>NC_059113.1:86094102-86411602 GCF_020740685.1 Jaculus jaculus | reverse complement strand
CAGAACTTGAGCTGATCTCTTAGCTCCCAATTTTTCGTTGGAGAATTTCAATAAATATTGATTGGATTTCAGCTGAGATGAATCTTGGACTTGTGATGTAGGGCTGGTTTAATCTCATAAATGTACCTGAAATTCTTGGGAAATTCTTCAGAGATGTGTCTGAATTTGCAGCAGCTAATTAGTAGGAACTCTCCTAGTTATTACTTGAAGTCTTTTGTGTAGTTTTAAAGTCTCCCTAGATTTTAGACTTTAAATACTGGGGTGTGTTTAAGATTGCAGTAGCATTCTCTGCAGGAATGTTAGCTACGGTTACCTTACCAACCTGTACTGATGGGAGGTTATGGTAAATCGTTGGTTAAATGAGTATCTCAAACATTGTTAGGAAACTGCATTACATAGAACTCAACTCACTGAACAGTTAATGTCTAATATCACCAGTGATCTGATAAGTGTAATATCTGTGTTAACCAGAATGAATGCTATGTTAATATCTTCATATATATATTTGTCCCATTGGCTCTTATTTTGCTCTCATTTTGTTCCCACCTGCCTATTCCTAAGCCAGGCTGAAGAGCATGATTCCTTTCAGTTATGATGATACCCATTTTATTATTTATTTATTTGAGAGATGGGGGAGAGGGAGAGAGTGGGCATGTCAGGGCTTTTAGTCATTGTAAATAAGCTCCAGACTCATGTTCCACCTTGTGCATCTGGCTTATGTAGGTCCTGGAAAATTGAATATGAGTCCTTTGGCTTTGCAGGCAAGTGCTTTAACTGCTAAACCATCTCTCCAGCCCAGAATACCCAATATTTTACATTGATGGAATGGATTACACTAGGGACAAAGATAGAATATTAACCAAGCATGAAACATAAGCCTTTACATATTCCATGCTCCTGTCATGTGAATTCTGATTTATATAATTTTATGACTGGCAAAAATATGGAAAGTGAAATAATAAAAGTGTATAAAAAACTGGGCAATTTTAAATCTGAGTGTTTAAACAAGCAATGTCATTATTGAGGAAATTGAACAAACATTATCAGTAGATCTTACTTTTCTTATTGTTGTGACAAGATATCTGACAAAAGAAGCTCGAAGAAGAAAGGGCTTACTTTGTCTTAGCGATTGCGGGAACACGGTCCATCACGGCAGGAAGGCATGGTGGCAGCAGTGTGAGGCGGCCTGATCACACTGCATCTGTAGATGGGGATGAGAGCGCAGGAGAGGGAGATGAATGTGGTGACACTCAGTTTCTTCTTTAATGAAGTCTGGAATGGCAGCCTGTGGAATAGTGCTACCCAAACTTAGGGTAGCTCTTCCTTCCATTAAACCATTCTGGAAGCATCCTGATAGACACATCCATGGGTTTGTTTCCATGGTGATTCTGAATCCTGTCACATTGACGATGGAGATGGACCATCACTGTTACTCTCTATAGGAACAGAGATAATAGAATGAAGGTATATTACAAAGGGATTTATTAGATAAGCTCACACAATATGGGATAGCTAGTTCAACAATGGCTCTCTTGTCTGAATTCTGGAGAGGGAGAGATCCCAGTAGCTGCTCAGTCCACTAGGCCTGATGTCTCAGACCTTATTGCTGAAGGTCTAGAAGAGTTCTGGAGAGCCACTACTCTTCAGTCCAGGGTGGAAGGCTGAAGAAGCCAGGTTCTGATATCAGTGAGGGTGATGCACTCACTAACAAGGGGCAATGGCAGCCAGACAAAATCCCTGGGTTTTTAAAATATTTAATTAATTAATTTACTTTCTTGGGGGAGGGTGGGGGAGAGAGAGAATGGGTATTGCAGGGCCTCCAGCCATTGAAAACAAACTTCAGATGCATGTGCCACCTCATGCATCTGGCTTATGTGGGTAGTAAGGAACTGAACCTGTGTCCTTAGGCTTCATAGGCAAGTGTGTTAACACTAAGCCATCTCTCCAGCCCAACACTTTTTTTTTTCTGGAGCCTCTTTATATATATAGGTTGTCACCACTCCCCTCACTGTGTATAGGGTCTTTCTTCAGTTAATCCTTCCTGAAAACGCCCTTACATACCTGTCCAAGAGGTGTGTCTCTTACTTGATCCTATCAAATTGACAACACAGATTAACTGTTGTAGGAAGAAATGGACTCACAAATAATTATAGGAAATGAATATAGTGGGTATCAAGTGAGACTATGAAATCCAAGGCTTATTTCAAATTATACTCCTCCCATTGAGGTGTCTTGGGTAATCTTTTTTTCTGTCCTTTATTGTGCTTCAGATTCTCCTGTTTTCAGAGACTCTTCTCCTAACCACCATTAGCTTCAGGAGAATGAGCGTCAGTTTCCTCTTAGGTATTTAAGGCCAAGGGAAGTTGACAATGGGATCTTGCTGGGTCTGTCTGAGGCTGGTGTCTTGTTCAAAGAGCAAGCTACCCTAGGTTTTAATGTTGCCACCTACTGTCTTGTTTGCCATGACAGAACTCTGTCACTTGTTCTATTAGTCAGGGTTCCCTAGTGGAACAGAACCACTGGAATGAATTATATTAAAAAGGGAATTCATTGGATTGGCTTAAGGTAGTCCAATAGCAGCTACAGGCCTGAGAACCAAGGAACCTGGTAGCTGCTCAGTCCTCCTGGCTAGATGCCTCAGCAGTCTGGATGTGGCATTGAAGGTCTGGAGGCTTCCTGAGGAGCCGCTGGTCTTCAATCCACACGGATCTTCAGTTGATGCTGGTCTTCAGTCTGTGCTGAAAGGGCCCCTCCTGGCCGCCTGCTCTGGGGGAAGGGCTCACTGTGGGCTAAGGACTTCCTCATTCAGGTATTCCTTCCTGGAAGCAACCTCAGAGAACCACACAAAAGGGATTTCTGGGGATTACTAAACAGATCAAGTTGGCAACACCTTAACCATCTCACCTGTGAATAAATTCTTTTTGATGTAGGTTTTTCCTCTTACAGAGATTGGGATGCGGAGTGTCACCATGACCATGGAGGATTGTGAGTAATTTTATGTAAACTTTGATAATTATGCTGCCTTCTTGCTAAGTCTCCAAAGACATGTCTTAGTTTGCCAGAGAGAGGAGGCTCTTGCAACCTGTGATCTAGGGAAGACCAATACATGGGAAAAGCATGTAGTACTGTTGCCTAGTAACATAGTTCAAGGACAGGAAGTGGGGGGAGGAGCCGCAGTGCCCTCAGCCCTGAGTGGATCTGCAGGTGGAAGCCCCTGGGTTCAACAGCGTTAATGGGCCACCCAGGAAAGCAGCTGCCGCTGTGCTGCACATGCAGAGGGCGACTTGATGGTTCAGCAGAAGAAATGGGGAGGCCATAGGAAGTCAGGAAAAATGGTGGTGCTGAGGTGGTGAGATCAAATGGAAGAATCTGGCCGGTAACCTTGAACGGTTTGAATGTTTCCTAATGAATGTCTCATCACTTCCACTTATTTCTTACCCCATCAGCTATGCGGTTCCAGTTGATGTGCTTGAGGAAACAGAGGTGATCCATCTCTGTGGGTGCTAAAGGTGGCTCATTGTAGTTAGTTGTAGTTAACTGTATAATTTTTGGATTCTGTTAATATTATTATTACTATTATTTGCAGGCCCTTAACTCTAATACTCTATGTTGCAGTAAGGGTCTAATGTCATTAAAATATAAAGATAGTTGATAAAACTCAATGACATAAAACTGCAGAATAGAAATTAAAGGAAAAAAAAACCAAAACCTTTTTCTGGATAAATATTTGCCTGGTGGGCTCCATCTTGAAATTTGACCAGAATTTTGTAAATAGTTCTGAGACAGTTTTCAGGACTTACTTTTAGATATTGTTTGATACCAAAGTATATGCTTATCATTTGCATATAAGAACATTTTATTTTGAATAGGAAACAACTTCCATAACCTAAAGAACTTCATAGCCCACATCCAGTTCAGAATTACTCCACCAACAAAAAAGTTATTAATCTTTTACTTCCTTGACCAAAGGTCATGTCTCCTTTCTAGATCTTCAAACAGTACTCTGACCTCTTTTTAATGTATGCTATTAGTTTCCTTGAAAAAAATCATTCTGAAGTTGTTAACTAGCAAGTATCAGAACTATTTGAATGTCAGAAGGTATTTCCTCTCCTGTGGACCACAAAGCAGCTCGTGGTGGGGGTGGGGTTATGGCTTGCCCTCATATCAAAGAGAGTCATGCATTTGATGTGGGAGGACTCAGGTGTGGAACTTGCCTAGCTTCTGACTGGTGGTCTCACTTTCTACTGTACTCTTCAGTTACGTAATAAAATTCAGCAGTTAAAAATTTTGAATCTGCAAGCATCTCTCCTTACTTCTCAAAGCCTTAGCCTGACTGTTGCTTTCATAAGCCCATGGTGAATATGAGTAACCTCACTGAGAAGGACCTTCAGTGGAATAGGGGCAGGAAAGAGGGGATATAAGTAGATAACATGAGGGGAATGGGTCAACACATGATTTGTCCATACAGTAAAGTTCTTAATTGATAGAAAGTAAAATCAGATGGGCATGGTGGCACATGCATTTAATCCCAGCACTTAGGAACCAGAGGTGGGAAGGTTGCTGTGAGTTGGAGGCCACCCTAAGACTACATAATGAATTCCAGGTCAGCCTTGGCTAGAGTGAAACCCTACCTCGAAAAATCAGATAAAATAAATAAATAAGTAGGCAGATAGATAAATAAATAAAAATAAAATGTCCCAGGAACTTAAAAAAAATTGAGGCCAGTAGATTCTAAGACTGTGAGTCTGAACCTATATCTAACCACATGGGCAAGTTGGATGATGATATCACTGAATAATTAAAAAAAAAAAAAAAGCAGGATTCAGTGGCCTTCCGCTCCACTTCCATGATTCATTGTTAGAATATTAAAATTTCACAGATATAATAAAAAGCTTTGTGAGGCCACTATGGCTGACACAGGAAGCTGAACCATCTGCTGTACTCTGTAAAATTTTCAGAACAAACTGAGAAGGCATGTTGCAGGAGCGCTCTGTTGGTGGAATCCATGACAAAGGCTTCCACTGATACCTCCTACTAACCAAACCAAATTTAGTGTTTTATTGCACAGAAAATGACCCTAGTCAGGAAAACTGTTTTTTTTAAATGCCTTAGAAATTAAAGGAATAATTCCCAATTTAAATGTTTACAGTTCGAATGCATGCAGTAAAGCCTCCACTACCTATTCCCAGGAAACTGGCAAGACATCCCTAAATAGACAATTGCTACTCATCTCACAAACACTGGGTAACATTCTGCTAGAAACCTGGGTCAAGTTTACCAAAAGGAAAACTGTGTTTGTTTGTTTGTTTTTAATTTTTTTTGTTTATTTTTATTTATTTATTTGAGAGTGACAAAGAGGAGGAGGAGGAGGAGGAGGAGGAGGAGGAGGAGGAAGAGGAGGAGGAGGAGGAGGAGGAGGAAGAGGAGGAGGAGGAGAGAGAGGGAGAGAGAGAGAGAGAGAGAGAAGGAGAGAATGGGCGCGCCAGGGCTTCCAGTCACTGCAAACAAACTCCAGATGAGTGCGCCCCCTTGTGCATCTGGCTAACGTGGGTCCTGGGGAATCAAGCCTTGAACCGGGGTCCTTAGGCCTCACAGGCAAGTGCTTATCCGCTAAGCAATCTCTCTAGCCCAAACTGTGTGTTTTGAGAGAGGTAGGCCTTCACAATATGTTAGAATAAAGTCTGAAAAATTAAATAGTAGTGGATAAACATTTTGAGAACTTGGTTATTCACCTACTTATATTGATATGACCCCAAGCTTGATGCCTCGAATGAATGTAAAATTTCAGTGTGTTTTATTAATGAGTGAAATAGGAGCAGCACAGAACAGTAGTCATTGAATGTTTGCCACACAGCTGGAATTCTTTCATCTGGGTCACAGGTAGTGCCTTGCTCACAGGACAACCTGAGAAATAGAGGCTACCTACCCCTGGCCCCATATTACCTATGAATACTGAAGTCTAGATAAGTTAAATTAGATAACCTGCTGAAGGTCACACAATTATTCCTAACAGGGCTGAGTTTTGAATTGAGGCATTCTGCCTGTGGAACCCAAAGTGTTTACTGCTATCCCATATGGCTCATCCATTCACTTTACAAACAGCTATTAAACAGCTCTGCCTTGCTGTCTGAACTCACAGTCTACTAGGACAAACACAGATGAGATGCTATACAAATACATAAATATATGCTAGGTGATTGAAATTGTGATGATGAAAATTATAGTATGCTCTCCTATCTGCAAAAGATACATTCCAGGACCCCAGAGGGTGATACAGCAGCAGATGGTACTCTTTATACTGTTTTTCTTGAACATACCTATGATAAAGTTTAATTTGAAAGTCATGACCAGTAAGGTATTAGTTATCACAACTAATAATAAAACCTGGCTATTAATTAAATAGCAGAGTAGGCCATTATGAAGTGAAATAAGGGTTTATGGAACATAAGCATTGTAATCCCATGACAGTTGTTCTGATACCTACTAAGTGAGTAATCAGTGGAGAGTGTCTTTAACATGGATACATTAGAAGGAATGATTCACATTCTGGGATGGACCCCGTGTTTACAGCATGTGGCTTTACTACATTATCTGGAATGGTGTACAATGTAAAGCTTTTGATTGGCTTAATATTCTTGGATTGCTATTGATCCCTGGTAACTGGACAAAGAAAGTGAAACTGCAGATAAAGTCACTGGTGTCAAAGTATAAGGGGACAGAGGCTGAAGGAAAGACTGTTTTGTTGAGTGGGGAGGTCTTTGCAATAGGTGAGATTGTGCCAAGACTAGAATGAGAAAGGAAACCATATGGTTATTTGGCAGCAAAGTGGGTAGAGAGGCACAGGAAACTATGCCCGAGGAGCAGTGAGAAGCCAGGGTGACTGGAGAACAACGCACAGAGGACAAGGGGCAGGGCCAGGGACAGAGAGGAGCAAAGGGCAAGGCCACCTATCACGCTATATTACAATGGCTCAGTGTATTCTTCACACATTTTAAACACATCATTGACAAGATGAATAAGCCTAATGTACGTCATTTAGAATTATCAGGATCACTTAACAGATTATGTGACAATGTCTCTTGTCACAGCAGAAAGATTGCAGATGTGATTGACTTAGTTGTATTTAAGTTTTGAGAGGTTGATGACTTAGTTGTGTTTAAGTTTTGAGATGTTGACAACAGGATAAACTTTGCCAAAGAAATATATATTTTTTTCCTGTAAGAAAATTGCCAGGGACTATTCTTGTTTTAATACCAAAAGCCCATACTGGGGGAAATTCCTCAGTCTAGGACAAATTGGGTGTTCTCAAAGTGTTTTGGTGGACAATGATTGTTAATGAGGGGGAAATGGTGAGACATTACAGTCATTATACCAATTTACTTGCTTACTATAATAGTGGACAAGAAGCTAAGGGAGGGGAAAGAATCAGGGACTAGTTAACTTTTGAAAGCATACTGCCAGTAACCTATTTCCTGCAGTTGTCCCCATCTCCCAAAGTCCCCACTTCTCCTAAAATAGTGCCACCAGCTGGGACCAAGTGTTAATACAAGAGCCCGTAGGGGACATTTCATCTTCAAACCTAATTACAAGTTTCCCTTTAATGCCAACCTTGTCTCTTCAATTGGAAAAAGCAATTTGAGATATTGTTTTTTCTCATTTACCTGTTAAATTTTGAGTTGTTATTTTCATTTTCTGTGTTTTTGGTGTTTAATTGAAAATTGAGGAAACTGGGGTCAAAATGGTATGAGATTGTCTTTGAAAATACTTTGCTTACAGTATATATGTTGAGTGTTTCATATGCGTACTGGTGAATAGAACCTAGGCCGTCAGGCTTTGGAAGCAAATGTCTTTAACCACTGAGCAATCTCTCCAAACAACAAATAAATTTTGACATGAAACAAAAGCTGATTATATAATGTTGGAAGGAAAAACAAAACAACAACAAAAAAATCAAGGATCTCATATTAGTTACTCATTGCTAAACTTTAACCCATTTGGACTTAATTCTTGTGTATGGAGAGAGAGAAGAATCTATTTTCATCCTTCTACAGACACATATCCTGTTTTCCCAGCACCATTTGCTGAAGAGGCTATCTTTTCTCCAATGAGTATTTTTGGCATTTTTGTTGAATAACAGGTAGCTCTAGCTACCTGAACTTACATCTGGGTCCTGTATTCTGTTCCATTGATCTATATGTATGCTTTTGTGCCAGTACCATGCTGTTTTTGTTACTATGGCTCTGTAGTATAGGTTAAAATCAGGTATGGTGATACCACCAGCCTTATTTTTGTTGCTCAGTATTGTTTTAGCTATTTGAGATTTTTGTTTTTTTGTGATCCCAAATGAACTTTTGCATTTTTTTTTTAAATCTATTTCCGTGACGAATGCCATTGGAATTTTGATGGGGATTACATTAAATGTGTAGATTGCTTTTGGTAAGATTGCCATTTTCACAATATTGATTCTTCCGATCCAAGAACTGATTTCTGTGTTTATTTTGTATCCTGCTACATGGCTGTAGGTGTTTATCAGCTCTAACAGTTTGCTGGTAGAGTCTTTAGGGTCCTTTATGCATAGAATCATGTCATCTACAAATAATGATAACTTGATTTCTTCCTTAACAATTTGTATCCCTTTTATGTGTGTCTCTTGCCTTATTGCTATGGCTAAGACTTCCAGTATCATATTAAATAAAAGGAGGGACAGTGGACACCCTTGTCTTGTTCCTGGTTTTATCACCCAGTGTTTCACCTCCTAAAGATTCTGTGAACTTTCCAAACAGCACCACTATCTAGGGACCAAATGTTCAAACCCATGAACCTATAACATAAGGGGCATTTCACATTCAAACAATAGACAGCAAACACATAGGCAATATGAATTTGTGTACAGTGATGAACAAGGATAGCTGGGCATAATAGTACACATTTTTAATCTCAGTTTGTAGGAGAATGTGGCAGGAGGATCATTAGTTTTAGGCCAGCCTTGTCTACATAGAAATACTCAATTTCAAAACATCAAAAAGGAAACAAAAAAAGAATGCTAACATTTTTGCCATTGTTACTTTGTTACTTGTGTGCAGTGGTGGGAATTTTTTCTGCCTTTTGAAACATGTTTTTTAATATATTCCACAATGTGTCCCTATTGTTTTCAAAATCTAGAAGCTCAAATTAAGAAATAACTTTAAGAATCAATTTTGCTTTTCTGCTGGGACTTCCAAAAATGAAAATCACTGCTAAAGAAGTTAAGAATTATCAAAGTGCAGATGACAACTTTAATTCTGTCAAGACAAAGCTTCAGACATAAGAAGTAGAGGGCAGAAGCACTCTAGCTTCATTTTGATGTAGAACTGAAATGCAGGAAATAAAATATCACTTTTCTCCTAGAGAAAAACATAGGGAATCTGGAGAATAAATTTGGATAATAAAAGTTGTTTCATAGTAAACATAGAGTCATTCCTTTGGAGGAATAAAGAAGTAAAATTTAGAAGGAGCAATTTAGCTCATCATGGAGAGTAAGTTACCCAAGGCATAAGAAAGTAGTAAAATGTTTCATGGTGTGGAGTTTGCCTGAGGGCTTTGTGGCTGGCCCAACTCTTCTTTAAATTACTACTTATTATCTTTACCTCTCTCTGATACTCAGAGATAAGTGGTCCTTTCCAAAGCTCCCCTCTCTTTTGGTCCCTCCCCTTTTCCCTCCTATTTTTGCTTTCCCCCTATGTCCTTTACTGAGATGGAATTTTCTCATTAAAATATTGTATGAAAACATAAAACACATCACTGTTTTTGATGTCTTTGGCTTCATACAATTTCATGTGCAATGCCTTGCTGAGTCTCCTAGGTAACCCACAAATTGCATTGAATTATTATTATTTAGGCTTTCTAAAGATATAAAACTATGGCAAAACAAACATCTTGTTTATGTGCTATATATTTATAAAATAATTATAATTTCCAGTAAGGGGTGTGTCCCCTACTGTAGTTCTAAAAGTGCACTGTATTTGGGATATGAAGCCTAAATGCCTGAGAAACGAAATACAATTAGGAGATGGTCCAATTAAAATAAAGTAGAACATATAAATAGAACATATAGCTACATATCTTGTGCATACACAGACAAATTCATAAAGGAAATCCAATGGTGGTGGACATTGAGGTCTTGCTCTGAGATTGAGAGATGGTGTCTACTTGGGCAATTTGGGGTAGTGTACATGCGGTTGGGGAGTTTTGATGGTCTTCAAAACTATCTAGGGCATACATTTTTGTCTTTAATGATACTGTGTCCTCTTATTAACTTTCAAATTGTTATCTTGTAAAATAGTGTACATAATGGACATTTTTTGTTTAACAGTCATTTTGCACCTTTTGCTTATATATGTTTCTTTAATGAATGCAAAATGGGTTTTTGTCCGGTGTGGGCGTGCCGCGCGGTGAGGAGCTCGCGTGTGCTTCGCTCGCTGCTCTGCGGTCCAAAGGTCCGCTGCAGTCGGTTCAGGTCTTCGGACGCAAGAAGACGTCCACCGCCGTGGCGCACTGCAAACGCGGGAACGGCCTCATCAAGGTGAACGGACGCCCGCTGGAGATGATCGAGCTGCAGTACAAGTTCCTGGAGCCTGTTCTGCTTCTGGGCCAGGAGCGATTTGCTGGTGTGGACATCCGGGTCCGGGTGCAGGGTGGTGGTCATGTGGCCCAGATCTATGCTATCCGGCAGTCCATTTCCAAAGCCCTGGTGGCCTATTATCAGAAGTATGTGGATGAGGCTTCCAAGAAGGAGATCAAAGACATCCTCATCCAGTATGACCGCACCCTGCTGGTAGCCGGCGCAGTGAAGCCAAGAAGTTTGGAGGCCCTGGGGCCCGAGCTCGCTACCAGAAATCCTACCGATAAGCTCTCCTAAGGATTAGGTTCACCTTTGTAATAAACATTGGGTTTTTAAGGCTCCCCCCCTCAAAAAAAAAAAAAAAAAAAAGAATGCAAAACGGTATATGTTTCCTGGTGAGGCTTTGGGAATCTTGACTTTTATCCTTCTGCTGTTTGGGGCAGATTTAGGATCCTTTCTACTATTCATACAAGTCAAAATGTATATGCCATATTTAAAACAGATAGTTACAAAAATTTCATTTTTCTTCTTTCTTTTTCTCCTCCCCTCCTCTTTTGAGCCAACATCTCACTGTGGATCTCAGGCTGGTCTCAAACTCATGATCCTCCTCTCACTGTTTCTCCAGTGCTGGGAATACAGGTGTGTATAAGGAAAAACACTTCTTCAGGAAATTCTTCATAACATCTTCTGGAAAGAGACATTTTGGGTGATTTCTTCTCAGCATTTTGGGCAAAGTGAGAGAACGTCAATTTGGTACCTTCTTATGTTCTTTAGTGCAGATGGAACCCTCAACTCAGAGGTGGTAAGTGACATTTTCCTGCACAGGGTAACTTTTGTATTTTCTAAGAATACCACTGATCATTTCCTGACACATGCTTTCCTGTCAAAGCCGTCATTTTTCCTGATGTTGGAACCAACTTTGCATTGCTGGTACAAACATCCAATCAGAAGCTGCTTATGGGAGGAAAGTTTTTTGTTTTTGTTTTTACTTTTGGCTTACAGATCCAGGTGGACACCATCAATGGCAAAAGTAGCAGGCTCATTTCTTTACATCCAAGCAGAGAGACACCATCAAACAGGCAGCAACACCTGCAACCATGAACTACTGGAACTCAAACTGCTTTCTACATACCTGAGGGCTCAACTCTAACATCCACCCCCAAGGACATATCTCTTCCCCAGTAGGGCTCCATCCACTGGAGACTCAAGATTCAAGCCTGAGTCTATAAGGCCACACGTTTTTTTTTAAAATTTTTTGTTCATTTTTATTTATTTATTTGAAAGTGACAGAGAGAGAGAGGGAGAGAAAGACAGATAGAGAGGGAATGGGCGCGCCAGGGCTTCCAGACAGTGCAAATGAACTCCAGATGCGTGCGCCCTCTTGTGCATCTGGCTAACGTGGGTCCTGGGGAAGTGAGCCTCGAACCAGGGTCCTTAGGCTTCACAGGCAAGCACTTAACCGCTAAGACATTTCTCCAGCTCAAGGCCACACGTTTTAACCACTACCCCTGACATAACAGTTTATCTTCTAAAAAGAAGCTTATTTCATTGAATCAAGATGAATGCCAAAGCTAGTCATGAAACAATTTAATTTTTTTTCTCTCTATCCTTCGAATTGCAGTCTAGCATTAAACTTCCCATTTCTGTATGAAGTTAGTCATTTTCCATGAATTTTCTAGTCTCTGTTGGGTAATCAGTTTTCTGCTCACTTCAAGTCACACACACAAAAAAATGCCTCCATTTAGTAAGTTGTCAGAAGCATGCATTAGTGAAATCTTGGATCTTAGGTATAAAGTTGAGATTTCATTTTGTCTGGCAGTGTGGGTCTGCTGAGTGAGAATCACAAAAGGTTTATCACATTTTCTGTTATTCCCTCTTCCACTCTCTATAGGAATGGTCCATCCCTTGAGGAGTGGGGTGAGGCACAGCAGACAATACCTTTTACCTTCCCTCTAAGGTCTTGAGGAGTGGCCAGTCACTCCTTCCTATATGATTAGAAAACAGGGTTTCTAGTAGCAGATGATCCCTTATCATTCTGAGACATGCCATGATTTTTACTCAGGGACTAATGGAAGTGCGATGATGAAGAAACAGTGTGTCCAACTGGGTCAGTTAATTCAGCTAAGGAAAGAATGACTACAGTTAGGAAAAAAGGAATGTAAGACATACGTAATTACAATGATGAAGCAATACAGAAATGGTAAGACTGAATTCATTTTCAAGAGGCAAAGACAGAAAGGAAAATAAAAATACTATAGGGCTGAGGAGGTAGATGGCTTAGCAGTTAAGGTGTTTACCTGTGAAGCCTAAGGACCCAGTTTCGATCCCTAGTACCTATGTAAGCAAGCTGCATAAGGTGGCCCATTTGTCTGGAGTCTATTGGCAGTGGCTAGAGGCCCTGGTGCATCCATGCTCTCTCTCTCTCTATCACTACCTGCCTTTCTCTCTCTCTCAAATCAATAAATTAAAAATATATGCTTTAAAAGTATCAGGGGGCTAGAGAAATGGCTTAGTGGTTAAAGTGCTTGCTGTTTGTGGGGGTGCACACATTTAATCCCAGAACTTGGGAGGCAGAGGCAGTGGATCACTGTGAACTCAAGACCAGCCTGGGACTACAAAGTGAGTTCCAAGTCAGCTTCAGCTACAGTGACACTCTACCTCAAAAAAAAAAAAAAAAAAAACCATAAATAGAGAACTCTATTTCCAAAGAAAAGAGAACACTTGGTTGCCGTCAGGATTCAGACGATTGCAATGTACAAGAGGAAGTTATGTCTGGGGAGATGACTGAGTTGGTAAAGTGCTTGTCTCAGAAGCATGAGGACCGGAGTACGGGGTGGAGGGATGAACCTAGCACCCAGTTGGGCATATTGGGCATGGCGGCATGCACAGTTGCAATCCCAGTGCTGGGAAGGTTGAGACTGGAAGATTCCTGGTTCAGTGGCCAGCCAGTCTAAGCAGTGAGCTCTAGGCTAATGAAAGACTGTCTTATGGAAGATGGATGGTGATTCTGGAGAACGAACAACAATCACAGTTGGCCTGTGGCATACAAGTGCACCCACACAAAAGCAAATAAACACATACATATGTGTACACACATGCTTAAAAAGAAAAAGAAATTTTAAAGGGAAGCCATACCAAAATACTACATTTGTGGTTGGGTGGAAAATAAGTTCACAGCTTTATATGACCCTGTGTGATTAAAGGGCATGAAGTATTTTCCCAAATGCTTCTAAGATTTTGGGTTGTTGACAAAACTGAGGAGAAACCCTCATTGTTGATTTTAACAGTTGTTAAATGTGCTTCTTTAAAGGGGTGGAAGTGTAAGTAATAAACAGATATTAAAAGGTTGAAATAGGAATTTAATTTAAAAGCAATAAGACCATTAATATGCTCCTTAAGTACCAGTTGGCTATTAGGAACCTATTTAATGAAATTTAGCCACCACTAAAACCACCATGTCTATCTGTTCTTTTAAATATCAGTAATTTTGTTTGTTAAGGGAAAAACAGTTAAACTATTCAACCCCGTAGGAAAGCCACAAGTAATAGTAATGAGTTATTTTTGTTGAGTGTGTCTTCCAAACCAGCTGCGCTCTAGTAACTGCATGAGGATGGCACCCTTCAACACTCATGCCCCTACTGAATCAATGTCCCTGGCTCCTCAGTTACAGTTGGGGACGTTCAGTCCTGGACTCTGCTGTTGCCCTGTCTGTGATCACGCAGCTGGTCAGTGATGTGAGGCACACTCAGGCAGTCTGACTCCAGAGTCCTTGTTACTGGCCAGTGAGTCATCCAATGATAGCTATTATTGAAACAATATCCAGAAGTCTCGGGCAAACCTGGTGTGGGTTGTCATATCAGCTGAGGTATAGTGGGGTGATTTTCTGTTCAGACCTCTGCATGGGCTGTGTCTTACTGGTTAAATAAATATTTGAGCAAATTCCATGAGAGAGTTTCCTGTCACAAGCCCTTGCTTTGATTTCTTCACACAATTCCAGCCAGATCAAGGGCAGGGAGAGGAGAGCAGGGCTCCAGGGACTTGATACTCTTTGCTCCTTGTCTCAGGTTTTATTTTTCTAGTCTATTTTTAAATGTTTTTTTTTTTTTAATTGTTAGAGAGAGAGAGAAAGATGGAGAGAAGAGAGAGAGAGAGAGAGAGAGAGAGAGAGAGAGAGAGAGAGAGAGAGAATGGATGTGCCAGGACCTTCAGCCTGCTGTGAGCAAACTTTAAGTGTTTGCACACTTATGTCACTGTGCATCTGGCTATGTGGGACCTAGATATTTGAACATGAGTTCTTAGGCTTCACAGACAAGCGCCATAACCACTAGGCAATGCCTCCAGCCTTGTCTCAGGTTTTATATTCTTTCCTCACCTGTGATCTCTCAGATCTGCTTCCTCTGTGTATTACCCAAAGTTCCCTGACCATCCTGCCTCGCCTCATTTTCTATCTTTCATTCCACGTGTGGATGGGAGTAGAGGTCGGCAATGGTATCAGGAAGAACTTGTCTAAAAGATTATTTCCTCCTGAGCATGAAAGGAAAAGGGCTTACAAAAGCCAGAAACTGTGGATGAAGGCCATCGGAAGGTTTGCACCTGATATATTGTATCACAGTTTACATTTGTCCAGGGGTGGTGGGGGAGGTGAATGGTGAAAGCTTCAAAACAAGCAACACCAAAAAAGGAATGTTCAAATATTTAATGCCTGTCAAAACTGCACTTATACAGTCTATAGTAGCAACTTATTCTCTGCAATGGTTAATAATTAATCCTTTAAGCTTACTGTCTACTGCTAATGAATTCATACCAAGCATATTATTCTAAATTCTTGTCCAATATGTCAGTTGCTTTTTCTTCATTTTTTCTGCTCTTTTCCTTAACTTTTAAAAGTCGAATGTAATATTTCATCTGGATCCATAATGCTTCTAAGACCTCTTTTGTTTCTAGAGATTTTCTTCCAAAATGGTTTTGAATAATAAAAATATAATCATCTCTTCATTCTTTACTTGGCTAAATTTTAGATAGGACTTTTAGGTTAAGAACTGTATCTTTTGTAACCAAATGTAGCACCAACTATGTTGGTGCCATTTATCACTAAACAACATTACCAAAGACATATATGAGCTCTTAGTAACCTTATTCTGAACATATACTTTTAAAGAAATAATTATTCATGAACAGTAGATTATGTGGAAGTTGAAAATTTGGAAGTGATATAGCAAGACCTTTATGTAAGATACATATGTGAACATATTCAGCTGAAATGAAACACATAATTCTAGCACAGGGGGTGACACCAATAAGTTAAACCAGGTGGCATGTTTGACACTGTCCTGTGTTGTGTCATAGATTTTGTAGTCACCCTTTGATAACCCATTCTATTGTTCACTACTGAAGTTATAAGAAAGCTCTTGGCAACTGATTTATATTTCTCTTGATATAACATCACTCTGTTGAATCTTAAACCATCTGTTTAGGAGGTAAAAATAGATGATTTTTAAAGGCACCTCTTTATTGACCTAAGGACTCAGGTTTATATTTCTTTCTCTAACCTTAGAAGCTGCAGTTATTTGTAGTTGCTGGTAGACTTGTTTGCCTTAGATGTGATCAGGGTTGATGTCATCTTTCCAGTGGGGTGTGCTCATAAGTGAGCACGTGACTACGACTCTCTGCTACCATGAATGTGATGGGTAAGATTTTCTACAGTGACTTTTAATGTCATTTCCAGAAATCTATGGCAGGTTAAATTAGAGAACAAAAACAACGGTGGTGCAGGAACAGAAAGAGATGTATCAAAAAGAAGTCTTTTCCTCTGCAGTGCATACTGAAGCCTACATACAGGAAAGCTGGTAGACCACTTGCCCAGCAGATTTGCAGGTACTTGTGCTCAATTGTACTGTCCACTGACATAGGCACCACCTCCAGGTGATAACTTGAATTGAAGTGAGTTAAAATCAGCTACAGTAAGAGAACTTGATTCCTCAGCCACAGTAGCTGTGTGTCGTGCACTCAGACTATGAGAGGCCAATGGCCTCCGTGCTGAATAGAGCAGTGTGGCACATTTTCCACATTGCAGGAAGTTCCAGTGGGGGCTTTTCTCATTGTACAGAGCAACATGGTCTCCTGTTCGCCCAGTCATAGAAATAATCAAAGATAGCTTTCAAAGACATGTGATTGGATCCTTAAGTGGTTGAGAACCTGGTCAAAACTGATCACTGAGAGCTAAGTTGTAGGAAGATAGGAATGCAGAGTTCTGGTGTGCATACTAGGGTGACCATAAACAGTAATGCACTGTACCTGACAATGGGTCAAATGGAACTTGAATGTTTACACCCTAAAGAAATGGCAAGTGAGCAGAGAGATAGGATTAACCCAATTTAAACATTGCATCGTGTAAACATGTACTGAAGCGGCATAGACCTAGGGTTCATTTCTCTGCCTGACACTTCCAATGGTTCATTTTTTGAAAATATTTTATTTATTTATTTGCATGCGGAGAGAGAGAAAGAGAGAGAGACAGATAGGAGTGGGAGAGAATGGGCATACCAGGGCCTCCAGCGTCTGTAAATGAACTCCAGATGGATATGCCACTTTGTGCATCTGGCTTTATGAGGGTACTGGGGAACTGAATGTAGCTTGTTAGGCTTTGCAGACAACCACCTTAACTGATTATCCATCTCTCCAGTCCCAAAGATTCCTTTTTTATTCTTGTTTCTTCAGGCTGAGGAGCCTAAGTGTGACACATATGAAGAGGTTTATTTACATTCTTTAAAAATATGTTTCTGCAAGAATCTTTCTCTGATCTTTAGATACTGGTAAAATTGTTTACATCTGGTTAGAATATACGTCATTACCTCCTGGAATGTAGTGGGGTGAAAAGAAGTCACCAAGGGCAACAGCCTCGTGCATTACATTATCACCTGTCACTACCTCTTACATTTACAATAAGAACAAGGTGGCTTTCCTGACTCAGGCCAAGACCTTGAGCACTGGCCAGATGCCCAGCCGCTTGCTTGACCTCATTAAAATTGAGTGATCATGTTCATGTTTGGGTCTGAGGCCAAATATCTTAAAGCTGTTTAAATTTCTGAGGATATTATCGCACAGGAGATTTGGTTTGTGATCTTTTCTTAGTATTTTCCAGCACATCGGTCTGAATGGAAATAGACCAAGAGGGAATTAAATCTGTAAATTAGGATTAAAAGCAAGCCATGTGCTACAGAAAAAATAGTCAACACTTGGCTAGTTACTTTACTTTCTATTTTTAGCTCTAAAAGTCATTCATAATGTAAAACCCTACAAAATGGAATATATAAACATTGTAATTAAATAAAAAGTTATACTACAAAACTATGTTGTTACCTGGGAATCATTATAGCTGATTTTTATTTGAGGAAGAAGGGATTAGATTTCTGACAACTTTTAATGGATGCTAGGTCACAGGTGTGACTTCTGTTTTCATGTCTACCCTGATGAAGGCGAAAAAGTGAATTGCGACGGCGCAGAAAGCACAGCTCAAGGGAACTGTGCAGTTCCTAGTTGCTTTGTCAAGATCATGTGGAACAGGTAACTGATCAGGTCTCCTGATGGCTGTAGATTCTCTTCTGGGGTCCATAAATCCAACCTCCTTTCAGGTTAATTATTTACTGCCGAAGGACATGCTCTCACTCTCGCATGGGCTCCAGTGAACTTCCCCACACAGTGGTCCTGTCAAGTCGGTGCAGATGCCTACACTAATTGGTGTCTTGCCCTGTTGTCCTCACACTGAGTTCAGCATGAAGTCAGTCACTTTCAAAGAACAGGCTTAGTGTGATGAAAGACCAGCAATACTGAAGAGGACAGATGTGCAGTGCCTGAGTGTGTTTGTCCAGTCAGTATGGACACTTTTCAAACACAAGCAACACAGGTGGTGAGATCAGATTGATGTTTTAAACTTTCATGAAAAGGGTATTTACAGCACTTGTGTCTCTTCACATGCCTACTAGTGATCGATAACTCCACAGCTAATCACTCTTCCTCAGAAGTACCTTCAGCCACAGAGGTGGCCAGAGCACTGAAGACAAGTCTTCAACATCCCCTGCCTGATGACTTTGTGCTTGAAATGGGACCTTTTGGGGTACCATGTTGGCCATGTTGTCTCATATCTTCAGTTTCTTTGCCTACAAAATGATGACTTGGGACTGAAAGTTGGTTAATGTCCTTTCCATATCTTAATGTATGAGTGTATATGACATAACTGGATTGCAGGGTAGAAGTGAGGATTCAAGAGTAAATTGTGAATTGAATTTTGAAAATTACTCTTCTTTACAAAGATCAAAGGTGAGAACAGAAGGAGAGAAGGAGAAATTTTCATCTTCACAACACCTTGAATTTGCATAGGATCATCTAACCTTTCTCTAGACGTATTGCAATTTGCCATGCACCTTTACCTACATGGAATGGGTTGAACTTCACAATCGCCCAGTGTAGTAGATGAATACAGAAGCTATTGTTGCCCAGAGTTTCATAAGTTCAAGTTGGAGAGATCACATTAGTGTTTGGGTAGGCATGAGCCCATTTCTTCTGTCACTAGCACAATGTTCCGTATTTCATAACAAATACTCCACTTCCACACTTGATTTATTGGCTGCTAGCAACACTTCTAATGTTTTTATTTTTTCAAATCTTTAAAAAGTAGAATTCTACTGTTTGTTGTTGGTGAATACCTTTAATTCCAGCATTTGGGAGGCTGAGGTAGGAGGATTGATTTGAGTTCAAAGACAGCCTGGGCTAGAGTGAGACCCTGCCTTGAAAAAATAAAAATAGTAGATACAAAAGTAGACTCTTAACTGGGCATGGTGACAGATATACCTATAATTCCAGAACTCTGAAGGCAAAATAGGAGAGTTTCATCAAGTTCAAGATCAGCCTAGTCTACCTATCAAGATCCTGCTTCAAACATCAAACCAAATCAAACCAAATAAAATGTAGACCCTGGCAGCCTTGTAACATGTAACATATACACTTACATTTAGTTTTAATATTGTAAATTTTTTTCAAAAATATGTAAAAATTTTAACCTATTTTTTAGAGATGAGGTAAAATAATCTTGTAAATTTGCTATGTTGTGGAGCAATCTTAGGAATATGTGTAGGACTGGTGTGTGGAGGGGATGGAACTTAAGTTATCTGGTAAAATTAGGACTCCTTGAATTTAGAACAAACTGACTCCTTCAAATATAGATTATGGGACAGGATATTAAGGTGTTATTCACTGTTTAGTTGATAAAAAATGTGATAATGAAACACTGGACAATCCTAAAAATTTTACTTTAAATGTGATTAATACTCCCAAAGCAGTAACAAGGAGAAGTTCATGACCTGTTAAGAAATCTAGATCTGAAGTTTCAACAATTATAACCAAACTTCCTATAGCTCTGATGATAAGTCACAAGTAAGGCCTCAAAAAAAAAAACAAAAAAAAACAAAAAAAACACCACTTTCAAGTTCAAAGAGTAACTATTTCAGGACATCGGTGCTAAGAGATGTTTGATTTTCTAACAGTGATTTTTCTGTGGTGCTTAAAAAAATCCTCTAAGCAACAGACAAACACTTAAATGACTTTATCAGGTTTCACCACAATTATGCTATGCAGTTTTTCAGTATCTTGAAACTGTAGGGTAGACTTTTATTTTTATTTTTCTGTTTATAATGCTGATAGTCACATGAGTACTGTTTAAGCCACTGAACACTTTTGTAAATAATATTTTCTTTTTTTTTTTAAGCCTCTCTTCTCTCAAAAGACATCATCCTCAGAGGGAAGCCAGGCTGGCTGTTTTGAAGGCCATCAACCTAAAAAGCGACATTTTCCCCGTTGACTCATCTTCTTGCTGAGTTGCCCTTAGTAGTTTAGCCAAGTCCTCTTTATCTTGGGATCCAGGGAAAGGACTTTTATTCCTGTTTTGAAAATCTTGCTGATTTGCTGAACAAACCTCTAGCCTGATCTTTTTTTCTTTTGTAGGTTACATAAGTCGTGCTGTGTGAACTAACATCTTGTCACTCATTGTCCTAAAGCAAGAGCCAAACTGGTGAGAAGCCACCTACTGCTGAACATCAAGCCTGTGCCAAAAAGGCAACAGCGCCATGCTGTTCTGTTGTGCCCCTGAGTGATCAAACAGTCCAGAGAGCAAACAGGAACTTCAGCAGCAGGAATCAAAGGGCTTCAGGAGACAGGCAGAGTGGGAAGGAGCCAGAGAGGGTTTTTCTTAAGGTGGGGTGACATGATACAAACACAGACACCCTTGCCTTTTGTTTATGTTGAGGATGCTTGAACACCCTGAGACTTTACAGCTTCAGACTGAGGCAATTTTTATTCAATGGATAGAAGTATGACAGAGTGTCACTGCCAGGATACATTTGCTTTCCATATGTTGTTTATGCAGATGTATTTTTTTGCTTATACTTCTATGCTTATGTTGTTCTGAAAACAATTGAAAGTATCTCAGTCTCTTGTGACTTCATTCACACATTTTTTTTGTTAAGGATGTCCAAAATGTATTTTTTATGTACAGACTGAGAAAGGATGGCTTTAATTAATATCTCTTAGTGACACAGTAATTTCAGAAAGTTGCTTCTGTTGGCTAATATTGATGGCTTGGGGGAGGAAATATCTTGGCAGAATTATCTTTTACAAGACTAATAATTAAGTTAGAATTAATAGATATAATGCTATGTCCATACAGTTTTTGTGACTGAAGAAACAGGGCCAATATTTTCTTGGTTGTGCTCTACTTCAGAACTAATAAGTAACACTAGGCTTTGGAGGCATTAAAAGGGAATGATAGCTGTTTCTAGTCACAGCACATACTACTTCCATCAGCTAGCATTGCATTGCATCATGTTGTGTGGCCTGCTGACTTCTGGTTACTTGCATATTCTTCATAGAATGACACTGCCACCATAAGTTACAGATTTCAGAATATCGAAACTGTGATTAGAATTGTATAAGGAGTGTGTTTGTAAATAAGAAGGGATTAGCACTAAAGCATAAAATATAGACACTATTTCCTAGCTCTTGTCTTTAGCATGTCTTACTTTGGACTACTATAACCAAACAATATACCTTGTCAAGTATATAAGCAGAAACTGATTTCTCAATGGTCCTGAAAGCTGGACATCTGAGGTCATCAGTGGTACAAGGTGGGGTTCTGGTGAGGGCTCTCCTCAGGAGTATAGACTGCTATCTTCTTTCTCTGTAATCATGCAAGAATGGAGTAGAGAAATTCATGAGAACTCCACCATTATGACTTAATCTTTTCACCTGTGGAGAGCAGGGTTTACCACAGATCTGGAGGGACATGAATGTTCTGAGCATTAGGGCTCCCTCCTGTTCTTATCTTGGATTACTCTTCAATATGTGCTTGCTTCTAAAGCCCAAATAATACTTAATGAGGAGAAACTGAAGGAATTACCATTGAGATCAGGAACAAGACAGGGGTGTCCATTCTCACCTCTGCTCTTCAACATAGTACTGGAAGTCCTAGATCAAGCAATAAAACAGGAGAAAGAAATGAAAGGGGTAGAAAGTGGAAAGGAAGAAGTTAAATTAGTCTTATTTGCAGATGACATGATTCTGTACATAAGTGACCCAAGAACCTCCATCTTAAAACTCTTAAAGATGATTAATTCCTTTAGCAAAATAGCAGGATATAAAATCAATGCATAAAAATCAGTAATCTTTCTCTATGCAAAATATAAAGATTCAGAGACAGAAATAAGTGACATTGTCCAATTTTCAATAGCAACAACAACAATAACAACAAAGTAACCCTGGAATAACATTATCCAAGGATGTGAAAGTCCTATACAATGAAAACATAGAAATACTCAAGAAAGAAATTGAGGAAGACTTCAGAAAATGGAAAGACCTCCCATGATCCTGGATAGGCAGAATTAACATTGTGAAAGTGACAATCTTACCAATAGCAATATACAGATTTAGTGTAATACCAATAAAAATCCCAACATATTTCTTCACAAAGATAGAAAAAAATGATGTCAAAATTCATTTGGAAAGGCAGAAGGCTTCAAATATCCAAGCATATCCTCAGCAAAAGAAACACATCTGGAGGCCTCACCATACCTGATATAAAGCTGTATTACAAAACCACAGTAATAAAAACAGCATGGTACTGGCATTATAACAGGAGTATAGACCAATGGAACAGAATCAAGGACCCAGACGATGGGTCAAGTAACTATAGCTACTTGATATTTGACAAAGCCTGAACAATGTAGGCTGGAAAATAAAACAGCATCTTCAACAAATGGTGCTGGACAAACTGGATAATCATATGCAGGAAAATTAAACTTGATCTACACATCTTGCCATGCACAAAAGTCCACATGGATCAAAGACCTCAATATAAGACAGGAAACTCTGCTACTACTGGAAGAAAAAAAAAATAGGAACTTTCCATGATATAGGAGGGGGGAAAGACTTCCTGAACAAAACCCCAGTAGCTCAGGCACTTGATCACTAAACCATTGGGATCTCATGAAGCCAAAAAATTTCTTTACCGACAAATATAAAATAAGCTGAGCCAATAGATTACTCAAAGTATGGGAGAAAAATTTTGCCAGCTATGCAATTGACAGAGACCTAATTTCTAGAATCTATAAAGAACTCAAAAACCTAAACAGTAAAAAGTCAAACAACGCACTCACAAAATGGGGCAGAGAACTATACTGGGAGTTCTCAGAGGAAGAAATACAAATGCCAAACACACACTTAAGAAAATATTCATCATCCCTAATCATCAGGGAAACCCAAAGTAAAAAACTATGAGATTCTACCTTACCCCAGTAAGGATAGCAAACATTAAAAAAAATCTAATGAAAACAAATGCTGGTGAGAATGTGGAGAAATAGAAACCTTATTCACTGTTGGTGGAAATGTAAGCTAGTACAACCACTATGGAAAGCAATATGGAAACTCCTAAAAAGGATGACTATAGAGTTACCAACAGACCCAGTTACTTCTGTACTGGACGTTTACCCTAAAAGCTCCATGCCTCAGTTCAGAGACATTTGCTCAACTATGTTTATAGCTACTCAATTCATAATAGCTAAAAGCTAGAATCAACCCAGATGTTCATCATTAGATGAATGGATAACCAAGATATGGTACATCTACATGATGGAATTTTACATAGCAGTAAGGAAAATGACAATGGACTTTGAAGAAAAATGGCTGTACTTGGAACAGATCATTCTCACTGAACTCACCCAACCACAGAAAGATAATCATTGCATGGCTTCATTCATCTGTGGCTCTTAACCTGAATCTGCCTGAGATGCTGACACACCTAATAATCATCTCAAAGACCAGACAATAGGGAGGGTGAGGCAGGAAGGGAGGGTAAGGATGGGAGGGGAACACAAAACTGGACCCAAATGGAAATGGTACCATTAAATCCTATATCATGAAAGACAGGCTAAAATGGTTGAACCTTCATCAGGTCCTTAGAGGGAAAAGCTGAATCATAGGGCCCTGGAGAGGGTATGATGAAGACTAACATTAATCTTCTCCTGTTTCTCTCTCTCTGTCTTCTCTCTTTCTCCTTTATATTACCTATCTTTTTTTCCCCCTTCTTTTACCTTGGCACTGGCTTGTAACTTCCAGTACCAGCATGAGGTTAACATCCACAATGAGCTGTTGATCAGAGAGACCTACAAAGGTTTCCCAAAAGAAGACAGATTTCAATCAGAGTACTTGAACCCACCAAAGGTTAATGGTAAGACCCTACTGCCAAAGACACCATTTGGAAAAGAGGTGATATTTCTTGGGTCTCCATGAACCTATACCACATTTGTCACCTTCTTTTCTTAGTATGTCCTTGATCTGCATTTTATTGTGCATATAGTTATAAATATTAGTGGGTTTCACTGTGATCTTTCCAGGCATGCATATTGTCATAGTTCAGTCAGATCAACCACTTCTTTTACCCTCTCTTCTCTCTTACTCTGCCCCAGATCCTTGTCCTTTTCTAGTCATCTATCTGCTACTTTCAGGATGTCCTTTTCAGTTCACATTTCCTCCTCCATACATGAGGAAAAAGTAGGTGATGCTTCCCTTTCTGCATATGACTTATTTCACCCAATGCGATGACCTCTATTTTTATCTATTCCTCTTTTGCCCTTCCTTTTATCTTTATAAAGTTCTCTTTCATGCTCCTGCAGAATAACATACTTTTCCGTGTCTTGATTTTTTTTTTTTGTCTCTTCCTCCCCAACCTGAACACTCTTGAGTGCACACACTAATTGGTTCTACTCAGTTTTCCTAGCACCTACGAGAGAATATGACATTTAGCAAGTACTTGATAAAGGTATATGTGGTGGAAAATTAAAAAAAAAGGAATCGAGAGGATCTAAGTCTAAGTCTTAATCCACCAACATGATTTATGAGAGTGAAGCCCTGTGGCCATTCCAAAAATACTGATGAGTGTGTTGCCTCAGAAGCTGTTTGTCTTACAGTGCTTCTTAAACTCAGTCACATGTGCCGCTGCTGTGAGTACACAAGTCTGGAGCTTTATTCTAAAACACTAGACCCCTACCTCCAAAGGTCCTAACAGTGTTTGAGACCTGGATCTTTCTAAATTTTCTTCTCACTGTAAGCAGTTTGTTTGATGTTTCCAATAAGCATAAAGATGAAAGTGAACCAGTGTATGCACCTTGGTAAGGAGAGTGTATTAGAGGTCCACCAATAGAACACAGGGGATTAGGAGCAGGAAATCTGATATATGTTTCTTATCTCTGGCTGGAAATAAATCCTGAGTCTAATAAAGTGGCTCATTTGAAGTCAATGATTTTGAAATGAGGGCAGAGTAGCACCCAGTGTTTACAGGTAGCAGAGCAGATCTTAAATCAAAGAGCAGCCTTCCTCCCTGTTTCTATGGACCGTGGTACTTGCTTTTCATCACCTGATATTTTCCCACCTTGCACATGACTGACACCTATTTACTGTTGAGTGTAATATCTTTTCATGTGTATCCATCCTGTTTGCCAAAGTGGGTGGTAAGCCCTTCTAGAGGAATGTGACAATAGTGATGCACTCCTGTGTAATGTTGTAAGGCAGTTATGTAGCGCCTTGTACACACTGAATGCTCACAGGTGATCAATCCCTTTTAACCCTGACAGAAAAAGTAATTTTCAACACATAAAACAAATGAAAAGAGTTACAAACCTCTGTCTTTATTTTCTAAAAAGGCAACAGAAGTCATCAGCTGTTTGATGTTTCCATTATCTCACTTTAGCATTCCCATGCTACCAAAACAAAGCAGATTTTTCTGCTAACTTAAAGAGTTATTACCACTGAAGATACAATAATGGAAATCCTGGAACATTTTAGTGACTCCTGGGTTTAATATTGGTAAATAATATGTCGTGACTAAGTTCCAGGAGAAAACAAATGCTTTAGCATCAAAAGCTGTCTGTTAGATTGAGACACAGGTGTATCATGTTTACAAGAGAGATGACATTTTAAACTGTGTGAAAACAACCCATCCAGATGTGCAGTGATCTGCATCTCTGAACCCAGAGAACACTCTCACAAGTTTTATGGGTAATTTTTTTTTTTTTTTTGCCAGTTTTTAGACACCTAGGCAGCCAACTGGAATGGGGCCAGTATCAGGAACAACATACAGATGAAAAACCATTATCTAATCAGCTCCCATCAAACCAGTTGGTGATGAAACAGTGCTTTCTTGAAACAGTACAGATAACATTTTGGTTGTTAAATTTATGAAGTGTAAAGTTACATAACTTCCTTTTTGAAAAAGTCAGGACTGCATTTTTCATACCCACATCTACCCACAAACATAGTTTGGCTGGGGAAGCACTGATAAGGTCATTGACAAAAATAAATTATATAAATTGTACTTAGCAATTTTCAACATTTACCAAGAAAGTCCACACAGAGGGCATGGCCTTGCCAATTATGAAAAATGTTATCCTGAATAATTAGCACAGTGTGTTGACAAAAATGTCAGCATTAGCGGAGGCAGCATGCTTTATCTACTGGTATATAGGAGACACCTTTTTGAACCCAGAGTTTTGCTAATTTAACATGTTTTCATCTCACTAGAAACTCTTCTGCAAATTAGGTAAAGATAGCCCCTATGTTAGAAGAAACCATTTCACTTTTATTTCGTGGAATACAACAGCAAGCCATTATCTGGGAGATGCAGTGGCTATGCTCTTCCTTTGCAGTTCAGAAATCAGGTACCCTTTCTCAAAGAATAAGGAAATTTCCATACTCACTTCAATTCCCTGGTAGAGGAGCCTTGAATATACCTCAAATGTAGATCTCTGTCCTCATGAAAAAAAACAAAAAAGTTTCCTATATTCTTCTTCCCAATCCTGATGGACTTGGGGTTGTGAGCAACTCAGTCCTCCAATACACATATATTTGTGCTGTACTCTGGCCTGTAGCTGATCAGTGACTCCATGGGTACTTGTAAAACTTTGAATGAACTACTTGAGTGGAATAGTGGTATATTGTAAGCTCCATTATTTTAGTGTCACCATGCCACCTCTGGACTTAGCAAGTTTCAGCATCAAAAAGATTTTAGATAAGCCGGTTGTGGTGGCTCACACCTTTAATCCCAGCACTTGGGAGGCAGAGGTAGGAGGATCACTGTGAATTTGAGGCCATCCTGAGACTCCATAGTGAATTCCAGGTCATCCTGGGCTAGAGAGAGACCCTACCTCAAAAAACCAAAAAAAAAAAAAAAAAAAAACCAACAAAAAAACAAAAGATTTTTAGATAGACGCAATATTAGTTGCTGTCTTTATCACTCCCACAAGTGACATAAGCAGTTACCTCATACAAGCCCTTGAATACTTACTAAACCAGGAAGAGAGTCTCTGAAGCATGTATCTGACTGCGGACCTAGCATTTTCTCCATGTCTCCCTTGGGCATCTCTGAGGTTTCTCTTTCTCTTACTACAGTTCCCTTATTTCTTCAAATGTGGAAGCTTTATGTTGTGTCTTTATTTATGCCTTCCTAGGTGTTCAGTATAATTATGATATATGTTAAATGGCTCTCAAGTTTATGTAATTTTTTCCTGAGCTATTGGGGCACATTTTTCCATCCATCCATCCATCCGTCCGTCAATCCATTCATGTTTTGTATGCTTTATATTTCACTCAACATGTTGAAAAGCACTTGAACAGCTTTATCTATTAATTGCCTTCTTATTCTCATTTCTTCATTCTCATTAATTGTAACATCAAAAGTCAGATATTTCCTTGAATGTCCTTCACCTCAACATCTAAATGATTCATAACATTCTGTCATTTTTTTCCTTCTTAATTTTTTTCATTTATTTGAGAGATAGAACAAGAGACAGAAAGAGAGAGAGAGAGAAAGGACCTGCCAGGGCCTGTAGCCACTGCAAACAGACTCCAGATGCATGTGCCATCTTGCACATCTGGATTACTTTGGTCCTGAAGAATTGAGCCTGGGTCTTTTGACTTTGCAGGAAAACTGCCAGTTTATGTTGGGGGTGCTAGGACCTTCAGCTGCAGCAAATGAACTCCAGATGCATGCACGACCTTGTGCATCTGGCTTACATGGGTCCTGGGGAATCAAACCTGGGTCCTTTGACTTTGTAGGCAAGCATCTTAACAACGGAGCCATCTCTCTAGCCCTAAAAGAACTCTTAAACAAGAAACCAACAAACACAAAACAGTGAATCTTATCATAATACAGGTATTTTCTGTCTCTTAGCTAGCTGCTTTGACTTGCTTTCCTCCATTCACTTTATCTTGCACTTTTCAAAACCCAGATAAAACAATATACACATATATAATTTTCTTAATCTTGCCTGATTATATGTTCTTCATTTGAAGTCCTATAGAACTTACTAGGAGCTGTAGATTGTTACTAGAAAATTTTCAGTGCCAGGGATATGATACCTTCCAGTGAGCTGTTGGCCAGCGAGGTCCCTGATACCCCCAAAACATTATAGGCCATTGCCGAGACCCTTGATTTTCCACCAGGAATAGATAGTAAGATCCTATTGCTGAAGACTCCACATACTTGGGCTTCAGGGTCACTGAGAAATCCTGCTGGAGCTGAGCTGAAAACCTCCTCCATGTAGACCAGCTAATAGAAAGCTGAAAAAAGCCACACTGCATGCATTTCAATGGAAGAGAGAGAAATCACCAGTGAATATACCCAACAGTGGACACTGCAAGCCTTATATTAGGCCAGCCAGGCCAAATGAGCCAAATGGTACCATAGTGGCACATCGGTTATGGGGAAACCAACTGCCCTCTAATTTAACTGGAGGCCCACTCCATAGGAGGGAATACATCCCTGATACTGAAAACCTACAACAGGGGTAGTCATGAGCCCTAGGGGTATAATGTCTGCTTCTGTCTGGCTAAATGTATATACTATGCTTATCAAACTGCCCAGGAAGCACTTGTCTTAATGTTCATACCCACATATTAATGCTACTCTAACTTTTGGTTAGAGAACCTTCTCTTTTTAGATGGCAGTGACTTTGGGATGATTCAGAAGGCACCATGGTGCTAAGAAGTGACAGAGGAGTGCTTAGCACTGAAATATCTCAGTCATATTTTCCAAAGCTCATAGTCCACTGCAGAAGAGGTGGCAGAAAGAATGTAATAGCCAAAGGAAGGGCAGGACTCCTTACAACATTCTCCTCCAGATACAAAATGGCCTGGATATCCATTACCTCAAAGTGCCTGACACTACCTACACAAGACCATCATAAGAGGAGGAAAAGATCATGACATCAAAATAAAAGAGACTGATTGAGAGGGGAGGGAATATGATGGAGGGTGGAACTTCAAAGGAGAAAGTGGGAGGAAGGAGGGAATTACCATGGGTATTGTTTACAACTATGGAAGTTATCAACAATAAAAAAGAACTTACTTGCTGAATAACTTAAGTGGAAATTATAACTTGTTCTTCCTCTGCCTTGGTCCTAATTTTAACTGTAATTTAATGTTCAATGGTGTGTTTTGTATTCTCCTTTGGACAGTACACAGCTGAGGCTAGGGAGACTAAGTCTTTAAATTTGTTAATACCTACCCAGTGTAGCATATTATGTATTACAACATAAACATTATATATTAGTAGTAGTATGTACATGTTACTTACACAAAAATGTAACAATCTTTTAAACCTGATTTAAACCCAATTCTAACATAAAAAGTTTGCAGTATTTTATGTAATCAAATTTAATACAGCTTATTATGTAGACATTTAAAATTTATCCCACTCAAAGACTAGCCTTGTACTTTCTAAGTATCAAACATTTTAATAGTTCTAGAATAATCGTTAAAATGAAATCCATTATAGTCTCTTCAGAGGTGAGATATGTCCTTCAAAATAATTTTGCCATAATATATTTTCTAGTTTTGATTACTGTCCATTTGAATGTAAGGCAAAACTTGAGTATTAATGCAAAGCAATAACATGTAAAGGCAATGATACACAGAAGGAAAATTATCGTAGATAATATTTTATAATTATGTTGAATAATGGAATAATAAGGCTTTTAATATAATAAAGTATCGAAAATTAAGTTATTATGGGAACTGTACTAATAAGCTACTAGAGACTTAGTGGTTTCAAAGAACGTATGTTCATGGGTTCTTATAGCTCTGTAGATTAGATACCCAGTGTGATTCTAGCCCTGAGCTAAAATGAAGGCATCTAAATGCTGGTCTGCTTCCTGGAGACTCTAGGGCAAATTTCTTCTATTTCCTTTTCTAACTTCTAGCAGTCATGCACATTCCTTGGACATCTTCTTCCATTGTTAAAACCAGCATTACTAGGGGAAAGGCCCTTCTCTTACTGTCTTCTCTTTTGTTCTGTCTTTAGAAATCAAAAGGGAACCTTTGACCACAGCTAAAAGTTGTCCAGTTTTATGTACCTTGTTATTATATTGGGCCAAACCAAACAACCAAGTATTCCACCCATTTCAAAATCCTTAATCATGGCTGCTAAGTCCTCCTTTTCATATTAGGTAATATAGTCCTAGATCCTAGGCATTAAGCAATAGGTATCATCAGAAGCCAATATCCTGTTCATAATAGTTATTTATGTTATACATCTGTAACATTGGTCAATTTGCATTGGGCTATGTTTCAGAATCACAATTCTGAATTTGCTAACAAAATCTAAAAGCTTAAAACTTGAAGGTGCTGGCCATGTATATAGTCAGCAGTCACAGTAGCCTCCAATGGTCCTTAACAATAGTTACTGTCCCCTTGCAAGTCCCTTATCATACCAAACTAGAATTAACTTGTGTCTGATAGAATGTTCTGGAAGTGTTAGTATTAATTACTGTGGGGAAGAACTATAAGAACAAACTGTGGGAATGAACGATAAGGATGAACTATGGTAGAGAGTGATGGGGAAGAACTGTGGGAGTATTTCTTATGGACCTTACAAGTAACTTTTCTGAAGTTATTGCTGTGAGATGCTAAATTTCTTTCTTGAAACCTCATCCTAAATTTAAGCTTAGAACTATGGATTCTACCCATTAAAAGCAATGTGACTAGGTCTCCTCTGTCTTGGTATACTTTTGGCCTGAACAGCATATGTGACTGATATTGGCAAGCAATGTTTAGAAATGTTGACTGATCATAAGCTAGGCTTTTTGCCTAATTTCCTCAGTGTCCTGGTTAGGCTCTTGACCTAGAAAAAGCATACAGGCATAAGAACTGACCATAGTATAAAATATGAGGTCAGTAGCTAACAGCCCACAAATGTGTTGACGCCAACAGGAGGGCTTAATGTGATTATCTTTGTGATTTGAATGTATCTGTTCTGGATCAGCAGAGTCCAACACATCATACATAACCTTAAATTCTTTCCTTTAACTAATGTTTATGAATCACCTAAAGCCAAAATTCCTTGCCCTTTGCTCAGACAATATTCTACTTGATCACATTACTGGTTTTTGGCAATGGATACCTGTATGCAGAAAGCTATAGCCTCAGTAAGATCAGAGCAGTAGCAATATCATACCAGTGAGTTCACCCTTGGTTTGGACACAATTCCAAGGGTAAGTTTCTTTTTAACCCAGGCTGCTGCTGGAGGCAGCCAGCTCACTCTTGACTAACTCTATGAGTTAGTCCTCTCATTCTAAATAAGGACTACTATAACCAGTAGTTAACCCATTCTTGGATAAGAAAACTTCAAGGGTCAAAGTCAGTAATTTCAGGGCTATGACCTCCAAGTAGGGCATTTATTTTGCCTCCACATGAGGACACATGACTTCTGATACTAGGTCATTGAAACACTGTGACTACTGACTTGCTCTTTCACTACGGATAAAAGTAAGAAACCTAAGTGCTGTAAAAGAAGCACCGAAAAAATTCTTAGGAAGGAGCTACTATGAGGAAGAACATGACTCCTACCAATAGTTGGTACCCCCTGGGCAGTCATGAGGGTGAGCATTATGGCAGCATATCCTTCAATGTCGGACAAGATTTCACACAACTCCATCTTGACTGACATCTGGACTGGGCATGTGGAGATAGTTAAGCCAGCAGAATTCTTGTTTACTAGCATGTGAATATGAGTGTGATCCTCAGAACTTATTTAAAAATTTTGGGCATGAAGTGTGCTTGTAATCTTAGTGCTGGGGAGGTGGAGATAGGATCTTCCTATCTCAAGTTCAGTGCACATCCAGTCCAGCTTAAGTGGCAAGTCCAGGTCAATGAGAGATTCTGTTTCCCAAAAAGCTGCCCATCGTTTCTGTGGATGCTGTTTAAGGTTGTACTGTGCCCTCCACACACAAGCAAACACAGACACACAGACACACACACAGACACACACACACACACACACACACACACACACACACACACAAATTTAAAAATTAGGTTGAAATTGCACTAAAAGTCAGACCCAGAGTGTCCAAGCTTAGTGTCTCTGGATTTCTGACTTGTGGAAATTCTGAGATGATAGCCACAATTTGGGCAATTTGTTACACAGCAACAGCCAACTAATGCTTGATCTAACCTACCACTTCATTCCACATGTATTCTGAGAAGCACTAATGCAGTAAGATACTATTTTAAGCAATTTTCTTGTTCTGATAACTTTAAGGAATGCTGTATACTTTACATCTACTCTTACATGGTTAAACTATATATTGACCATACATTAGAGAATATTCTTCTCCATATTTAACTCAATGTGAACTAAAGTTTTTGACTATAAATCAATCTTTATCACTTCAGTCCTCAGCACCTTTTGCAAACTTTTATTTTATTTTAATTTTCCTGGTTTAAAAATAAGAAATTGAGTGATAGAAAAGTTGTGGTTTTCTAAAAGTCTTTTGATTTGGAGGCAAAAATAGTTTGTAACATAATGCAATTTGAACTCAGGCCTTTTAATTTCTATGCCCTTTAAATATGCTTACCAATGCCTAACTTAGGGCTTTTAACAGCAGCAGTGAGCAACCTCTATTTCCCATGGACTCTCTTCTCCTGCCTCCCATTATATTACCAGAGCATTTCCAATGAAAGTTTTAATGTAAATAAAAGTGTCTTTAGGAGGAAAAATAAAAGTGCTCAACACCCATCAGAATGACAAGAAAGGAAAGCTGACTGCCTAGGACAAGAGGAGTCATCTCTAGTACATCTGCCAGGGCTGGAGAAACATTACAGAGGAAGTGGTGGATTAAATATAACTGCTGCTTTCACTGCCAGCCTGAGAGCCTCCTCTCCTCTAGAAAGATGGTAGAAGACACCGAGGAGACACAAAACTCATCAAAGCATAAAAGTAGAGGCTGCCTACAGTTGAAAACTAAAGGAGACTTCTAATATACCCTCCAAGGCTTAGGGAACATTGCTGAAGAGCAGGCAGAAAGAATGTAAGAGCCACAGGATGGAATGTGTGTGGTGATGCAATGTCCCCTACAGATTGTTAACTCCACAGATACTGATGGGTGTACTCATGGCTTCACAGTGAATACTGATAACCCCACTTAGGAGGGCCCTCAATTCAATGGCTGTGGTGCAGAGTGGACCTCAGAGTGTAACCTGATGGGAATATGACAACTTTACAATTTATTCATATACTAAATTTAATATGGTCATATATTAAAGTTCTCAATAAAAATTAAAGAAAGAAAAATCATTAAAAGGTATTCTAGCCAGACATGGTGGTGCATGCTTTTAATCCCAGCACTCAGGAGGCAGACGTCAGAGGATCACTCTGCATTTGAGGCCAGACTGAGAATATAGAATGAGTCCCAGGTCAGCCTGGGCTAGATTGAGAACATACCTCAACAGCCCCACCCCCTCAACAACTATTCTGTTATCAGTTGCTTAAATTTTACAGTGAATAGTGTTTCAGGTATTGATGGAAACGATGTGATAATGAGGCTCTTGGGTCTCTGCTGAGGAGCTCTGTGTTTCCTGTTTCATTAAAGATCTGTCACCCTTATGAACCTTAGAGGTCACACATTAATATTTCTCAGTCTTCCTATGGGGTGAGAAGTCTACAGGTGCTGAGGACACTGTGGAACCTACAACACATATTTTCCCTGCTACATTACACTTTAAGCATTGGAGATCGCAGAGTCCCCTGCTCACAGGACTCCCATGGTCTGGGCAAGCATCTTCTATGAGACCTTCTATCTATAGAAGATCTTGCCCCAATGTCCACACAATGGGCTCAAGAGTGGCCAGGAGCTCACAGATAATTTCGTGGGATGCAAACAATTCCACAGGTCCCTTGTGGTATATGCTGGGACTGAGGTGGAAAGAGGAGAATGTCTTCAGGGATTGGGACTGAATCTCCCATCACCTCTCACTTTAAACAGAAAATTTTGAGTCTGTTTATTTAAAATTAGAATGGAAGGAGATCAACCCAGAGAAAAATCAACTCCTACCAAATCAGAGAGCCAGAGACCCAGAGGCCCCCAACACCTCATCACTGAAGCAGACCAAAAATGAACCCAACATGGCTCAGGGAAATTTTGAGGAAGAAGAGGTGGAAATAATGTCAGAACCACATGTTGGATCATGATATGCAGAGGCATTTATTGTACCAATAACTGTGGGCTAACTCCACAATGCACGACCCATATACCTCAACAAGGAGGGGCCGAGGGGAGGGGGTAGGTCATGGCTGAGCCTAATAATGGTACCAAACTGACTGTATTTGCTGAATACAAAACTAACTAATAAAAACTTTTAAAAAAGAAAAAGGGCAGGAGTTGAGGAAAAGAGAACATACTAACAGGCTAAAGCAATAAACATGCATGAAAATGTCAAAAAAACCCCTGCAACCTATGAATCCTTTTTGAAAAATAATAGCAGCAATATTCACATGCCACTGATAGATTATGAAGTCTAAGGGAGCCAAATGTTGACATCCTTCTATGTTTGTGTGTCTGTGTGTGTGTGTGCGTGTACGTGTGTGTGTGTGTGTGTGTGTGTGTGTGTGTTATGTTCATGTGTCCTATGAGTGCATTCACACAATAACTTGTGTGTTGTGTGGAAGTTAGAGGACAACTTTTACGTCTTGTTGCTTGCTTTCACCTTGTTGGGAGCAGGCTTTCTAGTTACTAGACTTGTTCTTGCTGTAGACTGAAATATCTGCCAGGCTCGTTAATCTGTGAGACAGAAAGCTTCTTGTCTCTGTCTTCTACCTCACAGTTAGTATGCTATAATTACAGAGACTTGCTAAGGCTTTCAGCCTTTATGTGGGGTCTGGGGATCTGAACTTGAGTACTCTGTTTTATTTTTGTTGTTGTTGTTATTGTTTGTTTTTTCAAGGTAGGGTCTCATTGTAGTCCAGGCTGGAATTCACTATGTAGTCTCAGGGTGGCCTCAGACTCACAGTGATCCTCCCAAGTGCTGGAATTAAAGGCGTGCGTCACCACACCCAGAGGGTACTCTATTTTGATCAGCAAGTGTTTTAATCCACTGAATCATCTCCCCAGCCCCAATATACATATATTCTCTTTTTTGGCACACACATGTGTGAATAATGTGATTGTGTGTGTGTGTGTGTGTGTGTGTGTGTGTATACACACACATGTGCCCATGTGACACCCCCTGCACTTGCATGCAGTGGCCAGAGGGGAACATTGGTATCCCCTTCCATCACCCATCACTCTTTCTTCCCATTCTTACTTGAGCCAGAATATCTTACTGATCCCTGAACCTGCCAGTTTTCCTAAGCCCCATTGATCCTCCAGCCTGTGCTACTCACAGGACTGGTGTTACAGACATGTGTAGCCTTCCCCAGCTGTTTGTGTGGGTACTGGGGATCAAACTCGAGTGGCTTCTCAAACCTTCTAAGGCCCTCAGGCTTGCATAGGAAGTGCTCTTAGCCACTCAGCCGCCATTTCTCTAGCTCACTTACTTCAATGCTTAGCCATCTCTTTTGTCCTCTATTCTCTTAGCCCAGCATTTCTGAAAAGCATTCTCAGGATAAGTTGCATCAGCTTTACCTTATTGGGAAACAAAGTCTGGGCATCTCCCTTCTATGATCCACGAGGTGGACTAGTGCAGTAGTATTTTAACAAGTCCTTGTGATTCTGGAACAGTTAAGGACTAGAATCCATACCCTGAGCATATATCCATTGCAGCTCAAGTTTATTAAATAGCATGAAAAGTTTTCTTTGTCCCTGGCCATATTAGTTTAATACTAGAATTCAAAATGTTCCCCCATAGACTCATGTATTTGAACACTTGGTCCCCAGTTGGTGGTCTTGTTTTGAAAAGTTGTGGAATCTTTAGGAAGTGTAGACTTGCTGGGAGAAGTGGGTCATTGGGGGTGAGACTTGAGGTTTTATAGCCTGCGTCCTGACTGGGGACAGCATGTGACTATCTGCCTCATGATCTCCAGCTATTACACTCATTATATCTTTTCCAACCCCAAGCCAAAATAAATCCTTTCTCCCTTAAACAGGTCACAATAACAAGAATAGTAACAAATGCAAATAGCTCTCATACATGTTTCAATGAGAAAAATAGTCTCACTTTAGGATTTGGAATGAAGATATCTTTTGCTTTAAGCTTTTTATTTTCCAGAAGAAATACTCAGTTGTGTTGTAGATGTTATAATTGGTAGATCTAGTCTGCTGGCTGTTTTTTGATAATATTTTCTCTATTTTGGTTGGTTTTGATTTTCTTGTTTTCCAAGTCCAGAGCTCCTGAAGGGTGCTTCATCATGGACAGAAATGTCATAAAGTTGAGTTAATAAATTAATACTTAGCTTCATAGTTTGAGGGTAGGAAAAGAAAAAAAATACAACTATATATCCACATGCAATTTAACTTCCAGAAGGAAGAAAAATCTGTTGTCTTTTCTGTGGTTGTTTTTATAGTTTGATTAAATTTTCTGCTCACCACGATAATTAATGCAAATCCTCTGTGATATTCACTGTGAATTTTATTCTATGGCTGAAAAGTGGGTAGAAAATCAGTTGTAATAATCTCCAGGCCATCAAGTACAGTTAATATTTATTAATTTTCTTATTGATATTGAAATTTTATTGTATGTCTACTTATCTACAAGGTGAGTTTCTATAAAATAGAGGAAGTTCCTCCCAAAGTTTAGATGTCGAAGAAGGTTTACTCCTCAGCCCAGTGGTGGTATTGAGAGGTGGTGAGGTATTTAAGAGTTTGGAAGGTAGATTACTTATGCAATCCCTTTGAAAGGGATTGTAGGATTTTAGTTTCTTCTTTTCTGCTGCTTCCCGGCTGCCATAAAATGAGCAGCCTCTTATACTACATGCTCCCACTTTGATGTTCTGTGCCTCCATAGGCATAAATCAACATGCCACATGACCATGGAATGAGACCTCAGCCAGTGTACACCTTTTCAAATTTATTTACTTAAATAATGCAAAACTAACAAGCACAAGTCTTGAACATGTGAGTACTCTATGATCAAAGGTGGGATCATGGGTGTGCTCTGTGACCAAAGGTGGCACACCTGAGACAATCTCAACCACCAGATCCTTAGTCATCTTTCTTGCCTTGTTCACCCACTATCTCAATGTGGATATTCTAATCAGGATCACTGCCTATGCAGGTGAGTGTGAATTGAAGATGATTCTGTTCCACTGCCACCACCAAGCCCACACGTGAGCATTACTGACACTGAAACTGTTTGCATCTTGAACTGTTCACATGTCTGTGAGAAAGGACTTGCACATTCAAGTAAGGAAATGTTAGTCAAGCATGTTTTGTATATATTGGCTTGTTATTTGTAATTATCCTTCTTCATATCTTGGATTTATGCTTTGTTTCATTAAGCTCACTTTTAAGCTGTTTAAGATCAGCTTTAAAAATTCATTAGCATTTCAACCACTATTATTTGCTATTCTTGAGTACTGTCAAATTTCTTTTCACAAAAGACTATGGAATATATATGGTTAAAATAGTTGTTTTAGAAGAGCTGACTAAATTTCATAGCTATGTCTTAATATGTGAGCCCTGAATTTTCCCATTTTATCAAAGGGATTTCAGTGTTACATATTAAAATTCTTAAATTAAAACTTCCATATTAATAATATAGGTTTACTGTGAGTTCTATTCAGAGAAAAGATGTAGCAAGTAAATGAATCTTGTATTTTATATATCAAAGAAAAGAAATGAAAAATATACAGTTTCAGGTTGAGAGAAATCTAAGGAAGGTTATTCTGATGGTTAGGGAGAATTTTCTTTTTTTATTTATAAAATAAGTTTCAAAGTTCAATTTTGAGTAGCTTACATATTTTTATACACTTGAACATTTAAAGTGTTTCTCATAGTGAATATCTGAACTTAAGGAATAAGAGTGGATGACTCATATATATTTTTCTCCACAGCTTTATTACATGTAATTTGATGAGACTGATTTTTTGGTAACTATTAAATAACATTATGGACTATGCCATGTGCCTTAATAAATACTCATAATATGGGAAGGCAAGAAAATAATATTCTGTTGAAAATACCTTTTGTTTTAGGATGGTGTTTATTTGAAATGCATATAAATGAGGACATGAGCAAAAGGAACAGACCTTGCCCATTATACAGATAGCACTTTACTCCTTAATAATACAATCGATTAAAAAAAAAACACTCCACCTTTCATTTCATACTGTTCCTACAACATATGCTAATTTATTTGATTCCCATGTGCCAACTATTTTTCTACAAGCTAAGGATACAAACATAAGTTTAAAAAAACACTAAATTTTCTATCCCAAAGTAACTTAAGGTCTAGTAGAGGGAGATAAAATAGAACATATAGATAAATATTAAATTATTTATAGCCTTTTTATATTGTGAGTTCGATACCACAAACAGCCAATAGTCACCTGGGTGCACTTGGCTAGGTGTTTTGAATTCTAAGTTCATACCTGAACTTAGATTTTAAATTTAGATTTAAATTTAATTAATATGTCATGAACAATGGTAATGAAAACTGGTACGATGAAGAAGTGTTAGCCACACTTCTACTGAGATTCAAGTTTAATGAACTTGCTCTTGCTAGATACAAAATAATTAGCTAACCTGCATTGGGAAGGTCAAGCATTCTGTAATATCTCATAAACAGAGAATATAGCTATAATTATAAAATAATGTTGTAATTTTGCACCTACAAGTTTCATTTTGCATTACAAAAGTAAATGGAGATCTTGAGTATCTCAAGATTGTATGCTTTAATGTGCAATCACTGAAGAATATTTTTAGCTTGGTCTTCAGCTAATCCTCAGGAGATGTTGGAGGGGGATGCTGAGTGCACAGTGATATACTATCTGGACGACGGAGGTACCCTCCAGTGTGTTAGGACTATGGATGTATTATAAGAGTAAAATGAATCTACTGCCATTTGTATATCACAACAACATTTGTGAAACTCAGACACTTCCAGGAGATTAATCCTCACCTATCCTTCTGGGATGGGACTATGCTGTGCAGTTTTATTGCATTTTACAGGTGGGATAAATAACTAGCATCAGGTTAGCTGCAGAGCAAGGAATAAAACAGAGCTCTTTTATTTCTTACCCTATAATTTAGCCACTGCTTTCCCTAAGCAAATTATTATATTCTCTTTCAAAAGTGTCTTGAATTATTTCTTAGTTTGAAATCATATCTTTTCAATTAGACTTCGGGATAGATTGCTTTTTCCATATCATGTAATATTGGCCACACAGTAGGTACATATAATACTCCACATATATTTACTTTCTAAGATTTTTTTTTTTTGGCAAAGCTAATACCAAATGGGAAGATTTCACATCCCAAGAGTGCTGATCATATATCCTACAACTCAGCACATGGAATGCTAACCACTGCTTTGGTGGATTGATGTCTCTCTAACACATTTTCCCACTTTGAACAACAAAGGTATAGTTTTCTGACATTTGCAAATGAAAGGTGTTGGAGAGTAAACAGAAATTAGTTCCAACTCCTCCAAAAAACTTATTATGCAGACATCCATTATGATGAGCATAAATAATAGTGGTAATTTGCTTTCTGAAGCAGAACACTGGAGCAAAAGCCATCCAGGTAGGCAGACATTTGTTAGTTGTATGAAGTGTCATCAACCCCAGCCTTGACTCAGAGATAAGACAACCTTAAATGGATTTTCCTTTCTTTTAACTGCACCTTAAGGGTTAGAAGCAAATGCATTGTTGAAGGTATTAGAAAGTAATAACAATTTTTTTTTCTAAATCTTTATGGTCTGCCAAATTAGTAGCATATATACAAGTAGAAAAATCACAGTCCTTTGGAAAATTGAATTTTATTCTTTCTAATCTATTCATTTATTCATTCAAGTTAGAAGTCCAACCACAATTTTGTCAGACTGTCTGTTCTTGAGTTTTCATTAAACTTATGACTTTAGATGTAGAATGTAGTTTTTACATCCTTTGTGCATTTTTGCAAGAGAATGTCATATATATGTGACTGAAATTGCATCAGTAAATAGTTTATGAGGGAGATATTTGTGATGCCTTACCAAGAAGGTTATCAATTATGTTAATGAGATTTACCTGAAGTTAGCAGGAAATTATTAAAAAGCTATAATAGGGCCAGGGACATGGCCCAGTAGGTAAAGGGTTTGCTGTGCCAACATGGGCATCATAGTTTGGATCTCTAGCAGCCACATAAAAGTTATATGCAGTGGTCCATGCCTGTAAATCCAGCCCTGAGAGGCAGAGATAGGATGATCCCTAGGGCTTGCTGGCCAAGTAGTCCAGTCAAATAGGTGAATTGTGAGTTCAATATGCTATCCTGTCTATAAAGATAAGTGGAGAGGCCTGGAGAGTTAGCTCAGTGGTTAAGGCACTCAACTGTGAAACCTAAGGACCCATGTTCAATCTCTCTACAGATCTCATGTCAGCCTGACACACAAAGGTGAAGCAAGCATAGGTTGCACATGTCCACTAAGTGGTACAAGTGTTTGGAGTGCGATTTCATAGGCTGAGGCCCTGGCGCACCAATTCTCTTTCTCTCTCCCTAAAAAAAGTAAACAAAAAATAAGTGGAGAGCAACTAGTGAAGTCATCCAATGTTGATCTCTAGCCTATACACGCAAACACACATGCACACAGAGCTACACACATATAAACACTCATACACACATGCATGCACACTACATATATGCACATGCAAAAAAAAAAAAAAAAGGCAGACCTAAAAGGATGGAATGACTTTCATAGTTCTGAAGGATTATCACATGGAGGAGATTTGAACACACTTTTTCAAGTAGGTGCACGTCACACAAGAGTAAATAGTATGCCAATATTTAAAAGGGATTTCTAGCAATATCACTAAACACAGAAAGTATTTATATCACTGTTAAAATAGAAAGGTCTCCTAAAGTCTATACGGATGCTATAGGCCTCTTGCCTCCAAAATTTTAATGTTGCATCTGAATACTTTATGCAAATTACAGGAACCCTTTCTCACATAGTTCCCAAGTGAATGTCCTCTGCAGTTTTCTAAGTTTGTAACCAAGTGTCACTCTTCCAAAATGTGAAGTGATTTTCTCATAATGGATCTTTCTAAGACCCATAACTCATTTGTCATTGAAACGTATAGTCTTTTTAAAAACTATTTTTATGAGAAAGAGAGGAAGAGAGGAAAGAAGAAGAGGAAGGAGAAGAAGAAGAGCAGGAGGAGGGGGAGGAGAAAGAGAAAAGAGAAAGGGAGAGAGAGAGGGTGGGGGAGAGAGAGAGAGAGAGAGACCAGGGCCTCCTGCTGCTAAAAAATTTCAGATGCATGAGCATGAATCACTTTGTGCTTTTGGCTTTATATTGGTACTGGGGAATTGACCCCTCCCCAGCCAGCCAGGACTGTAGGCTTTCAAACAAGTACCTTTAACCCCTGAGCAGTTTCTCCAGCTCCTATACTTACTTTTTAATATCACTCCTAATTATAATTTGTGTATTCTCATTCTCTATAATGTTACTCACTAAAGGCTTATGATCACAAATTTCTTCCAAACATTTGCATATCTAATCCTTAATCTGTGATTTCTTTTTCATCATGTATGTCTGCACCTGTACGATGTGTGTGGGGGCATATGCACTGGTGCATGTGTCAAAGTCTGAGGGCAACTTTGGGGTGTTGGTTGTCTCTTTTTACCTTGCTTGAGATAGGGCCTCCCTCCTTATTTTTGCTCTTTATATTTATTTATTTATTTATTTTTAATTAATTAATTTATTTATTTGAGAGTGACAGACACAGAGAGAAAGACAGATAGAGGGAGAGAGAGAGAATGGGCACGCCAGGGCTTCCAGCCTCTGCAAACGAACTCCAGACACGTGCGCCCCCTTGTGCATCTGGCTAACGTGGGACCTGGGGAACCGAGCCTCGAACCGGGGTCCTTAGGCTTCACAAGCAAGCGCTTAACCGCTAAGCCATCTCTCCAGCCCTTATTTTTGCTCTTGAGTGTGTGCTATTTTAGCTGGCCTGTGAGCTTCTGGATTCTTCTGGCTCTACCTCCTATTGTTGTAAAGACACTGGGATTATAGACACATGGGGAACTGTTCCTCTGGCTATATGTGGGTGCTGGGGAATTGAACTTAGGACAGCAGGCTTGCAAACAAGTGCCTTTAACTGCTCAGCTCAGCCATCTTTCCAGGCCCTAACCATTATTCCTTATACCATCCTTTTTTTTTTTTTTGTCACTGTCATTAAGGGCATAATAATACTTCCTTATCCTTGATAAAGTAGTTCAGATTTTCTCATTATAGTATTTAAAATCTTTCCTGATGTGGTCCTCCTTTAACAATATATCTTTTACTGTCCCAGATATCAGCCACTCACTTTTTCCCACTCTTTCAACCAAACTCACTTAAACAAGCTATAGACAGAAATACAGGTAAGGTTTTTATCTTTCTGCAAGACTATTTGTTAGCTTTAATGTGTCCTACAATCACTTTGTCTTCATTTTGAAGTCCACTTAAAACCCACCATGTAAGCTACATGGGGTATGTGTATATTAGTCTTGTTTATAGGTGCATATGGAAGTTATACATATGAAACTTGTTATGTAGTTTTAAATCTGTGACTATTTCACCTTATATTTCAGTTTTCAGCAGAACATGTGAATGCACCTTAAATTCCTATCCAATGAAGGATTAAAAAGTTACATGTGGTGGATGTTAAATATAGGAAAGCCTGAAGTGTGTCTCCAGGGAAAGACATGGGATGCATCTCTAGAGACACATGCTCATACTGATTCAGTCTGAGGCACAGACCGGCTGAATGTCAGTGGAGTTGGTCTGACTCAAACAATGTCTCTTCTCTTGGCCCATGTTGATGAGCAGTATAGCCATGGGCTATTAGCCTCCCAAATATTTTGGGTTAAATAAGATAGTTCAGTGCACATAATTCTCATTTTGCAGTGAGAGATTTAGGTTTTATTACATCTGAAATATTATGAAGCACATCATCTCGAGTGGGATATTTTACAATGTATTCCAGACGAGCGGAGATTTTAGTGAATTTGATTTCTATCATCAGTTCATTTATTAACAGATATAATGATGGAACCGTAACCCTGTCGGCCCAGGTGGCACTAATGAACTCCTTCTGTGAGCTCCATCAGCAATGAAGGTGCTGTTTGAATTGTGATGTTTCTTTATCTCAAGAGGTGTAAGGGTTGCATTTATAGGTGGGAGATCTTGTCCTTGTAGATGATTGACGTGTCCTTTGAAGATAGAGCACTATTCCCCAGATATGCCCAGAATTTTTATTTTAGTTTCATCTACAGTGCTTTCTTACCTTGTAATTTTATTGGCTGCTCTAGATAGATATTTCTTCTATGGTAAACAGAGAAATAGAAATAGCAAACATAAATATGACTTTTATATAGAACTTTTATTTTTTAATGTCATAGCCTTAAAAATTCTATCACAAATAGTAATTCTAGAAATGACTGTCTTCACCACATTAAGTAATTAGTATTTTGCTAACATGGTACTAATATCAACATCAAGGATCATATAATTGAGAGCCTGTTGTGGAAGCAGACATTAATAATTACAGAAAAGATTATTTAATTATAGATGAAAGAAATGCGATAAAGAGAACGTGGATTGCACTAGGACAGCTGCTCATGGGGAGGACTGGCACATCTGGGAGGAGTGAGGGGGTGAAAAAAGGGGATATGGAAGCTTTTCTTAGGAAGTAACATTCCAACTGAAACTGGAAGCGTAGGTAGAAAAATGACCAATAAAGAGAGAGGATGAGGATTTTAAGTAGAGTGAACATGTTAAGAGGCAGGAAGTTATTTAGCACTTCAGATAAATGAAATAAGGTTAAGTATATGCTGAATATAATAAGAAAGGAAGGGAATAGAATGAGAATGGGTGCAAATGTTAGCATAGTGTCTCCAAAAAAGAAGGAAGTGAGTACAGAGCTGAGATGTAGATCCAGAACATGGTGACTGCTTTGAAGTAGAGGGAAAGATCCTCAGTCTGCCCTTCAACATTCATGATTACAGATGAATGACTATCATTTTCTATAAAGGAAATGGTAGATGAGAAGCAAGATTCTGAGTTTAGATGCTGGAAGGGGGACTTTGGAGTTGCCTCAGGTGAGCCTGGGAGGAAGCTGGTTGTCTCTTATGGATAGCTGAGAAGATGGACACAAAAATGGTGATACATTTGTAATTTTCATTTGCTATGGAGAAAGGAGGTACCAGCATGTCTTTGCATGCCAAATATAGATATGCGCAGACAAAATCCCGGACCCAAATCCAGCTGCAGAAACATTGATGAATATGGAATTCAACGAGGTCTTATGAAAATGAGTAGGGGACGGATCCCATAGCAGAGCTCCTCAGTTTCTTAAGCATTTCATCTCGTTCACAAAGGACCCTTTTCAACAACAGTAACACATCTCTTTTCTTTATTTCTATAACTTTTATTCCTACATGTTGACAATTGCCCTTACTGCATTTTCCACAAGAAAGCCTTTATCTCTGTGTATATGCCAGTTTTTCTCCCCCCTACCTGTCAGTTATAATGACACTGTTCAGGCAAAACAAATATCTATTTCAGAAGTGACCTCCCTGCAGATGATGGAGGAGTATAAAGAATAATCATTTTTTAAAAATATTTATTTGTTTATTTGAAAGAGAGAATAGGCATGTCAGGGCCTCTAGCCACTGCAAATGAACTCCACACACATGTGCCACCTTGTGCATCTGGTTTATGCGGGTCCTGAGGAATCGAACTTGGGTCCTTAGGCTTCACAGGCAAGCACCTTAACCTCTAAGGCATCTCTCCAGCCCCCAGATAACCATTTTCATGACATCTGCATAATAATGCAAGTCATAAGATGGGGGTTCCATCACTGAAAACTCAGTATTGGAGGAAAGGGCATGAGAGGAGACAAAGTCTAGTAATAAGAAAAGCTTAGTAATAAGATAAGCTTAGAAAGCCCATGAACCAAACATCAAGATGCCTACAAGAAATTTAATGATCAATCCATGAAATCTGGTGAAGACTCATTTGCATATTTAAAAATAGTAATGCTTTAATTTTCATTTCAAATACTTGCCTTATATAGTTTTTGCCTGTGGGAATAGTGCAAATCCCATTTTGTGCTCCAACCATTGCAGTGACTATGCTGCCTAAACACAGCAACACTCTTTTTAAAGCTTCATTTTATTTTCTTCTGCAGAGTAGGATTTGGTAATCTGAATAGGTAATCCTCATCCTGTGTTTCCTAGCAATCTTGAGATGATGGGAAATGCTTTAACCTTAAAAGTTTTACAGTGAAAAGTAGTCCAATAACAAGACTTAACTGACTAACAGACAAATGGGTAAATGAGTAGGTCTTCAATAGATGGCAGAAGATCCAAGAGTCAGTGGAGTATACATACTTCTAAAGAGGAGCAATGATTTTGAATGGAATGGCAAAGTAAATTTGATGACCCTCTTTCAAATACTTTTATGCTTCAGAAAAGGAACAATGGACAATTATGCTTATATTGCAATTAGGATTATCACACTGTTTTTCCTTGCTTCTTTTAAGTGATGAAATCAGATTTTCCTTGGATTTTCAGTCTGGTTGTTCTCAGTTATCCAACAGGGGGACATTAGTGCATAGTTATATTGTTTATCTTGGTATGTCTTAAATAACAATAGATTTTCCTCATTTGCTTCCACATCTCAGTATTGGAAATTAATGGCAATTTCCACAGAAGTGAAATGAGTAGTGTAGGAATGTGCTCGTGAGGGCTTTTTCATACTCTGTGATTTTAACTCTCTTTGATTTAATTGGAGGAGAAAACTGGAAACCATCAGATCTTTGCTCCAAACAATAACAAAGCCAGGCAGGTAGCATTTACTTTGCTGGACTTGTGAGCTTAGTAGAATGATTCAACATTTTAATTCCTTTCTGCTGGATATATATATTTGAGAGAGAGAGAGAGAGAGAGAGAAGAAAGAGAGGGAGAATGGGCACGCCAGGGCCTCCAGTCACTATAAATGAACTCCAGATGCATGTGCCACCTTGTGCATCTGGCTTATGTAGGTCCTGGGGTAATGAACTGAGGTCCTTTGGAATTGACCTGAGGTCCTTTGGCTTTGCAGACAAGTGCCATAACCTCTAAGCCTTCTCTCCAGCCCTCTGCTGGATTTTTAAGCATGCAGCCTCATCACTAGGGCTTCCTCCTTCATTCACCGCAGTCTGCTTTGGATTCAGAATCAGAATAGTAATTTGTGGACTAGGAGAGTAAGAGTGGTCAGGGTCGCTTTTCTGTTGCTCTCCTAGACTTCCTTAGAAATCTGACTTGAGATTTACTCAGATGGAGCCATGGAAAGAAGTGGCATCATTTTTCTGCTTGGGTAAAAACAAAGCAAGACAGGAAATCACGAAAAATGGAGGAGAGATGCTCACTGGTCTCTTTCATGATGCTGTTTCCTCTTTCAAAGAAAGGTTGTGTCAATCAAACTTATTTTGCCAACAAAATGATGATAGTTTACCTCGTGCTGACCATCATGCTGTAGGTGGAAGTCTTCCACAATTTGTCAGGCCTTTGGCAGCTGATCAACCCCACTAGAAAGGACGGTCATATTGTTGCTGAGCTGGGGCTGTTTAAAGAATGTGAAATGTGGATGGTGGCACTGAAGTAGTTGACGGTAAATCAGATTTGATTTCCCCTCTGAGAGCACAAAATGAACCTTGTCGTGATCAGGAAGAGAAATGAAATCTTTAAATATTTCTCAATGTTTTGTCATCTCTGCCTGTCGGGGTGATTTAACATAAAATTTCCCCAAAGTAGGAAGCACAGGTATTATTTCATTTCATTTCATTTCAAAGATAAACTTCACAGATTTCCCCTATAAATTACTTGAAAAGCCCCCAATATGCAATTTTGGAGGTAACTTAAGATCAATGCTGTTTTAAGGTAAAATATTGTTATTAAAAAATGTGTTTTGTGGTTTGTCCCCTGCCAATAGCCTGGCTGTCCCTGAACATAGTGGCATCCTAATGTTTATGGGAAAATATCAGAAGGGCCAAGAGAAGTTGCTTATAAATGTTTTAAGTTAACTCTGCTGCCAAGAGTTTGTTTATTGAACTTTTGACTGCGCATTTCTTATATGACCTGCATTTACCCATTTCCATGTTTCTGACTTCTCGTTACTTTCTGTCTTTCCCTTCATTCTGCTTATTTAATGGTAATAAGACTTTGCAGACACCTGTGCAATTTTTGTTACCTTTTAGATCTAAAATAACCATTTGAAAACAACAGAAACATTTCTATTCCTTTTTATTTTTGGTATATGAATAATTCATGCTCTTTGGAGAAAATATAGACATCAACAACCACAATAGATGGCCCCTGTGACCCAGAGAGAGCCAGCATAAAGGTTCTTGTACATGCCTCTCTGGACTTTATTTTATTTAACATTGGATCATTTAGTTTCAATTGCAGGTACGAAAGAGTGCACATTTTTGTTCTTTGGTCTCAAGGTTTAAACTGAATATTTAGATGAGTTTGTTTGTGAGCTCCAGTCAGTGTTTGATTACTGAAGCAGTACCTAGATTTTTTTTCAATTCCACTTAAAAAAAAAAAGGGATGAACTGCCACAAATGTATCAGAAGGCATTTAATTTATATCTGAAGCTTTAGTTGATGTGATTATTAATTACTAGAAAATTCCTTATTAATCTTGAATATTTCACCATTCTGGTATCAAACCAGGCAATGGTTATCCTACTTGTTGACTGACTGACTGGTGTGACTAAGTGCTAGACATCAAATGTTCTTTCCAATTCATATTTGGCGTGGAGTTTGTGGTTAGAACAGGCAGACCTGTGAAGGGATCACAACCCAGGACAATGCCATTGATATTGAATTAAGGACATAGATTATTAGTAAAGTTTGAGCAAAAGTTAAATGGATTCTTGTTTTTTTTTTTTTTGCCTCATGCTTGACTCTTTCTCCCACATACTACATTTGGAAGGAAGCTAATATTGGAACCTCATGGAGAGTTTGAGTTCATGTTGACTGGGATACTCTGGAATATCACATGCACTATCATACCTGTTCCTATAATCTGGTAAATTAGGCACTGTGATTATATCTATATTGTACACTCAGGAATGGTAGATGTGTGGCTCAATAGTAGCTACATGTCAGCCATTGTACTAACTCCTAGAAAATTACATATTGGAATTCACAGACAAAACCCATGCCCTCATACAAAGTGCATGCTAGTCGTAGAAATAGAAAGCCAATGATATTAAGAACTTATACCTAAAAGAAGTGAAAAAATACTGAGGAAGAGATAGAGGTCACCCTTAAATAAAATCTGAGGGGCATCAAACCCAGGTATTTTATCTGAAAAAGTTTTTAAAAAACACCTGAACCACAAGACACTGGAGAGGGTAGGATCAAGGCTAACCTTAATCTTCTACATCTTCCCTCCATCCCTCTCCCTCTCTCTCTGTATCTCTTCTCTCCAGCTCTTGCATATTAGTTATCTTTTTCCTCATTTTCTTGGTGGGCACTAACCTGTAACTCCCAGTACCAGCATGGGCTATCATCCACAATGAGCTTTTGATCAGAGACACCTACAAGGTTTCCTAAAAGACAGACAGATTTCTGTCAGAGTACTTGATGACCCACCAAAGATTAGTGGTAAGACCCTACTGCTAAAGACACCATATGCAGATGACATGTAAAATGGCTTGGCTAGAAGCCAGGAGAGAGTCAGTCTCCAGACAGTCAGCGTGTCTAGTGCCAGAAGGTGCTACATGGATGACTGGGGGAAATGACCAATATCTGTCCAAGCAACTCATGGTCTAACATACTTAGCAGCAAATAACCTGTTGTGATGCCCACATAAGTACAATAGTGGCACACAGCCATGGTGGGGAACCATCTGCTCTTGATTTGGCTAACTGATCCCCTCAGTGGTATGGGACCCATAGCTGGAGCTGGGAAATAAGTCAGAACCATACCCAAACATAGGACCACTCTCCAATATAAAGCTACCATCAATTATGGGCTACAAGAGGGCCTACACCTATTAAATTCTCTATAAAAAAAAAGTAAGGGTTATCTCATTTGTCCTGGTGCTAACTTACTCTCTGTTGGAGACTCTGCTTCTCTTTTTCAGATAGATGTATATCCTAAGGAGAGAGACACCCCAGCATACCTCAAAAGGGCCCCAGCTGAAACTAAGAAAAAAAGGCGAAACAAGCAAGGGTGCTGTTTTCCTGATGAACCAGATACCAGCACAAGAGGGATGGAGAACAACACAGAGAACAATCAACTCCTACCAAATCAGAGAGCCAGAAACCCAGAGGCCCCCAACACCTCATCACTGAAGCAGACCACAAATGAACCCAACATGGCTCAGGGACATTTTGTGGAAGAGGGGGCGGAAAGAATGTCAGAGCCATATGTTGGGTCAGGATATGCAGAGACATTTATCTTACCCATATCCGTGGGCTAACTCCACAATGCATGACCCATATACCTCAACAAGGAGGGACCAATGGGGAGGGGGTAGGTCACGGATGAGCCTAATAATGGTACCAAAGTGACTGTACTTGCTGAATACAAAACCAATTAATAAAAAAATTTTAAAAAATGCATTGATGGACTGGGGAGATGGCTTAGAGATTAAGGCACTTGACTGAAAAGCCTAATGACTCAAGTTGGATTCCCCAGTATTGACATAAAGCTACATGGCCAAAGTGGTACAGGCATCTGGAGTTTGCTTGAAGCAGCTGGAGGGCCTGGTGTGCCCATTCTGTCTGTCTCTCTTCTGTATCTCTGTATCTGTATTCTGTATCTCTCTGCTTGTAAATAAATAAAAACAAAAAATGCACAAAAATTTATTTTATTTATTTATTTGATAGTGCACACGCGCGCTCACATGAGAAAGAGAGAGGGAGAGAGAGGGAGAGAGGGAAGGAGACAGACAGTGGGGGCGGAGAATGGGCATATCAGGGATTCCAGCCACTGCAAATGAACTCTAGATGCATGTACCATCTTATCCATCTGGCTTATGTGGGTACTGGGGAATTGAGCCTTGAACTGTGGTCCTTAGGCTTCACAGGCAAGCATTAATTGCTAAGCCATCTCTCTAGCCCCTGAAAAACTTTTGCAAGAAAAACTGTGCTATTTTGATGATTGTGAAGACACAAGAAATGTGAGAAATTTTTTTTTTGTCTGTTAATATTGCCTGAAATGGATTCATAAGAAAGATTATTTTCTGTAGTTCATTAATTACTCTTTCAGTAAGCAATGACTTAAAAATGTCATAGAAAGAAAATGGTTTAAGGTGTTATCACAAAGAAGACAGTTACAGTTCAGTATATAAGGAAATAAAAGGTCTATTATTTGGCCCCTGTTGAAAGGCGACAGCCAGCATCAGATTTGGATTTGTGTTTCCTTCTAGCACTGTGTCAACAATCTCATGGAGTACTCAACACACCAAGGAACATAGGATGTCTGAGATGTATTTATTTTATCAAATGTCAGTATGAATCAGTTTTCATCCTGTGAATGTGTATCCTCACCTTCTGAACTCTGCCCTGGTTGTTCCCATCTCAACCCTTCTTCAGATTTTCTTTTCTTAGAAGAAATTTCCTTCTAGGGAATGTGCCTCATGAAGACTACATTGGGTACTGGATGGAGAACAGTGAAACCATTCATCCTTGTATCATTTGAGTTAATATAATGTTTTAAAATGTATTTATTTGGAAGCAGATAGAGAAAGGAAGAGAGAGGAGAGGAAAGGAGGAGACGTAGAGAATGCATATATCATGGCCTCTTGGCACTGCAAACACCTCCCAGATATAAGCTCCACTTTATGCATCTGGCTTCTGGATTTACTTGGGTACTTGGGAGTCAAACCAAGGCTGCCAGGCTTTTCAAATAAGCATCTTTAACCACTGAGTTGTCTCCAAGACCAAGTTAATATAGTTTTAAGAGATAAAGAATTCTGTACATACTAGACTGGAGAAGAAATATCATAATACTAAGCCAGAAAATCACCTGCCTGAAATAGTTTATTTTTATTAGTCAGCATTCAACCAGAGAAGAGGAGTTGTGGGGTAGATGGATGGATGGATAGAAGATAGATAGATAGATAGATTCTTAATAGATAAATGATAAACAGTTGACAGATCGATAATAGGTTAAGATAGTGGTTGTTGATGGAGGAAGTGAAGGAGGGAATGAGAGAGAGAAAGAAAGAGAGGGGAGGAGAACACAGGAGCTGGGTTATACCAGTGATATAGCTGGTTAAGTAAGTTTGAAATCCCTGGGGTCAGTGGCAGGGAAGGGAAGTTTATGGACCAGCTTCAGCTTGCGGGTGTGAGAGGAGGTTGTCTCTAAACAGGATGTCTTCTGTGGAAGTAAAACATTAGTTGTGCTTTTAAGTTCTTGTCCCTGATGGAATCAGGCCCACTCAGTTTATGCAGGTTAGTATCCCTTACTTGAATCCCTCTGATTAATGGTTTCCCTTCCAGCTGCAGAGTACCTTGAAAGCAATGCCTAGTATGGCCTTTGCTTGGATATTTTAGAACTATAATTTAGCAGGCCCATGTTGTCACATCTAAAACAAAACAAAATGAAAGCAGAAAACTCACTTTATAAATTTGAATCTGAGAATTTTTCCTGGAATATGTGTAGCAAACACTTGAAATATATAACTCTCCTCTCAGGGCTTTTAAAGTTAAAAAAAATCCATTTTTGTTTCAATGTGTAAATTATGTTTTTGTGCCTTCAACTACCTACATATATCACAAACATAAGAAGTTCATTTTCAAATGTGATGATAAATCATTCCTTCTAAGCCTTTCAATCTTATTTCATATAAAAAACAAAAGTAAAACAAAGCGAGATTATCTGCTGGTCACATGTTTATTGTCCATGGAAAAGCAATTGTTTTTATACCCTCCTTTTTACAAATAAAGTCCAGCATGAATTATACTATGGGGCCAATAAAAAACAATTTCTTAGGAAAAGCAACAACGAAATAAGAAAGAATAACTGCAGTTTTCTTAGTTTGTCTATATTTTTATGCTCTCTCTCTCTCTCTCTCTCTCTCTCTCTCTCTTTCTGTGTGTGTGTGTGTGTGTATACACGTTAGGCATCATGTTCAGTCCTAGCGGAATGAATGGTCAAAATTAGGTATGAGATGTTTTGGGTAGAAACTGGGTAGGGTTGTTCATGTAATCTAGGTTTAGCCAAGGGGATATAAGACAATATCAAATGGAGACTTTCCAAGAACAATTAAAACCCCTGTCAAGGGCACCAGAGGCTAGAAAGATTGCTCAGCAGTTAAAGGTGCTTGTTTGCATGCCTGCAAGTGAAGCCAGATGTACGGTGGCGTCTGCATCAGTGATCCCAACAAGCCTTACAACAACAGGAGACAGAGGCAGGAGAAGGCAGAAGCTCACAAGCCAGTAGACTGACACAACTGTTCCAGAAATTAAACAAGAAGACCCTGTTGTAGACATACACCCATCCATCCATCCATCCATCCATCCATCCATCCATCCATCCATCCGTCCATCCATAACCTCTCTCTCCTTCTCTGTAAAGGATGGAGAGAGGCAGAAAAGAAGAAAATCTTTTTACTCTGGCCCTCTTGCTTGGGAAGTCTATAGGCGTTCTGTGAGGTTGTAAGGTCGGCAGCCCACACGTGACCATGAGGGATGTACTCTTGGCACTTTGTGGCTAGCAGAGAAAATGAAAAGGCAGTCACCAAGGATGCCATGCTATTGAGCTATTCATCTAACTTTTCATGCTTAATATCTAGGCACTAAAATAAGGAGCCATCTTGCGGTGCCAGAAAACAAGAAAGTGCTCAGGCAAAAGCAAATACAGAGAAGGCCCATGACGATGGAAGCATGCCAGGGGAGGCAGGAACAGTAGAGTAAGAGATCTGTGAATGGACAATGTCGGAATACTAGAATACCAATGTAAATGAAACAGTATTGGTTTCTAATCTAAAATATATGACATCTTTGAGTTTTTGCTGATTTAAGTAATTGAATAAATAAGTAAATGGGGGCGCATAGATAAATTTCTCCTGCAGAATTCTAAGTAGTTTATGTGGATAGACTATCCCCAAAGAAGTGATGTTGTTAACTCCAAGTTCTTAAGTATAGACTATGCATAGTATTTGCCTTCCAAAAAGCTTGAAAAGAATAACTTTTCACAAAAAACAGCCAATGTATTGCTTTTCTATTAATGATGGAGTGAATAGTCACACATTCAATGTTGTGAAACAATAAATGTTTATTATCCTTCAGTTATATGGGCTAGAAATAGAACATTAAGATAACATTGATCAAGGTTGACATGTACACAGAGCTGCATTCCTTGTTGGTCGGTAGGGGAAAATGCTCTCTGCCTTTCCCAGCTTTTAGAGACTCATCCCACTTCTCACAGTCCCCTTCCTACACATTCAAAGCTATCACTAACAGGGTACACTTTTTTTTTTTTCATTTCAAACACATTGACCTTCATTTGACGCTTTTCTGACTTTGGATGACATTGGACCCACATAGGTAACTCAGGCTAATCAGAGTATCCATTGATTATATACCTTCCTACATCAAAAACCTTCCTTTCCCTGACACTGGTTGGTTAATGTTGGGTGTTAATCTGATTTGAATAAGAGATGCCCTGGAGCCCATCACTGGGTGTTTCCATAAGGGCATTTCTGGGGATGATTTGATCAGAATGGCTCTGTCCTAACAATTGATGTATTCACAGTTTGAATGGACTGTTGGGAGGTGGTGGAAACTATGGAAGGTGGTCGGAGGCTTTGTGTTCTAGGAGCTTGTCTTTGAAGGGAATATATTGTTCTTGCCCCTTCATTTCTTATTCTACTTCCTGGGTACCACAAAGTCAGTATCTTCTGCCACATTCTCCTTTCACCATAACTCAGCTGCCCCACCATGTCCTTTCTGCAATGATGGTCTGTCATCATAACTAAGGAAATCCTCCTTTAAGCTGTATTCTGCATTTGGTCACAATGATGCAAAAATAACATACTCATGTAAGCTAACAGATTTGCAGGTTCCAGAGACAAGAGCATAGCTTTATTTGTAGGATGGGTTGGGAGGTGGTGAATGTTCTATCTACCACATCTAGAAAAAATTATTTCAACTAGGCAATCAAGACTCAAGACTCACAGAAACAGGGAGAGGTTAGGATGATATATAATGTGAGCCTATGATGTGATAATAATGTTCCTTTACATCTGCTGTCTTCTCCCCCCCCTCCAAAGTCATAACTCTACCCTAATCATAAGAAAAACACCTAACAAATTTCAGTTGAGGAATATCCTATAAGATGCTTGAAGGCTGCAACTCAAGAGCAAAGCATAAAGAGTCATTGTGGTAGTAATGTGAGTGGATCATGGAAGCTAGAAAAAGCAGAGGAATAGATTGTCCTCTAGAAAAGTCAGTACTCCTAACACCTTGACTTTAGCCCTATTTAACCTAGCGTACACTGCCATAGAACTGCATGATTAAGATGATTAAACTGATTTCTTTTCTTTGTGTCTGAGACAAGTACTACTCTATAGATAGGCTGTTTTAGAAGTCATTATGTGGCTCAGGATGACCTTGAAATTCATGGTAGTCTCCTGCCTCATCCTCCCAAGTACTGGGTTATCAGAGTGAGCAGCAGCCACAGTGACCAGCTGATATATTTATATGGTTGAAGCTAAATTAGCAGTAATTCTTCACTGCAGCTAGTCACAAGAAATATAAGGAGACTTTGCCACTGAATGAAATAGAATATATTAGAAGGAATTCGAAACCCAAAATATGAAATTAAATACAAATAAAAGAGACTTGCAGTGAAGTGCAGACTTAAGTTACTAATCATACAATAAGGAGCCAAGGAAGTAGCTCAACTGGAAAAGTCCTTGCCATGTAATCGTGAGACCAGAGTGTGGATCCTCAGAACCCATGTAAATGCTGAGTTGGCAGCAAATGTATATAATCCCAGAACTGTGTAAACAGAGAAGTCAGGATCCTTGGGCCTTGCTGGCTAGCTAATCTAACCAAACCAGTGAGGTCCAAGTTCAGCGACTGATCTTGTCACAAAAACAAGGTGGAAGGCTGAGTAAATGGCACAGCAGTTAAAGATGCTCGCTTGCCATTTGGATTTGATTCCTCAGTGCACACATAAAATCAGAAGTACAAAGCAGCACATGCACCTGGAATTTATTTGCAGCAGCAAGAGGCCCTGGGGTGCCCATGTTCTCTCTTCCCTCCTTCCTTCCCTTCCTTCCTTCTTTCTCTGGTTTCAAACAAATAAATACATAAATATTCAAACATTACTTAAGTATTATCTTTTAAAATCTTATTGATGTTTTTCTTTTTTTTTTTTTTGATTTTTCAAGGTAGTCCAGGCTGACCTGGAATTCACTATGGAGTCTCAGGGTGGCCTTGTACTCACGGTGATCCTCCTACCTTTGTCTCCCAAGTGCTGGGATTAAAGGCATGCACCACCATGCCTGGCCTTATTGATGTTTTTAAACATAAGGTATAATAGGTCCCCTCCCTCAGTCCCCATTTCCTTGTGGGCCCTTCTCAGTGAGGTTATTGGTATTCATTGTGGGGCAATCAGGGCCTTTGTCTCTGGGGGGAGCTGTGCTTCAGAATGTTTCTACCTAACTCATAGCTCTTACAATCTACCTGCTCCCTCTTCTGCAACAGTCCCTGAGCCTTAGTGGGTGTGTTATCAGTTGGTGTTGACTCTGTAGCCTCTGTATTTCTGTTATGATGCTTTTCAGTTCACCACTGTGTTTGGTGCTATTGTCCTGAATGTGAATGTCTGGGTAGCACTGTAAGCAATACTCATGTTGTTGTTTCCTCTGCAATTTTTTCTGGGCCTTTGTAGATGTGGCACAGGTGGCACATCTCACTGCAAGCATCCAGCTGTCTTTTCTTTTGTTGATGAATCTTGGATCTCCCCATCATCCTCTGCCATCTGTAAAGTAAAACAGATTCTCTGACCAAGTGCGAGAGCAGTTTTGACTAAAGGGAATATATCTAGGAGCTAGAGAGACATTTTGATGAGGATACCCACTTGATTTATACAGGGAAACCTGGGGGCTTCTTTCATCTCTCTGAGCATTGTGATTTTCCTGACCAGGGGGTGCTGACTTGGTTTCCATACCAGTTATGAGTTCTCTCTCACTAAGTGGGCCTCATGTCCAATTAAAGGGCAGTTGGTTTCCCACAAAGGCTGTGTGCCACTATTACACAAGTGTGTAGTTCTTGTCTGGCTGGTGGATTGTGTGTTGCAGGGTCTCCTGTCTATTCATGCTGCTGGTGACCACGGACACCTCATAGCTCCCGTAGCACTTTTCAGTGCCATAAGGGTTTGCCAGGCAAGGTCAGTTTTCCTTTCATTTCCACCTTTCCTCTCAGAGTTCTGAGATGGTAACCTTTGGTGTTTTCAGCAATATGGTCTTTCCTTTTAACTGGGTTTGGTAACAAGTGTGTGGTAAAGGCCTGCATTGGGTTTGGGGGGATCTTGAGGGTCACCTTGGTGAACTTCTCTCTGTGAGGATTAACCTAGATCTGACCCTGGGATCCACAAACCAGAGTCTGTGACTTAAGGATTAAGGTTTCTCCACCTTCTACTGGGCATTTTGGTGTGGTCTGTCCACCATGCTTAATTGGGGGCTCTTTCTCATGTACTGGTTTTCAGGAGGAAGTTTCCTACTGTGCTGACTGCTTTTGTCTTTGGTTTCATGTAGTATCTCTTCCCACCCTCCCTTTTCCTGATGCCCTGCCACAGTCCATCCCAATATTCTTTCCCTGGAATGGTTTATCTAGTATGCCCTCCTCTTCTCCCTCCATTGTTCATGATTTTTTTTTTTTTGGTCTAATTCTGGTTATACACCCATAGTCATAATGCTTACTCCATTTCTGATGGTCCAGTTTAGGAGCCACATATGAGAGGAATCATGCAACATTTGTCTTTCTTAGTCTGTGTGAGCTCACTTAGCATATTTTCCAAGATCATCCATTTTCTTATGAATTTTGTCATTTCATTTTTTCATTGCTGCTGAGTAGAATTCCATTGTGTAAATGCACCACATCTTCATTATCCATTCACCAGTAGTTGGGCTACCAGGAAATATGTAGAATTTGAGTGCCCCAATGACTAGAATGACATCTCATCCATTCCTGTATCCTCGTTGCTGCCATTGGAACCTATAGCCATTGTTCCACAATAATCTTATTTTATTATTATTATTATTAGCTAGAGTTTTGCTCTAGCCCATGCTGACCTCAAATTCACTCTGAAGTCTCAGGCTAGCCTCAAACTGACAGTGATCCTCTTACCCCTACCTCCCAAGTACTAGGATAAAGGTGTTCTCCACAATTATCTTTTAAGTGAAAGGAAGATAGTTGGCAAATAACTTGTGAAGACCTTAAGTGCCAAATCAGTGAGTTTAATCACTTAATGATTTTACAGAGAAATTGTGATTTGAGTTGCTTGTATTAAAAGATGAAGCTGGTTAATTTTTTAATTCCATTCTCAATCATATTACCTCCCCATTACAATCATTGTAATTACACATATACAATATCAACCTATTAAGTATCCTCCTCCCTTCCTTTCTCCACCCTTTATGTCTCCTTTTCAACTTACTGGCCTCTGCTACTAAGTATTTTCATTCTCACACAGAAGCCCAGTCATCTGTAGCTAGGATCCCCATATGAGGGAGAACATGTGGCGCTTGGCTTTCTGGGCCTGGGTTACCTGACTTAGTATAATACTTTCCAGGTCCATCCATTTTTCTGCAAATTTCATAACTTCATTTTTCTTTACCGCTGAGTAGAACTCCATTGTATAAATGTACCACATCTTCATTATCCACTCATCTGTTGAGGGACATCTAGGCTGGTTCCATTTCCCAGCTATTATAAATTGAGCAGCAATAAACATGGTTGAGCATGTACTTCTAAGGAAATGAGATGAATCCTTTGGATATATGCCTAGGAGTGCTATAGCTGGGTCATATGGTAGATCAATCTCTAGCTGCTTTAGGAACCTCCACACTGTTTTCCACAATGGCTGGACCAGATTGCATTCCCACCAGCAGTGCAGAAGGGTTCCTTTTTTTCCACATCCCCGCCAACATTTATGATCATTTGTTTTCATGATGGTGGCCAATCTGACAGGAGTGAGATGGAATCTCAATGTAGTTTTAATCTGCATTTCCCTGATGACTAGTGACGTAGAACATTTTTTTAGGTGCTTATATGCCATTCGTATTTCTTCCTTTGAGAACTCTCTATTTAGCTCCTTAGCCCATTTTTTGATTGGCCTGTTTGATTCCTTATTAGTTAACTTTTTGAGTTCTTTGTATATCCTAGATATTAATCCTTTATCAGATATATAGCTGGTGAAGATTTTTTCCCATTCTGTAGGTTGCCTCTTTGCTTTTTTCACTGTGTCCTTTGCGGTGCAAAATCTTTGTAATTTCATTAGGTCCCAGTGGTTAATCTGTGGTTTTATTGCCTGAGCAATTGGGGTTGTATTTAGAAAGTCTTTGCCAAGACCAATATGTTGGAGGGTTTCCCCTACTTTTTCCTCTAGCAGTTTCAAAGTTTCCGGTCTGATGTTAAGGTCTTTAATCCATTTGGACTTAATTCTTGTGCATGGCGAGAGAGAAGAATCTATTTTCATCCTTCTGCAGATATTTATCCAGTTTTCAAAACACCATTTGCTGAAGAGGCTGTCTCTTCTCCAATGAGTATTTTTGGCATTTTTATCGAATATCAGGTGGCTATAGCTACTTGGGCTTACATCTGGGTCCTCTATTCTGTTCCACTGATCTACATGTCTGTTTTTGTGCCAGTACCATGCTGTTTTTGTTACTATGGCTCTGTAGTATAGGTTAAAATCAGGTATGGTGATACCACCAGCCTCTTTTTTGTTGCTCAGTATTATTTTAGATATTCGAGGTTTTTTATGATTCCAAATGAATTTTTGGATTGTTTTTTCTATTTCCATGAAGAAAGCCTTTGGAATTTTGATAGGGATTGCATTAAATGTGTAGATTGCTTTAGGTAAGATTGCCATTTTCACGATATTGATTCTTCCAAGCCAGGAACAAGGGATGTTTCTCCACTTTCTAGTGTCTTCTGCAATTTCTCGCTTGAGTGTCTTAAAGTTCTCATTGTATAGATTCTTTACTTCCTTAGTTAGGTTTATTCCAAGGTATTTTATTTTTTTTGATGCAATTGTGAATGGGAGTGATTCTCTGATTTCATCCTCTGTGTGTTTGTTGTTAGCATATATGAAGGCTACTGATTTCTGTGTATTTATTTTGTATCCTGCTACATTGCTGTAGGTTTTGATTAGCTCTAACAGCTTGCTAGTAGAGTCTTTAGGGTCCTTTATGTATAGAATCATGTCATCTGCAAATAATGATAGCTTGATTTCTTCCTTTCCAATTTGTATCCCTTTTATGTGTGTCTCTTGCCTTATTGCTATGGCTAAGACTTCCAAAACTATATTAATACTACTTTGATGCAAAAAAGAGAAGAAGGAATATATTAAACTTATACAGGAAAAATGTTATTCTTATTTGTTACTATAAACAGTTGAGTATCTATTAAGACTAGATTTCTATTATGTCAAATTAATACATAGAAGGCATCAATTCATAATAATTCTAGCTTCCTTTTCATGTGGAACAATTTTAGTGCCTCTGAAATAGAGCTAATACTTTTCAACTGTTTATTCTATATGTACCACCTTATTTCTAAGCATCAAACATGGCAGATTCTTGATTTTTAAATTTTAGGTAGTATCTTTTGACCCTAACCTGGAAAATAAGCATTTTTACCTTCTCACAATAACCTATCACCCCTCCTTTGCTTCCATAGTTACTTTCTCACTTTCCTTTAATGTAGCTATGGTAACAATTTTTAAGTCCATGTTCATATCTATGGTTATACAGACTGTACACACCTAATCCATGTGGGCTATTCTGGTTATGTCATTTACTTTCATATGCTACCTTGCTTTGTTAAAGGTGATAATTACCTTATTTGTATTCACTTAGTTTTTTCTAGCTTCTTCAATGTGATTGAGACCCCTGTCCTCTGACAATCTTGAGCAAAAGCTTTATAAAATTACACTCATAATAACACATTGTTATATACAATACATTTATCTTTGAAGTTTGGACTTTTCAAAAACTCATTCTGTTTTTTGGGTTTCACTATTTTCCTCTTTATTATTTGGATTTCTTGAAGTATGTTCTCCATGTGGCTTTCTACAATATTTGGAAGGCAATTGTTTAAAAGATGTTGTTTGTATGCTATTATTTAAATTCATGCATTATATCAATTTACAAGTGTAGTTAGAGACTAATTTCCATAGAACGTTGAAAACTGGTCAGTTATCTTCTAATGTTCACTGATATAGCTGAATTTGATGTTTTAATTGAACTTTTCTATGTTGCATGTTTGTTATATCTGGGTGAGTTTAGGATTTAAAGAAAAATCCGCAATATTCTGAAGCTTCACTAGTGTGAAGCCTTGGCAAGGGAATATCTTTGTCATTGTCCATATATTTGTCTTTTTTGTTTTATTTTATGGCAATTGCTTTACCCAGTTTTAATAGTTTGGTTAGTTATATAAATATTTAATACCTTTAATCTGACTATGCTGCTTATTTTCTGAAGATTTTTTTTCTGTTTCATTTCATGGATATAGTCTTTTATCTTTGTGAGAATATTAATTACAGCTTTGGGGAAGCTCTTACCCAGACTTTATTTTCCCACTGGTTTCATTTAGTCTTTCATGTCCTCAAATGTCTAATGATCCTTGACTTTCATTCAGTCTGATTTAAAGTCCTATACATGTGGGGGAGACATCTCTGTAGGGTGAACAGATGGATACTACTGTTTTCACAGGAATACCCAAGTTCAAATATATAGATCTTTTATTTCAAACCAGCTCAGGGAAAAAAAAAAATCTTCCTGCCTCTGATATTATGCCAGGAATGATGCTACATTTGAATCTTGAATGTCCCTAAGGTCCCATGTGTGAAAGGTTTGGTCCCCATTCTGTCATGCTATTAAGAGGTGTGAGGGAACAATTGAAAGGTGAAGCATTTTGAGACATTAGGCCATTGAAGGAGTTTTTGGGACTGTGAGCCCCTCTCTTCCTCTCACTTTTGTGCTATCCATCCATCAGGTGATGAACATGTCCCATCATCTTTTGTCCTGATGTGCTGTACTGTACTTCCACTGGCCCAAAACATCAGGGCCAGGAGACAATGAGTGAATGCATTGAAACCTGAGCCACAATGAACTTTTATTCCTTTTAACTTGTTTGTCTTAGCTAATTTGTCACAGCAATAGAAAGTTAACTAATGCAAAATGCATCTGGCTTCTCTTTTTTTGTGAAATGGGCATGGAATTATTCTCTTTTATATGTGTAATTTTCACTTATAGTAGTCTTTAGGTGTAAGATCTCACTGAGGCTAGACTTAGATTCAGTTCCTTTTGAAATAAACTTTCACTTCCTGTGGTGGTAGAGAACCACAAAGGATGAATTTTGGACTAGAAATGGCTCCTTAGCTAGCCCCATGAGGTCTTAGATGAACCTATTAAGGCTAGATATATGTGAGGATTCCTATTAGTTTTGAAAAATATTTTTATTTGCTTATTTAGTTATGAGAGAGGGGGGGGAGGCAGATAGAGCAAATGGGCAAATCAGGGCCTCCAGTTACTGAAAGTTGAACTCCATATATATGCCACCTTGTGCATCTAGTTTGTTTATGTGGGTATTAGAGAATTGAACCTCAGTTCTTAGGCTTCACAGGCAAGCACCTGGACCACTAAGCCATCTCTCCAGTCCCCACATATTAATTTTATATTTAATAATAATAAGGTGTAGCTGGGCATGGTGGCATATGACTTTAATCCATGTACTTGGGAGGCAGAGGTGGATCACCATGAGTTCAAGGCTACCCTGAGACTACATAGTTAATTCCAGGTCAGCCTGGACCAGAATGAGAGCCTACCTTGAAAAACTAATAATAATAATAATAATGTGCATAACTGATAATTGACATGTTACCTTATAGGATCTGCATTAGTCTTCTTAATCAAACATAGTGTGCTTACATATGAAAGCTATAATATATTTTTATATGGACCACTTGCCAGCATTGCTTTGTACATCTAGTCTAAGCTTAATTTTTTTATATAAAATACTTGGTTTACATAGGCTTTTAGACTTTGCAGATATTTTTATTAATCATATAAAGAGATTATGAGAGGATCAAATTAACATTTTTTAATCTCCATTTTTGTTGCCTAGATGGTTGTCTATCTTCTCTATAGGGCTTTTCTTAATTTAAAATTTAATGGTTGGCTGATTCAATCATAGAAAATTTTAGATGTTCAGGAAAAGCACATTTAACAGTGTAGGGACCTTTCCTCTTGCAAGTAATCTGTTATCAAATAGCCTTGGGTCTTTTTTCTTTTTCTTTTATACTTCCAAGGATTTTTCTTTCCTTATTCCTTATAGTAAGTTAAATGTACTTTTTAGCATTTTCCAACAAGTCTATGGAGCCTATCTATTATTGTTGCAACTTTTTCTTCTTGCATATTATTTAAATGTTGTTAGGTCAATTTAATGCCTATGCAGCACTTACTCTCTACAATTCATCACCTTTCCAGATATGTGTGAGGTCGGCCAATTAGCATCACCCCCACTTTGATGATATGACAAGATACTGAATGGCTTGGTAATTTTTAGAGTGTCACATAACTATGTACTGAATAGAAAATTAAAGATTCCAAGACCAGGAGGATAACCCTGTCTCAACAAGACGAATGGTGTCACAGAGGAATGATTACTGAGAGAGGACAGCCAAGATTGCCCTCTGCTCCACGTACACTTGCACATACAAGCACCCTCCTCAGTCACACATGCAAAGGCTTGCTTTTTCATTTTTCCAGTTTTGACTGAAATCATAGAAGATACCTTTGTTATACAGAAAATGGCTATGACACCACAAGTATTGCTCTCAGTGCTAGCCTGACAACCACTTCGAAGTAAATAGCAATGAATATGGTGGTGAACTGTAAAACATTGTAACAGAAATACAAAGGCTACAGAGAAATCAATATTAAAGTACAGAGAACTCAACACTAAGAACAATCTGCTAATACACCCAAGGCTCAGGGACTGTTGTGAAAGAGAGGTAATGGGAAGATTGTAAGAGCCACAGGGTGAGTAGATATATTCTGAGGTTCAGTGCCCACACCACAGAGGCCCTAATTTCCCTGCAGTGAACACCAAGGACCCTATTGCGCAGGGTCCCCAGGGAACTGGGAACGGGGTGAGGGGATTGAAGACTACAACATATGTAAAAATATATTTGTATAATAGATTTTTTAAAAGGCTGCAAAATACCAGGGAGAGAGACAGTTTTCAAAGCCTATCTGGCAGACAGAAGCCTTGTACTCAACCAACATTTAAACAATGCGCATTTTCTGTCAACAATGGTAAATATTCTCTGAATGGGGACTTATTTTTGAGGTAGAATCCCACTCTAGCACAGACTGGCCTGAAACTCACGGTGTGACTCCAGGATGGCATCAGACTCAATGATGATCCTCCTACCTCAGCTTCCCAAGTGCTGGGATTAAAGGCTTGCACTCCCACAACCAGATGAATGGGGACTTTTGAGCTTCTACCATGATGATCTCACTCTGGTCCATTGAGCAGCTGTGTCCTGTTGCCTCAGTGAAGCTGGAAGTAGAGTAGTTCCTCCTCTGCTCACTGGCTTCCTCCCCCATACTGTTCCATCTCCTCATAGCTGGATTGAAAAGAGTGGAATCAGTAGTTTGCTATGTACCCACAGGAAGAGAAAGTAGGAAAAAGATGGGGAACTGATGGAGGCAAGGTGGGAATCTTACAACTTTATGAATCTTGTTTAACTGACTCTGAAAGCAAAGAGAAAGAAAACTGTATTCTGAGAATCATATGACACATTAGCTTCTCTGGACTGGCCCAGGGGAACAAAGGCACCTGGGAACAAATCAAACGCTTGCATATCACTGTGGCCACACATGATTTAATAGTAGGGGTTAGAAATTCATTTTCACTGTTAAGTCAGGTTTTCTTTCCATGGAGAACTTGAGTCTCTGATATTCCTTTGGGAGCCAGTTGCTAACATTTATTGAATATACCCTAGAATGAGGCTAATGAATTTTCCAGCATTCCATAGGATAATGGGAATTTTCATGTCCTTAAACATCTCTGAAGTTCTAGCACGTGTCTTTATGATGCTCACTCATATCTATTTAAAACATGAATGTAGAAGAATAAACATATGCTATGACAGTATGCTTGCTTTATATATCATTACTAAACAATTCTTTGCACTAAAAAGTACCCCTACTAGGGAAGTCATAGTCATTAGATACAGGTTGGATAGTTTTTGAAAGCTAAATTATCAAAATCTTTTCTAGCATCTTCTGTCTGCCATACCACGCTAGACTCAGGCATACAGTTATGAGTCCCGACCTTGAATGAGGGCTTTACAATGAGCTGTGTTCCCTGCTAGTGACTCTAAGCTCAAAGTCCATTTATAGGGAATAAATTCTCTCTCTGTGTCTCTCCTTCTAAAATAAAATAAAAAATTAAACAAAAGGGGATGGAAAATGGCTTAGTCACTAAGGCACTTGCCGTCAAACCCTAAAGACCAATGTTTGATGTCTCTCCAGATCCCACATAAGCCAGACGCACAAAGGCGAGACAAGCACATGGTTGCATATGCCCACTTGGGTGGCACAAGCATCTGGAGTTCAATTTCAGTGGTTGAGGCCCTCGCACACGACTTTTCTGTCTGTCTCTCTCTCTAAAATAAAATAAAAAATAAGCCGGGCATGGTGGTGCATGCCTTTAACCTAGCACTTGGGAGGCAGAGGTAGGAGGATTGCTGTGAGTTTGAGGCCACCCTGAGACTCCATAGTGAATTCCAGGTCAGCCTGGCCTAGAGTGAGACCCTACCTTGAAAAACCAAAATAAATAAATAAATAAAATAAAATAAAATAAAAAGAATAGAGGATCCTCATCTCTTAAGTCCTGCATGGTGTGGTGTTATAAAAGGACCTGTAGAAAGACAGATACTGCTTGGTCAACCCAATAAACCAGTGACATTCTCTATAGTTCATTTCGCACAGAGGAGGGAAGGATTTACATCAAATCCATTGGCTGAGATTGTGCTAAGGAGACTTCAGAAGCATACCTAGGCATGGCCCACAGCTTGCTACTTGGGAGTGTAACTCTTAAGACAGAGGGCTGAAATCAATTTCTATTAATAATATTGGCTGGAACTTCACCTAGATCTCAGCACAAGCTTACTGCTTTCAGATTAATGAATTGGAAAAGTTTCCGCACAATACTGACCATGGGAGTTCCCAAGCGTCGGGTGCTACACCATGTCCTACATCATAACAAAGCCATAATACATATATGGGAATAAAATATTTTTGGATATTCCACTAAATACTTGGTTTCAATATTTAAGAGAAGAAAATATGGGAACAGGAAGCTGAATGTCTTTCAGGATATTTACTTATTGAGAAACATATTTGTGTCAACATTTCCACAAAGGATTCACCGTGTACCTGGGCTCAGGTGCATTTTGCTTATAGTGTTTAAAAGTTGGTTAAAACTTTACATTGTTGTGGTGTAATTTCATATATTTTGCACTGTCTATTTTATAACTTGCTTCTATCACAACAAAAGCATTTGCAAGCATTCATGAAGGAGAAATACAATTATAACCCAGAACTCTATACTTGCATTCTGAAAGAAAAATATCCTGACCTCTGCTAGTTGCAAATAACTTGCGTGTAGTTCTGTGTATCAGGGCTTCTTCAGTTGCACAGCTGTGGCTGATTACACCTTTGTCCTCCCGAGATGCTCAACTATAGGTTTGCTATGCAAACAGACTTGCCACAGAGACTGCAGTCACCCTGTATTTTCAGACTGATGTCATGTGGCTCGACTCTAAGCCGTGCAAACAATTTTAAAATCTATCAAATGCTTGTTATTTTGGGTGTAATCTGCAACGATGATACCTCAATCTTAATCAAATTACCAAAGTATTTTTGTGTGCATGTGTGTGTAATAGGTGTGACGTGTGTGTTATGGGAGTGGTGTGTGTACAGTGTGTGCACCTGCAGTGGCCAATGCGGGCAAGGATGTCAGAGAAGCCTGGGTGTCGTACCCCATTGCTCAGTTTCCTCACTATTCCAGAGATCTGGCAGTTTCATGAGCCCCAGACATCCTCTGGTCTGCACTTCATGAAGGACTGGGCTTATAGATGTCAGTGGCCACGCCCAGCTACTTATGTGGTTTCTGAGACTTGAACTCAGAGGCTCAGTGTTCTTAGGGCCCCTCAAACCCTCACGATTGTGCAGGATGTGCTCTTAACTGATGAGTCATCTTTCCAGCCACTAATATCATTTTCATATAAGCTTTTGTATCTTTGTGTCTTGAAATCTATAGATAAGTACCTCTCTTTTTTTTTTCTAGTGTACGTGGGTGCATGTGAATATGTGTGTGAGATGTTTAGAGGCCAGAGGTTGATGTTGACTTCCTTAGTCATTATTCACCTTATTCTCTGAAACTGAGTCTCTTGCTAAACCTAGAGCTCATGGATTTAGCTATCCTAGGAGCTCTAGCAGGCTCCCTGTCTCCACCTCTGGGATTATAGTTGTGTACCACCATGCTGAACATCTTTACATGGGTGCTAGGGATCCAAAGTCATGTACTCATGGTTTCACAGCAAGCGCATTACCCACTGAGCAATCTCTCCTGTCCCTAGAAGGGTATCTCTACTTTATTTTGTGCCCAGAATCAAGCTTCAGTACTCCTTATATATATGACTCATTCTAAACCCTCTTTAACTTTTTTTTTCCTTTTAGGTGGTATTATAAGTAGGGATAATCCTAAAATTAAATTATCTGCTTACTTTTAAGACTCCCACTTTAGGAAAGAACATAATATTCCTGCTATTATTATTGCTACAAAGAATGATATGTCCTTGTCTTTGAGAATTTCATCCATCTTTTCTGTTACTGTCAGGAACATCATGCAATGATATAGTTAACATAAAGCATTTTTCAAGTTAGAACCCATTTCTAGGGGAAAGGTCCACAGTAAAAATCTACAAATCCAACATTACACTATTTGTAACCTTAGTATTCAGTTAAAATAGTCCTTGTTTTGGCTCTATTTGGAAATATACTTTCTGATTTTAAGTAAATACATATAATATTCTTATTTCCCTAAAGGTATAATTTGGATGAGGTCTTCCTTCCTCCTCACTTCCTCTTACCCCATTGTAAAGTTATATAGAATTAGTGGACACTTATTCTATTTTTAAATCATTTTATATATATGTTTCATTTATATTGGGTCAAGCTAGGCCTGAAAGATATTATCTTCATTATTTCAAGTTCTGAATATTGTATGTTGGTTACAGGTAAAGTCATAAGGGCAAATGATGTTCATACATCATTAACACTTATATTTCACGACATTTTCTATTGCATGGAATTAAATTTAAGGTTATGTACTTACTATAAATAAGAAAAGGCTAAGAGCTAACATTTACATGGCATTTCCCAAACATTAATTAATTCAGTAGCAAAATAAATATTATATCTTGTGACAGACAGTTGCCTAAGTTTTGTAACTAAATTATTTATGATTTGAGGCATGTTTTAGTTGAATGATGATTAGACACATAGGGAAAGAGGAGACTGCATCACAAAATGTTCTTATTTGTCATGTTTGTATTGAGATATTTCAATGGGCTTCATTGTTTGCAGGGAATGAAGCTGGTTGTTCAACTTGTTATATTATTGTATATTATCTAAATAAATTACAAATAGCGAGTCAAGAAAATAAGTGACTGTTGTGTGCTCAGCCTTAAGTAGGACATCTACATAAGTACCCCTGCAAGGTTCTGGGAACACTGCCATCATGGAAGAGCAGACAAGAAGAATACAGGAGTCAGAGGATGGGGAGGAGTGACTCGGGATGCTGTCTTATAGGCGTAGCGTGAACACTGTGTTCATGAACTCACAGGAGCTTTGGCTTCCTAGACAGCACTTAGTCCACTAATACGCCACCATGGGTGGGGGCTGAGTTCATGAGACCTCAGTCCTGCCAGTACAGCTACTGGCTGTTGATGGTTGCTTGGGGAAGAGTCATGTTCATCAGTGGTGTAGCCACTCGTAACTTGCCCATACTCTACTAAAGTTTCCCCTGTTTCTGCTCAGGGAAGTGAGCCTAGTTTAACTTAGTGGGTCACACACAAACAAACAAACAAACAAAACCCATGAGAATAGGAAACAGCTAAAAGAGGGGTTACATCCATCAAATTCTTCCTAAATTAATAAGGCTTATCCCATTTAACCTATGCTGACTTCACTCTCCCTTGGAGAACCTGTTTTTCCTTTTCAGAAGGAAGATGGACCAGAGGAGATAAACTACCCTTCACACTTCAGCCAAGTCACAGCTGAAACTGCACAGGAACTGGGGAGATAAGCAAGAATGCAGCTTTTTTGGTGAGGCTGACAATCAGTGCCAGAATGAAGGAGACAGACGCTGAGGATACTCAACACCCACCAAAGCAGAGATCCAGAGGCTCCTAAGAGCTCATCACTGAAGTAAAATTAAAGAGAGGGAAGTATTTTAGGGGATGATATTGTATATGTGTAAGTAGAAGAAGAGATTACAGGGAGGGGAAGGTCTAAGCCAAGTCAGGAGAAGAGATTGTGTAAAAGAAGGGCAAGGGAGAGGGTCATCCAAAATTCAAGATATTCTGAGTTTACATATGAAATCTAATTTCTTGAATAATGGCACATACAGAAGCCATAGATTGTTGCTAAAAAATTTTCAGTGCCAGGGATGGGATACCATCCTGTGGGTTGTTGCCCAGGGAAGTCTCTGTTGCCTCAAAATATGATAGGCTATTGCCAAGGCCTTTGGTTTCCCTTGAAAAAGAGGTGGTCAGATCCTATTGCTGAAGACTTCACATGCCTGAATGGCAAAGTCACTGAGAAATCAAGCTAGTGCTGAGAAGAAAACGTTCTCCCTGTAGCCCAGCCAACTGAAAGCTGGAAAAAGCTGCACTGTAGGCAGCCTTATGGGAGACAAAAGTCATTAGTGGTGAAAACAGTGGGCCAGACAGGCCAAATGAATGAACTAATGCAACAGTGGCATGATTGCTCTGGGGAAATCCAACAGCTCTTTAATTGGAGTAAAAGCCCACTCTATGGGAAGGAATACATGCCTGGTATTGAAAACCTAATTAAAAGCCTATGGCAGGGGAGGTCATGAGCCTTAGGAGCATAAAGCCTGCTCTTGTCTAGGTAAATGCATATATTGTTCTCACCAAATTGCCATGAACTCACTGCACTTAATGTTAATATTCATATATTAATGCTACTATCACTTCTGGTTAGAGAAGCTTCTCTGTTCAGATGGTGATGACCATGGGGATGACCCAAAAGGCAACATAGTGCTGAGAAGAAGGGACGGAGGAGTGTCCAGGATTGAAACATCTCATACCCTCCAAGACTCAGGGTTCTTTGTGGAAGAGGTAGCTGAAAGAATGTAAGAACCAAAGGAAGGATACCACTCCTTACATGCAACTCTCTGGACAGAAATTGACCTTGCCATCCATGACCTTGCAGTGCATAGCAACACCTACACAAGACCCTCATAATAGGAGAAAAAGATGATGACATCAAATTAAAAGAGAGACTAATGGAGAGAGGGAGGGGATAAAATGGGGAGCAGAGTTATGAAGGGGAAAGTGGGGGGTGGGACACTATGGTTTGTTGTCTGTAAGTATAGAAGTTGTCAATAATACACACACACACACACACACACACACACACACACACATACACACACCACAGCTCAGGGAATTATACAGAAGAGGGTTCAGAAAGATTGTAAGAGCTACAGGTTGGGACATCATGCCCAGAGGCATAGCTTCCCCCCATAACTGAATGCTGCTCCCACAATGCATAGCACACATCCCCATAGAGAATACCTGAATTCCGCTGAGGAGGGTCTCCAGCAGAATGGGGGCAGGGATGAGGAAAAGGATGCTACCCACACATAATATATTCAAACTAAGTATTTCCATAATTCACAAAAAAAGAAAAAACTTTGGGAATAGTGTAGTTGGGAAGCAGAAAAAAGTTAGTGGAAGGGGAAAATGAAGAGTAATTAAGATGAATACATTCAAAATACATGTATAAAATTGTCAAAAATATAATTAGGTTATAATAGAAAACTATAAAGAATTAATTAGAGGTAAAGTTTAGGAATGTAAGTGGATATGAAACCCGGATTTGGACTAAGAAGAATAAATTGCTAAATGTATTCTTCCCCTCCCCTATGAATGGTAGAACAAATTATCCCAAACATTGTGGTTTCAGACAGTACACATTTACCGTCTACATTGTGGAGAGTCTAAAGAGGATAAAATCAAGGTACTGGCAGAGCTTTTCTGCAGGCTCCAGAAAATAGCATTGCTTTGCTTTCTCCAATTTCTAAGCTGGCATATGTTTGGTTTTCTGGCTCCCTTTCACACTCAAAGGTAGCAGTGGTCATTAAAGTCTTTCTCACATGTAACTCTTATCATGCCCTCTTTTACATTAAAGTAATATTGTGATTCCATTGTGCCCTTCTGGGTCATCCAGGGTGCTCTTCCAATTTCAAGGTCAGCTGGATAGCAAGAAATCTAACTCTACATGTGACCTTAATTCCATTTCCCATATAACCTACCATTTATGATTAGAACAGAGCCATTTTAAAAGGACTTTTAAAAATTACTACTTATGTACACAGTGTAAATACAGCCATGTTGGGAGTTGTAGGCCAGCGCTAAGGAAAAGAAGCAGAAAAAGATAGGTAATATAAAAGAGATAGAGAGAAGAGAGAAGAGGAAGAGAGAGAGAGAGTGGGAAATAAACAGGAGATGAAGGTTAGTCTTCATCGGATTCTCCCCAGGGCCCTGTGATTCAGGTGTTCCCTCTAAGGACATGATGAAGACAACCATCTAGTCTGTTTTTTAGGAAGTAGAATTTTACAGTACCATTGCCATTTGGGTCCAGTTTTTTGACCCTCTACCCACAACCTTACCTTCCCTACCCTCCCTATTGTATGGTCCTCGAGATGCTTACTAGGTATGTCAGCATATTGGGCAGATTCAGGTTAGGAGCCACCGATGAGTGGGACCATGAAACAATTATCTTTCTGTGGTTGGGTGAGTTCACTGAAAATGATCTGTTCCAGGTTTGACCATTTTTCTTCAAATTTCTTTGTGTTGTTTTTCATTACTGCTATGTAGAATTCCATCATGTAGATATACCATATCTTGGTTATCCATTCATCTAATGATGGACATCTGGGTTGATTCTAGCTCTTAGCTGTTATGAATTGAGCAGATATAAACATGTTTGAGCAAATGTCTCTGAACTGAGGCATGGAGCTTTTAGGATAAATATCCAGTAAAGGAATAACTGGATCTGTTGGTAACTCTATAGTTGACCTTTTTAGGAGTCTCCATATGGCTTTCCATAGTGGTTGTACCATCTTACATTCCCACCAACAGTGAATGAGGGTTCCTATTTCTCCAAATCCTTATCAGCATTTGTTTTCATTTGATTTTTTAAAAATATTTTGTTCAATATCATTTATTTATTTGAAAGTGACAGAGAGAAAGAGGCACAGAGAGAGAGAATGGACTCGCCACGGCCTCCAGTCACTGCAAACGAACTCCATGTGCCCCCTTGTGCATCTGGTTAACGTGGGTCCTGAGGTACGGAGCCTTGATTGGGGTCCTTAGGCTTCACACGCAAGCGCTTAACCACTGAGCCATCTCTCCAGCCATTCATTTGATTTTTTAATGTTTGCTGCCCTTACTGGGGTAAGGTGGAATCTCATGGTTGTTTTAATTTGAATTTTCCTGATGATTAGGGATAATGAACATTTTCTTAAGTGTCTGCTTTCCATTTGTATTTCTTCCTTTGTGAACTGTCTGTCCAGTTATCTGTCCCATTTTGTGAGTGGGTTGTTTGACTTTTTATTGTTTAGGTTTTTTAGTTCTTTGTAGATTCCAGAAATTAGGCTTCTGTGAGTTGTATAGCCAGAAAAAATTTTCTCCCATTCTGTGGGTAATCTATTGGCTCTGCTTATTGTATGTCTGTGAAGAAACTTTTCAGCTTCATGAGATACCAATGGTTGAGTGATTATTTAAGTTCCTGAGCTACTGTGGTTTTGTTCAGGAAGTCTTTTCTCATTCCTATATGATGGAAAATCCCTCCTATATTTTCTTCCAGTAGCAGCCGAGTTTCCAGCCTCATATTGAGGTCTTTGAACCATCTGAACTCATCTGGACTTGATTTTCATGCATAGAGGTCCTCTGGGGGAATGCTAGCCTGCTGGACTGGGTCCGTGCACAGGGGTGGAAGGTAGAGGCCAGTGGGATGGTGTCCATGAGCCAGGAAGCGCTCCTGGAGCTATGCTAGTCTGCTGGCCTGGGTCCCCTTGCCTGCGGCTAGTGCGGGAGGCACCTGTGGCTGGGACTGTGGATAGGACGGCTATTTGAAGGGATTGGGGGACTGGTGGGTTACCTGAGAGCATGAAAACCAGCAGATACCCTATTTGCTCCTCTGTGACCTCCCACTGGAGGTCCATTATAATCTGCTCACCCATAGAAGACCCAATGAACCCTAAATGACTTGCCTTTCCTTACCTGGGAGATGTGGCATGGTTAGGCAGATGTCTTCTTGACCGGAAGTGATGGTTAGAGATACTTTTATTCTGCTACAGCATGATGGTCATATTAAACAGAAATGGAGCATGGCGAATGCCCACCCAGTTAGTATGGGTTCTTACCTGAAAAGGGTAAGGATCCAATTTTGTCATAATACTGTTAATTTAATCTCTCATGGCTCAAGAATTGTTCTCTTATTCCATATTTTGCATTATCTTCGCTCAGGTTACTGTCAGTGCTCATTAAAACAGCTACATTTATGTTCATCATGACATCAGCTGTTCATGTGTAAAGTTCCTGAAGTCAAGCTATCTCTGTGGCCCATAGAGCATAGAAACCGAAGTCTTCTCTTTTAGAATCACTCAGTGGTTACCCATCCTTCAGTGCATAAGAGGCTATCTGGGTTAGGAGACTCAGAATGTTTTCTTGGCTGTTAAACTGCACAGGTTTCCCCTCACTTCCTCAAGTTTGTAAAATTCTGCTTTAGGAATGACACCACCTAATCTCCATGAGCATTTGAAAAATCACTGTGCATGTTTCTAGTGCACCAAATAAGGACAGCTATGGGATTCATAGGTTGTTTGGTTCTCATAGTACTTTAACAGCTTGTTCTGTGAAACTAGATGAAAAGTGGAAGGAAATTCTAGCAGTCTGTTGATCTTTCTAGTTAATATCAAGTGATACAAAAGTTATAGGATTGCTAAATATAGCCACAGACACTCATTTCCAAACAGGAGCCTGGCAGAATCTTAGAGTCCTCTCTTCCTCACAATATGTAAATGATGTACATTAAAGGCTGTCTGTTATACTTAGTCAGCTCTAGATGTGTCTGGTTCTGTGTTACTTGGGAACTTCACAACTTCTTTCAAATTACAGTTACCTCCTTTTGGTGGTTAAAGTCCAACTGATGAGAAACTTACAATTGGTGAAATGTATGAAGTCAACATTTCATCTGGTCAAGCTTGCCATGTCTCCCAACTTGTTGGCTGTGGTTTCTAATCCTTTCAACTAGTGAGGAAGAAATGTGTGGGCTAGAAATCCCTTAGTTGACTAGCATATTCAAAGGCTGATTTCAAACATTCATAATCTGACTAAGGTAGACAGCTACCATCTTGTTGGGTAGTGAGATACTGGGTCTCTTCAGGACTCTGAATACTTGGATTTCTATCTGAATCTCCCTTGAGAAGGTGATGTGCTTTGAGTATAAAGATGAAGTAATGCTTAGAGCATCACTGTTCTGAGACCTTTGTGTTCTTGTGATTCACCTTTTGCCTGTCCATGCATGTGTGTGTGTTACATGCATGTGTATGTGCAGATGTGCAGAGGCCAGAAGAGAATATCAAGTGTCCATCTATTGCTCATCCATATTTTCCCTTGAAATGAAATCTTTTGCTCTCTCTAAATTCAGAGCTATTATACTTGTGAGCCCAAGTTATTCTCTGGCTTCTGTTTCCCACAAGATCTGGGTTACAAATATGCATGGCCACAAGTAGCTGTTTATGTGTGTCCTGAGAAATCAAACTTAGATGGTCTCTGGCAGGATCAGGCCCTCATGCTTGCAGCAAATGTTCTTAGACCCTGAGCCATCTCCTCAGCCCCTGTGATGAATATTTTTTAAAAATTTATTTTTATTTATTTATTAGAGAGAAGAGAGAGAGAGAGAGAGTGAGAGAGAGAGAGAGAGAGAGAGAGAGAATGGGCCTGCTAGGGCCTCTAGCCACTGAAAACAAACTCCAGATGCATGTACCACTTTGTTCATGTGGCTTTATGTGGGTACTGGGTAGTCAAACCTGGGTCTTTAGGTTTTGTAGGCTAGTGCCTTAACTGCTAAGCCATCTCTCCAGCCCATGTCTTCAGCATTGTGATGAATCTTTTAATAACTAAGTTCACATGTATATCACATCTATTCATAGCAAGAACTCTTGCAAATTCTTATGTAAATCAAATTTTGGAGTCAGTAAATTGAAATCAGCTATCTGTCCTTCCTGACCAGAAAAAGCTCACCAACCCTACAGTGCATTTTTTATTTCTTAAAGTGCAGTATCAGAATCCAATCCAAGGTATCATGCCACACAATGGGTAGCAGTTAATCTCTCTGTTGAAGACCTGACAATGGGGTTGAAGTGAGGGGTGAATAGATTCTTTCTCTTGAAGCAGATGTTCCTCTCTGAAAATAAACCCATCCAGTGTCTAGGGAGATATCTCAGTTAGTAAAGTCTTTACCTGTCTAGCATGAGGGTCTGAGTTTGAATCCTAGATGGACATATACTAGGTGTGGCAGCATGCACTTGAAATCCCAGCACTGAGGAGGCAAAGATAGGAATATCTGCTGGAGATTGTTCTGTGTTTATACACACATGCACATGCATACATGCACATCTTGAAGGAGAGAAAGAGAGAGAGAGAGAGAGAGAGAGAGAGAGAGAGAGTCAGTCATGAGTCTCTCCAGAGTCTCCTAAACTTCCCACTGAAACTCTCTTTCCTTGACTCTTGTATTTTTCACATGAGAGACAGGTGTATGTTCTCTAACAACTACTTTTTGTTTTTGCTTGGTTTGATTGTTGATTTTGTTTTTTGTGGGTGTTGACTTGATTAGATGGTACTCAGATTTGTAGTCAATTATTTGGTTGGCTATGTGAATGAAAGTGTTTGGGGTGATAATAATCTATAAATTGATAAGCTAAATAAGTCAGGTTACCCTGTGTAATGTGGGTAGATTTTATTCAATCAGCTGTGGGTCAGAATAGATCACAAAGACTCCTGACTGGCTTCCTCTGAAACTGAGACATTAGCTTACAGCCTTTACAGCCAAACTGAAATCTCAGCTCTTCTTGAGTTTTAAGCCTGCTGAAAAACAAACATCCCCACACATAACCCAGTGTTTCTGTCTTCTTGAGAACTCTGACTAAAACTCCTGGTTAACCAACTCCAGCCTAGCTCACCATTCATTCTGACTTCTAACACTTGTTATTTTTCATTCTCTGACAAATTTTCATTGAATTTCACACATTTGGCATGTAACAAGAACTATTATTCAACAGAAGCAGTTTGTGCAGGTGGATTGTGTAGGGAAGAAAACAAAAAACCTGATAAACTATTTCCTCTGCATCACTGTCAAATACAGTAGTCACTAATCCAGTGTGGCTATTTGTAAATCTAAAACAATTGAAATAAGATGGAAATTTGAAAATTAACTCCCTCAGAGGTTCTGTGTGTACTCAATAGCTCCAAGTGGTCACTGGCTTCCCCACTACATGGCACAGATATGAAAGACTTCCCTCATGGCAGTAAGTTCTGGTGAGCCACATCTACTGATGGCTATCATTCCTGCTTGCTTCCTCCCAGTCAAATTTTGGAGCCAGCCATCTGAAACACAGTTTCTCTTCTTCCTGCCCAGGACAGCTTGTCAACCCCATTATGCTTTTTTGAATTTTTCAAGTGCAGAGTCATGGGTAGAATTGTGGATCCTCAAAATTCATAGGTGATTTCCTCAGACTTTAACTTTTTTGAGGATAAAAACCTGAGAAAAAGGTGACTAAGTGAAAATGAGGTGTTTAAGGTAGATGCCAATAAAAAAACGAGTGGTATCTTCATAAGAGAAGAAGACTTAAGCCAGGTATGATGGTGCACATCTGTAAATCCAGCACTCAGGAATTTTAGACAAGACATAAAACTCTATCTCAAAATTGGGTAAAGGGGGCAGTGAGGGAGATTTAAACACACAAAGAAACATCAGGAGTGCACGCACCTAATGAAAAAGCCACAAGAGACACTGAGGAGATGGCCATCTGCAGGCCTAGGAGAGGCATCTCAGAAGAAACAACACTGCTGCTATTCCCCAACCTCAGCCTTCTATACTCACCACCTGTAAGACGATAAACTTCGGGTCACCACCTGGGCCTGAGCTATTTTGTAATATAGCTTTAGTATGCCATATGCTTAGAAGGGTACCTGACACATTTGAGTGATTTTTTTTTACACTGTGAGTGTGTATATTAGAATGACCCAGTTACAAATAGAAAAATTCAAGAAATTTAAATATTCAAAAATATTCAAAACTACTTGCTTTATATACATTGTGACCTGAAGTTATATTTAATGTATTTTCATACCGGGCTACATAGTTAGTGTGTGGGCTACATGTAAACAGAATAATTACTGGTATTGGATTAATATTGCATTTTTTAAAGTCTTACTTTTTTTCCTTTTTAAAGAGAGATGACAAAAGGTGACTATGTAGACTTCTTGTGATATGGTTACCTAGATTGCCCTGGTATTTATATATATCCAATGCCAAAGCTCCTCCAACTGCCTCAACCAAAGCTGGAAATCTGTGACAAAATGGTTAGTCTATAGATGGCTGTATTACTGGAAGCAACAGCCTATGTGAGCTGTGCAAGCTGTGCTGGCCAGGAAGCAGAGACTTAGTTATGCAATCTCTAGCAGATAGAAGGCAAAACCCAGCAGACCTACCCAGAGCAGTGCAGTGTGGGAATCAGCTGCCCCAAGACAACAGATGACTGGGCCCCAAAGGACTCCAGGCAGCAGTCTGAAAGATGGGTTGGGTTTCCTTGGACTGGACTGGGCCAGACTGACCTGCTTTAAGAAGATCCACATTTGTGAAATGTTGTTCCTAAGAAACAGATTCTCACCAGGAACTTTATTAACCTCAAAGCCATTTCGTTGACTGAAAAAACAAAAAGTGTCACATACCAGGGAGGAAAATGTCCTGCCCTTACAGTAGGCCAAATTCAGGTCCTGTGTGGCAGAATTTGTTGCTGGTGGTATAAGTTTGCTGTGGTGGTTTGAATAGATGGCCCCCAATATATTCCTTTCTTCATTGTTTGTAGTTTGCATCTGTAGCCACCTGGCTGGAAGAAATGTCACTGGGTGGATCTTCAGGTGTGGTGGTAGGTTTCAGATTTCAATCTAAAGATATGCAAAGTGTACCTAGGTGGAGTTCCTGAAGTATGCTGTGCTGTGTGGCTTTTGGCTTATGCTTCTCCTTCTCTCTGCTTGGGCCTGTGAAGGCAGGCCAGCTTCTTCTGCCATTATGGAACTTCCCCTGGATCTGTAAGTTTCAATAAATATAACTTCCTCCATAACTGTGCCTGGTCTGGAAGTTCATCTCCGCGAACCTGAATCTGTCTGCTACACTTGGGCATATTTGGTGCTACTGTCTAGTGTTGCATTGGGGTCTCTAGCCAGTGCAAACAAACTCCAGAAGCATGTGCCATCTTGTACGCAGGCTTACGTGAGTACTGGGCAATTGAACCTTGGTCCTTGGCTTCATAGGCAAATGACTTAACTATTAAGCCTTCTATACAGCCCAAGATATTTTTGTGTGTGGCAAGCCCAAAAAACTGGCCTTTTTTAATGTGAAAAGAGAAAGAGAGAGAGAGAGAGAGAGCGAATTCACGCACCAGGGCAGGGCATCCAGCCACCCCAGACACATTTGCCTCCTTGTGCACAGGCAGGACCTTGTGTGCTTGCATCACTGTGTCTTTGGCTTATGTGGGACCTGGAGAGTCAAATACAGTCTTTAGGCTTTGCGGGCAAACCCCACAACCACTAAGCAACCTCTCCAAATCACCAAGATTTTTTTTTAAAAAAAAGTCTCTCTCTCTCTCTCTCCATATATACATACATACACACACACACACACACACACACACACACACACACACACATATATATACATATATACATACACATACATATATATATGTTTATATTCATTCTCTGGATAGAGTTTACAGTGTGATGATATTTGCAGCTCAACCCCTTTTATTTGTAGTTCTCTTGATTACTTAGCAGAGAAAATGGGAAGACCATTTGAGCATGAACAATTAGAAAAGATTGGGAGGTTTTGAGCAATAAATTTTATATTCATATGGTACTCCTTTAATAATTTCATTTATTCCACATATGTATAACTGACTCTTCTTATTTATGATAGCACAGTTATCTGTCATATTTCTGAATATACGTAACTTCCATATATCTGTATGTACATGTTTTCTACCTATCTATTTATTTACTATTTATCCATGTGTCAATCATCTAGCTAAGCAAGGGGGGATATGGAGCTATGAATGTTATTTTAATATTGACCCTTCCATAGCTCAAATTTAGTGCCAATGATAATCTTACTTGCCATTTCAGATTCAGATGATTGATGTTTAAAAATGGAAAGTCCAAACTTATAATGCCTTTGTTGATAATTCTAGGTATGAATTTACTACTTTTGTGACCCAAAGAAATAAATACAATTTGTGAAAAGTACAGTTCCACAGTTCCCTTAAATGTTCATTGGTTAGTAATGCACGTAGTCTAGTAATACAAGTAGTAGCATACCATGTTAGGAAGAACATATGAATTATCAAAAGTATCAAATTTAATATATTGTCAGAAATAAATTTGACTTCAGATTCTGATGGCAATGAGTACAGTCTATCAATTCAATAGCCTCTATAAAAACCAAAGGTTGTCTTCAGCACACTGAGCTTTTATAGTTCTTCATGAGTAGTGGCCTCTGGTCTGCAAATCTTTGTTTTGAGATTTGATGATTTGGTAGTAGTAAAATCTTCTGTACTTAAAAAAAGTATTTTTATTCATTTATTTGAAAGAAGAGAGAAAATAAACGAATAAATATGAGCTCACCAGTGCCCCTTACCCCTGCTAGGGAAGTCCAGATGTATGTGCCACTTTGTGCACCTTGAAGATTAGACCTTAAAACCTTTACATGGGTACTGGGGAATTGAACCTGCACCACTAGGTTTTTCACACAAGCACCTTTGACTGCTGAGCCATCTCTCCAACCCCAACTCTGGGATCTTTTTAGGAAGACAATTGTCATACTTATGAGAGCTCTAGCTGTTTCTCTTGTTGTCTCCAGATTTCTGTCATCTCACACTGTGATTTGAAGTTGGCCCAGGATACCGTCTCCAATTCTTTTTATCCTCATGTACTACCAGATGGAGAAACTATGGTTGAAAGAACAGTGTATCAGGACACCAAAGTCATGGATACAATTTAAACTTGTATCTATCTTCTTAAACAAATTAGGTTTGTAAGACTTAAGTGCCAAGTTAACAAGTCAAGCAATTAAATATGAGAAGCAGTGAGGTAGGAGATATGAAGTGTTAAATAAGAACTTTAATCTGTACAAGATTGCAGAAAGATATTTGGATCTGAGTGATGAGCCAATGATGGGATCTGGAATTTAAATTCTAATCAGACCTGGGATTGCAGCTCAGCTTCCTGAAGCTCCAAAATAAATTCAGAGCTGGGATAGAACATGACTCTGAATTCACCTGACTTTCTTCGACTAACTGATCACATGTCTGTCTACACAGTTGAGTATATAATGTGTCAGCCTTGAATTTGAATATTATACATATTTTCATGGTGCATGTGTGTGTTTTGTTTTTGAGACAGACATTTGCTATATAATCCAGGCTGGCCTTGAATTTCTGTCTTCTCTCTCCTGCCTTAGCTTCCTGAATGTTGAGATTCTAATTGTGTACCACCAGTCCTGGTTGACTTCTATTCTTTCTACTGGCATTTACCTAACTTCAACTATGCCTGTTATTCTACTATGTTTTCTAACTTTTTGTGATGAAGTATTAGAATATTTTCTAAAATTGTGACTCTCATTTTCTCCTGGCCATCTCATTCAATGGAGCACAGAGGTGCTTCTGAAAGACCCAGAAATCATTCACAGTGGCTTTCTATCTTGGGAAAACCTCATGCTTACTTAATAATAATGTTCAGAGGCTGTCATGTGGGGATTCAAACTGGAATTCTATAGTTCTGTGCTTTCAATATAGGGAACTAAATTAAGTTCCCTTGGTGGTCTTGTCAGTCTGTGATTCTACATGACTGAATCTTCTGTTCTATTGCTCCAAGGAGAAGAATTGCTGGTAGGAAGTCTGCTGTGAACACCAAAAGATCATCCTAAATTTCAAGTTTTACTGCCTCTTTTTCTTTGCTTAAAATAATGATCATTGTGTGCATTCACTGTACACAAAACCGTGTTGCATAGAGACATTTTCATACAAGTATATATTGTACATTGAGAATATTGCCCATCCTCCCCACCTTATCTTTTCTCACCCTCCCATAGTTTCCTAGTTCCTCTAGACAGTTTTGTGGTCTGCTTTTATGTCCTGTGTTCACACCTGATTTTATGCATCAATATAAGATCTAGGAACCACATGTGAGAGAATCATTTGTCTCTCTGAAGCTGGCTTAGTTTACTTAACATGATTATCTCCAGGGGCATTCATTTTCTCCAGAACTTTGTTCTTCTTTATGGCTGAAAAAATTTCCATTGTGGAGATGTGCTACATTTTCTTTGTCTATTATTCAGTTCTTTCCATGACTTTGCCCTTATGAATATTGCCACAATAACCATTGATATGTGACTAACTCTGCAACACGTTGACTTAGAGTGCTTTGGGGAAATACCCAGGACTGCTATAGATGAGTCATAAGGAATATGTATTTTTAAATTATTTGAGAAATCTCTGTACTAATTTCCACAGTGGGTGAACTAGCTTAAATTCCCACTAGCAGTGTATGAGAGTTCTCCCTTGTCTACCTACTTGTAATAATTTGTTATTTATTTAAGATTTTTTAGTGACTGTCATTATGACTGGGGTGAGATGGAATCCCATTGTAGTTTTAGTTTTTATTTCTCTGATGAACCTTCTTTTTTTATATTAAGTAACTAGCAAATGGCCATCCTAAAAACTACTCTTTCCATACTTGGAAATTATACATGGACTGGGGGAGGTGTGCATTTCCTTGGTGTATATGACAAATGTATGCATAAATGCATGTGTATTTATATAGAGATACTGTCATAAAACACATATTCAACTTTGACTTTTTATATTCTTTAGCTAGCAGGTGGAAATAAACAGTAGTTTTAGGCTACAAACTCAAATTTGTGTAAATAAAAAATGGAGCACTTACTGTGTACTGATGTTCATTCTGTTATTTCTTTTCACAAGGATGTTATGGTCAGAGGGCCTAGTAACCCCAGTGCTGAGGAGAGCTGAGGGGGTTCCATGGTCAGCCAGTCTAGCCAAAAAACTGTATGTGAACTCCAAGTTCAGTTTGAAACCATGTCTGGAGGAAATAAGCAACACAAGGGGTACCTAACATCTCCTTCTGGCTTCTGCATTTGCATGTACACTTGCACACACATGTGCATATATATGTATATGCCACATAACAGCCATAAAGAAAACATGTTTAACCAAATCACTCAAAACTTTATTGTACATTTTGAAGCAATATATGAATATTGCAAAACTTCTTCACAGGACTTTTGGTCTACTCATATTTCTTTTGATCATCAAACACAAATAAGTAAATTTTGTCAACAAAATCTTTAAGGGTCTCAATTTCCAAATTGGAAACAACTTAATAAAGATAATAATTAGTTGTATTTTTTCTTTAAATACAAGTTAAATTCTGAAGATAAACATGTTAAGAATTTATTTACTCATACTCAAGGAAATGTTCATATCTCCATGAAACTTCTTTTTTAGAAGTTCAGGGAAATTATACAGTCAAATATTCTCCTGGGTTATATTAATGTAGATACAAATGACTGAAATACTTCCTCAATTACATCATTGACTAGACCCCAACATGCCCACACTAGATTTCATGATTTCAATATTGTCATTTCCTCCAGTAGTCACTGGAGGTTTTAGGTTATTGCAATAGTTCTGAGTGATTTAGAGTGGCTTACCATATTTCATATGACCAGTAACTCAACAAATGCTAAGATTAGAGCAAGAAAAGCTTATCATAACTGAGCCACTTGGTGATTATGCCCTCGTGGTAGAAGGGATTGGGTATTAATCTTGGCTTTATGGTTTTGCTCTGTGACCTCGGGAAAATTCTTCCAGCTCTGCACACTCTAATTTCTTCATCTGTAAAATTAGGGTAAAATATCTGCTTTTTCTGCACAGTTTTATAAGCACTCATCACAGAAATCAGCATATTATTATCTCAAATGCTAAGTACAGTAGTAGTGGAAACAGCTGTGGGTATGATTGTGAGTATCTTAGCCTTAATGTATTTGTCTCTAAGATGACTATAATAGTATCTGTACTATCAAGTCAGTAACCAAGGACTATATGAAATGTCTGATATGCAGTGCATGCTAAATTAAAATTATTTCCCCATCTTCCTGGTCAAAATATAACCCTAAAGTTTTTCTCCATTCAGTTGCAGAACCTGCAGTCTTGTAATTACATCCTTGAGTTTGGTAAGTGTCCTTCAGCTTTCTAATTTTAAAGAATATTTCTGTAAAGTTTTAGAATAGAGGATTCTTGGCATTTTTTCTACAGTTACTCCTGTTTGTGAGCTGTTAGTGGACTATCCTATGGATAATATCCATGGATATAATTAAATACCTATCAGACAGTGTCATTTCTTTATGTGCTCACAAATGCAAGTTCAACAGATGCAAAAGCCATACCTTTTCTAATTCTGGAAAATGCTTCAGTTTCTTCTTCCCAGTCCTTGTGCACAGGACATGTAATATCTATCGTGGGGACCAAATAGAGAAATAGACTGATTTTTTGAGAATCACCTCAGTGTCTGCATTCCTATTGAACATTCATTATGTGGTACCCATGCATAATGTTGATTACTGTTACCAAGACTGTAATTAATATGTATTCCAACCATTTGGCCACAGTAATAGGTACCCAAGTGACAGGTTGGTATCATCTATAGCAAGTTGTAACACTGCAACATTGCCATTTTCTATACCAACCCACCCAACCCTTAAATTCTCAAATAGAAGATTTCGACTGTTAGTTTGAAGTCAGGAAAAGAAGAAAAGAATGTCCAGGGAAAAATATATTCAGACTTTCTGAATCCAGATACAATGAGTTCAATAGGGAAATAATTTCCCCTTCAGAATCTGCAGTTTTCCACCGAACTGCTGGTTTCCCAGCACTGGATTAGAATGAAATGCTCACTTGAAACGAAGACAGGAGTGATTGATCTGCTTGAGTTCAGCTGCTTTAGTCTTAGAGTGGAGGCCAGTCCTGAAAGCACTACCTGCTGTCTTGACAATTTCCCTGTCTCCTTTGGATTATGGAAATAATGACTACGGTCGAGTTGTGATGCTTCTGGTTCTATGTTGTAGTCTTTCTCCCTGTCCGTGTTTCTTTCTTAATTAGGATTATCTGCCATCTCTCACTACTGAAAGGTAGGTAATTCTCCCAGGCTTCCAAGTAGCAAGCAACAGGATCAGTAAGAACAGCTTCTGGCAGGAAAATGAAGTCATTTTTTATGTTAAACAAAATAACTGCAGGACTCCACCTGCAGCCTGAGCCTGACTGGGAAATGATAAAAGGTAAGTCAGGAGAGGACTCTTTGATCAAATGGATTGCCTTTAAACAAAGCTTAAAAAAAAATCAAATTCTAGCCCAAAAGCTACACAGTTGTATGTCCAAATGTAGTTTTAAAAAGAGCCACTTATAGGAGTTGGGGGTTAACAAAATCTCATTAGGGACCTAGGCAGAAAGCTACAAAGGACAGATGTGTTTTTCTGCACATGCTTGAACCATGGCCCAAATGCACCTTGGGAACATCCCACATTTTGTTTGTAACACATGTGTCTAAAGAAGGAGTAACCCCAAATGCCATTCTATGGCATTCTAATGTACTAATCTAAACATGCCAATTTACTGTGCAATTGGTTCTGGCAATATTTTCATGTTGACTGTGAGAGGTCCATCTTTAACTCACAGAAGTTTCTGGAGGAGATGGGTATTGATATAGCCAGCTGGAGCTTTGTGGGATGTGGGCAGCCTGTGAACAACTATGACTTGTATCTCTCAGGTGAAGCTGATACTTGCTTTACTTGCATTTCCAGTCAGCTGAAAACAGTATGGATGTGCCCTAGCAGAAGGAAAGAAGGCACAGAGATTTGTCAGTGTTCAAAGGCCTTTCACTTTCTCAGCTGTGGTGGTTTGAAATAGGCTGTCCTCCATAAACTTAGGTGTACTGAAAGTTTGATCTTCAGCAGATGCCAATTTGGGAGGTGGAGCCTTTTCTGGAGATGTGTTGCTGGGGGTAGACCCTGAAGGTTTATGAGTCCTGGCTTACCAGTAGTAGTTTGGCTCACTCTTCCGTTGTTGTTTGCCACCTTTAGTGTCAAGGAGATGTCTAGCCTCTGCTCTAGAATCTTTCTCTTATCATCATGGAGCTTCCCCTTGAGATTGTAGGCCAAAATAAATAACTTTCCTTCCATCAGATGCTTTGGGTTGGGCGCCAGCAACACAAAGATAAGAGCATTATCTGCATAGTAAACAACTTAATTGGTCAAAATCATGAAGTCTTAGTCATGGGAAGAATAGCACTTTCTGAATGAAGGCACTATTTAAGGAATACAGATGAAGGTTCTGGCCATGCACCTTTCTGTGCATTTATTTTAGAAAACATCAATTTAAATCAGTGCAGCCATTCTATCTGTCCCATGCAGTATGTAGATAGCCCATGTGAATGTAATTATAATGTCTTTCAAGAATATTCCATCTAAGGCTCAGCAACGCTTTGGAAGAGATGATTCTGATTAGAGTAATTCCCATGACTTTTATTCTTCGTTCTCCAAAATGACCTTAAGGGTACTGCAGAATTGTGATTGGATGCACACACACACACACACACACACACACACACACACACACACACACACACGGGTCGGGGGGGGAGTGACAGCAAGACACAGGGGAGGAGGGAGAACTAGGAAATCTATGGGTGATCTCAACTTTCAATACCCTGTCAAAGATTCCAGATGAGGATATGAAACATTTGAGTGTGCAAATGGCAACAAAAAGCCACAGTGCAATTCTTAACCTCAGTTGAGAGTCCTGGTGGCTGCCCTCCTCCCAGTGCTGACAGACATAACAGGTGGTATAAGGCAGCTCTCACCCTGTGAAAAGTGGGGGGCATATCTGGGAAGCCTGTGGTCTATAACTACTTGGGGGCTGATAGTTGCCGAGTGCCTCTAACAATACTTGGTGCTTATCTTAGTGCCTTGCTCAGGCAGAGAGAGAGAACTGTGTTATATCTACTGTAGGTGCCAGAACTCACTGCCAGCTTCCTGTTGCCTCATTCTTTGAATCAATTATAAGAGAAATGTTCCAGAATTCTCTCTAGGGGAGCCTTTAAAAAAGTACTTAAACTCTTGAAATGTCTTCCTGTACAAGTCATAATCATGGGTTTTTGATGATGGTGTTTGGGGAAGGGAGATGATGTGGCGTCTTAGAGCCTTCAACAAATTTGGAGTTCCTCAGAAAAGTGCCTTGTAAATTCAAGGTATAATTATCTGGATCATTGTCGTCATTATTTATAGCTCAACAAGTTTGTAGATGCTTGGTTGGAAATAAAAATAGTGTTACAGAAAGCAGTTCTCAGAGCTGGGAAAAATGTGGGCCCTGGAAAGGAAAAGCCCACTGTTGGCCATGCCCTCAGGGCCTGCTAAGATGCTACTGAGCTCACTTCCCACCACTGCTGTGCCATGGATTTGGGTCACTCGATTGACTCACTGCTGCAGCTGCTGAGTAGAATAAAACAACACAACCATTCAACTCCAATGACCAGGGCACAGAAACGAGCATAAAGAAAATTGAATTTACATTATTTCATGAAATTGTATATTGAAAGAAAGAAGAACATCTCATTCAGAAGACTATCATGGCAGACCTTAAAATGAGGAGGGCAGGCAGTGATGAGTACATTCTAATAACCAGAGGCAGGGTTTAGACTATGTTCTCAGGAAGGCAATAGCTATTGTTACAAGGGCCTTTTTGTTTACTGAACAGCACTGGGAGAGCAGAGAAGAGTTCAGAGTCAAGATGTTGCAAAAATATAAAAGCCAGAAGAAGAGAACTTCCTAAAGTTAGCTGTTAGCTGAAGAGGGGTGTTAGAGGCAAGGGTATCTGTTTAAGTTGTATGATTTAGGGTGTAAAATATTAACTACCTACTCTCCACATTGCTCATTTATTGTGTGTGAAAATGTATGCCTTCCTTAGGACCACTCAGAGATCACATCTGGATGCGATTTGCTTTCATATTTACTCTGAGACTATTATCACTGCATATGCTGGTAATAACATGACCAAGATGATCAAGAAAGTGCTAATCTAGAATTTAAAACATATGATTGGGCTGGAGAGGTGGTTCAGTGGTTAAGACACTTGCTTACAAAGCCTAACTAACAACTTAGGTTTGATTTCCCAGCATCCACATAAAGCCAAATGTACAAAGTCGCACACATATCTGTAGTTTGTTTGCAGTGGCTAGAGGCCCTGGCATGCCCTCTCGTTCTCTCTCTCTCTCTCTCTCTCTCCTTGCAAATAAATAAATAACTATAAAACACATTATTTCAGTTACTGAAATTGAAAGTGAAGTTTCTGTTAGGGACAGGCAGGACCTTAGTTATGTTTCATGACATCTGTTATACGAATGAAAACATACAAAAGTACAATTAAAATGAAATAGCCTAAAGGAAAGGGGGGGGGAATAAAATTATGTTGATTATAACTATTAGCAATTAAAGTCGGAAATGTGGACTATTTCCACTTTGCTTAACTATTTTTTTATTATATTTTCTCAGCTTCTTTTAGGCATCTGCATACTTGATATATCTGAACTCAGAACTCTTCTTTTATCCCAGCAGGGTTTTCATGTTAGTGTTGAAATAACAAGCTTACTGCTATCATGATGTGCCAGTTCAAGCAGAATGGGAAGAGATCAAATAAACAATATCCACATAGGATAAATGGACACATTTTACTCAGTTGCATCAGATTTTCATTTTCTATTGATGTTCTTCCCTCTGTCCTTTACAACTAAGGAAACCTCTTTGGTCTCATGTAGAGAGGCAGCTTATGGGTCATTAGGTCTTAAGAGCTAAAGACCATAGAGGTTAGGCCTTCCCAATCTGTGATGGAGTCTTGCTTGTGTCCTGATAATCTAGAAGCAAACTCTAGCCTCTATTTGAATTTTAGATGTTTTTTTAAGTATATTTTATTTTTTATTTTTTTAAGTTCAAAACTTTATTGTATTTTAATTTTTTATTAATTAGTTTTGTACTCAGTGAATACTCAATTTGGTACCATTACTAGGATCATCCATTACCTACCCTCTCCCCTTGGTCCCTCCTTGTTGAGGTATATGGGTCATACATTCTGGAGTTAGCCCACAGTTATGGGTAGGTTAAATGTTTCTGCATATCATGACCCAACATGTGGCTCTGACATTCTTTCCACAACCTCTTCCACAAAATTTCCCTGAGTAATGTTGGGTTCATTTTTGGTCTGCTTCATTGATGAGATATTGGGGGTCTCTGGGTCTCTGGTTCTCTGATTTGGTAGGAGTTGATTTTTCCCTGTGTTGATCTCCTTCACCCTTGTGCTGGTACCCGGTTCACCAAGGAAACAGCACCCTTGCTTGTTTCGCCAATTGTTCTTAGTTTAAGCCAGGGCCCTTTTGAGGTATAATGGGGTGGCTCTCTCCTTAGGATCTACATCTATCTGAAAAAGAGAAGCAGATTATCCAATGGAGAGTAAGTTAGCACCAGACAAATGAGATAACCTTTACTTTTTTATAGAGAATTTAATAGGTGTAGGCCCTCTTGTAGCCCACGATTAGTGGTGGCTTGATAATGGAGAGTGGCTTATGTTTGGATATGATTCTGACTTGTTTCCCAGATCCAGCTATGGGTCTCATACCACTGAGGGGATCCGTTAGCCAAATCAAGAGCAGTTGGATTCCCACCATGGCTGTGTGTCACTATTGCACTTGTGTGGGCATCACAACAGGTTATTTGCTGCTAAGTAGGTTAGACCATGAGTTGCTTGGACAGATATTGGTCATTTTCCCCCAGTCGCCAATTTAGCACCTCTGGCACTAGATGTGCTGACTGTCTGGGGACTGACTCTCTTCCAGCTTACAGCCATGCCATTCCATTTTACGTGTTGACCACTTAAGGTGTCTTCAGCTGTAGGGTCTTACCACTAACCTTTGGTGGGTCATCAAGTACTCTGACAGAAATCTTTCTTTCTTTTAGGAAACCTTGTAGGTTTCCCTGATCAAAAGTTCATGTGGGGGCTGGAGAGATGGCTTAGTGGTTAAGCACTTGCCTGTGAAGCCTAAGGACCCTGGTTCAAGGCTCTATTTCCCAGGACCCATGTTAGCCAGATGCACAAGGGGGCACACACATCTGGAGTTCATTTGCAGTGGCTGGAAGCTCTGTAATGCCCATTCTCTCTCTCTTCCTCTCCCTCTCTATCTCTATTCCTCTCTCCCTCTTTCTCTCTCTGTCTGTCACTCTCAAATAAATAAATTAAAATAAGCAAAAAAAAATTTAAAAAAAAGTTCATGTGGATGATAGCCACATGCTGATACTGGGAGTTATAGGTCAGTGCACACTAAGAAAAGGAAGAAAAAGATAACTAATATAAAAGAGTTAGAGAGAAAAGAGAGAGAGAGAGAGGGAGAGAGAGAAGCTGTAGAAGATTAAAGTCAGTCTTCATCATACCCTCTCCAGTGTCTTGTGACTTAGGTGTTCCCTCTAAGGGCCTGGTGAAGGTTTGGACATTTGGTCTTCCTTTTAGGATGTAGAATTTTATGGTACCATTGCCATTTGGGTCTAGATTTGTTTCCCACCCCCTCCGTTGCCCTCTTCTCCCTCCCCACCCATCCTATTGTCTAGTCCACGAGATGCTTGCTGGGTATGTAAGGCATCTTGGGTAGATTCAGGCTTGGTGCTGTAGATGAGTGAGACTGTGTAGCGATTTTTTTTTTTTTTCTGTTATTGGGTAAGTGTGGTATATCTACACACTGGAATTCTATACAGCAGTAAGAAAAAAGGACACTATGAAATTTGAGGAAAAATGGTTGAACCTGGAACAGATAATTTGCAGTGAATTTTAGAAGTGTAAGACGTTGACAATTATGTTTTCTGAATTGCTCCAAGTTGAAGCAACATTTAAGCCTCAATATGTTCAGTGGACTTTTTTCTTTTCTTTCTTGTGTTGCCAGAAGTCAGAAGTTGGCTAACTGAACATTGTACACAGATCTAGAGTTGCTGAGGGGGTGACCCTAAACTGGATCTGTTCAGACTATTCTTCATGCACCCTAGGGCGACATCAACAGCTAAAGCTGAGTGGCTTTGGGGAAATCATACCTTTGGTAGTATTCTATATATAGTGTTGTATGGGGAAGGAACAATTGTTCTTTTTCCTATTCTAAGTGAGAAGAATTATGGAAGAGTCAGGATAAAACCTAGTGCTAGTCATTTCTGTTACTGCAACAAGTACTTTGAATAATTAACCTATGAAGAGAGAAGGGTTACTTCTCTTCCCAGCTTAAGGAGTTTCAAAGTATTGCTTGGCCCCATGGCTGTGCACCTGTGACTGTATATCAATGCAGGGAATAAAAAAGAGAGAGGATGAGGGCATGGGAAGGGTAGGGAAACACAAAAATGAACCCACATGGAACTTGTATCATAGAATACTATATCCTGGAAGAGAGACTACAAGGTTGAACCCTCAACAGGACCTTAGAGGGGGCAGCTGAACTGAAGGGCCCTGGAGAGGGTGAGATGAAACCTAACCTTAAATTTCTCCCATTTCTTTTTGTTTCCTTCCTTCCTTCCTCCCTCCCTTCCTCCTCCTCCCTCCTCCCTCCTCCTCCTCCTCTCCCTCTCCTTCCTTCCTTCCTTCCTTCCTTCCTTTCTTTCTTTCTTTTTACTATTTTATTTCTTTTTCTACTTTCTTGTCCCTTGGAACTGGCATGAAACTTCAAGTACCAGGATGTGGTCAACACCCACAATGAGCTGTTGATATGAGAGATCTACAAGGTTTCCTATAACAAGACAGACTTTTGTCAGAGCACTTGATTACCCACCAGAGGTTAATGGAAAGACTCTACTGCTGAAGACACCATATGCTGTTGGTACAGAACATAGAGAGACCTGGCTGGAATCTGGAAGAGAACCAGTCCCCAGACAGTTAGCCCATCTAGTGCTAGAAGGTACTACATGAGCTACTGGGGGAAAGTGGCCAACATCTGTCCAAGCAACTTGACGTCTAAGCTACTCAAGCAAAGAGCAACTTGACGTCTAAGCTACTCAAGCAAAGAGCCTGACGTGATGCTCACATAAGTGCAATGGTGCCATTCAGCTATTGTGAGTAAGCAACTGTTCTTTCATTCGCTAACAGATCTGCTCAGTGGAAAGAAACCCATATCTGGAACTGGGAAACAAGTCAGAATCATGTCCAGATGATGAGTTTGCTTTCCAATATCAAGGTCCCACTAAGCTTGGACTACAAGAGGATGAGGGTCTACACCCATTAAATTCTCTCTAGACTAATAATGGTTATCCCATTTAACTTGTGACTTTATTCTCCATTGGCGAATCTGCTTTGTTTTTTCAGATGAAAGTGGGACCTGAGTAGAGAAAGTAACCATTGCACTTCACTAAGGCCCCAGCTGAAACCACAGAGGAATTGGGGAAATAAGCAAGAGTGCTGTTTTCTCAGTGGACCAGATGTCAGCACAAGGGTGAAGGAGATAGACACTGAGGACACTGAACACCTACCAAATCAGAGATCCAGGGGTTCCTAAGAGTCCATCACTGAAGAAAACCTAAAGTGAATCCAACATGGCTCAGTGAATTTCATGGAAGAAAGCCAAAAAGATTGTTAGAGTCACACGTTAGTACATTATGCACAAAGACATTGCCTCTTCCCCATAACTGATGGCTGCCTCCACAATGCATGACCCATAATCCCTATGAGGATGACTGGCATCCCCAACAAGGAGGGTCCTTTTGGAGGAGGGCAGGATGAGGGAATGGATGGTACCAATATGTGCTGTTTACATACTGAATGTGTCCATAACTAATAAAAGAGAGAGAAAGAAAGAGAGAGAGAGAGAGAGAGAGAGAGAGAGAGAGAGAGAGGATGTGCTTACCAGAACCCCTGTTCCTGAGGGTGCATGCACAGAGTTAGTAGGCCAGAATTCTTGGTTTATTCCACACATCCCAGTTTCCAATACCCCTGCTCCAGGCTTGAGGTGGCCTATACACTGCCTGCATGCTGTTCAAGTAGGTCTTTTGCTTCATCTTGCTGAGTGACCTGTACCTGGGTCCCCAACTCCAGGATCCCCTGCCCCGGAGGGGGCACATACAGAGTGAATAGGCCGGAGCTCCCAGTTCTTTCCCCACCTCCCAGTTTCCTGGTCCTGATAACCCTGCTGCTGGCTTGGGGTGGCCTGGAGCCTGAATACGTGCTGCGAAAGTGGGTCGTTTGCTTTGCTTTCCTGATTGACTGGTCCTTGAGTCCCCAAGTCCTAGTCTCCATGAGCCAGAGGCTGCACAGGATACTGTTGACTCTTGTCTCTTGCATCTTCCCCAGCTTCCTGGTTCTTGGTTTGAGCTGAAGAGTGAACAAAGTTGCATGAGTAGGCCTAGGCCCCCAGTTATTTACTTCCTAGTTCCCCAGGTCCTTTCATGCACTTGGAATCTCCACAATCTGCACATCTGCAGTTATATCACCGTCCTACTCCAATAAAGTTTACATTTAACATATAATACTCACTGAAGATCCTACAGTGACAAATATTTGTTTCCTCCCCAATAAAATAAGACTTTTACTCTGAAATGGGTCGACTACTATGCAAAAACCCAACAAAACTTAAAACCCGAGAGATCTCCACCAAAATGGAAGGCCCCAATGAAATCATAGAGAAAACAATATAAATTGAATCAGAAAAAGAAAATACAACAAGCTATGTGAACTTGATTAAGAGAATTGCTTAATGGAAGCAAATAATTAAAAAAATTGCATAAATGAAATTGAGTAAAATTTTCTCTTAGAGAACTCAGCATTTGTCAATAGGCAAAACATAATTGAAGAAAACAAGAGAAACCACAAAATAGAGATAAATGATTTGAAGGTGAGACAACACACAGATCTCAATAACCAGCTGATTAATCTTAATGAATACATGATCCCAATCAAGAATTAATTCAAAAACCAGACCCCAAACTGAAATCATACTTTAAAAAAAGAGATGACAAAAATACAAACAAACATACAAAAATCAGAAAACAAATACCAAATATAGCTTTAGGAATCTCTGTAGAACCCTCACTAACAAGTCACTCATGTGGAAGACAGAACCTCTGAGCTGGAAGACAAGACAGAAGAAATTGATCAGAATTCCAAAAACTTTGCTAAGTTTAAAGGATCCTAGCTACAAATGAATGGACTTCTGTTTGAGTAGGAAGCAAACACAGTAGCATAGGCCAATAAGCTAGAAAGGAGGTATAAAGGGAATAGAAAGGGAGGGAAGGAGAGAACTAATAGTATTGTATTGTATATATGTAAGCAAAACAGAATAATGGGGTGGAAAGGCCTAAACGAGGTCAGGGAAAAAGATTTGGTAAAGTAAAGGTGGAGGAGGGCTAATCAGAATCTAAGAGGATACAAGTAAGTCATATGGAAACCCAGTTTTTGAGACAATGAAACACTCAGGAGCCATAGATGGTTACTAGAAAATGATCAGTGCCAGGGATAGGATACCTTCCAGTGAGTTATTGTCCAGGAAGGTCCCTGAAGCCCCCAAAATATTACAGGCCATTGTGGAGGCCCTTGGTTTCCCACCAGGAATGGATGGTAAGACCCTATTGCTGAAAACTCCACATACTTGGGCTTCAAGATCACTGAGAAACCCTTCTGGAACTGAACTGAAAATCTCATCCATGTAGACCAGCTGAAAGAAAACAAAACAAAACAAAAAATCCACACTGCATGCAGTTCAATGGGAGAGAGAGAAATCACCAGTGAAGATACCTAGTAGTGGACACTGTAAGCCTTGTATTTGGCCACCCAGGCCAAATGAGCCAACTGGTGCAATATTTGCACATCTGTTATGGGGGAAACCAACCCTCTAATTGGACTGGATGCCTGCTCCATGGGGGTAAACACATCCCTGATATTGGAAACCTACAACAGGGGTAGTCATGAATCCTAGTCGTGTAATATCTGCTGCTGTCTGGCTAAAAGTATATACTATGCTCACCAAACTACCCATTACACACTTCTCTTTATGCTCATACTCATTAATGCTACTCTTATTTTTGGTTAGAGAAGCTTCTCTTTTCAAATGGCAGTGACCTTGGGATGACTCAGAAGACATCATGGTACTGAGGAGAAGTAACAGAGGAGTGCTCAGCACTGAAATATCTCAATCACACCTTCCATGGCTCAGGGTCCATTGTGGAAGAGGTGGTGTAAACAATGTAAGAGCCAAAGGAAGGGTAGGCTCATTACGAAGTGCTCCTCCAGACACAAAATGTCCTGGATATCCATGACCTCACAGTGCCCAATACTACCTACTAAAGACCATCGTAATAGGAAGAAAAGATCATGACATCAAAATAAAAGAAAGACTGATGGAGAGGGGAGGAGTTATGATGGAGAGTGGAGTGTCAAAGGAAAAGGAAAAGTGGGGGGATGGGGGGGATTACCATGGGATATTGTTTACAATTATGGAAGTTGTCAATAAAAAGCAAAAATTAAAAAAAGAAATAAAAGAAGAAAATAAACATAAATCTTTCTTAGAAAAAAAGTCATGTGAATGAAATATGAGGGAATTGTGGGATATCCTAAAATGACCAAACATCAAGGTCTTAGGCATACCAGAAGGTGAAGAAATCCAGGCTAGAAGGATAGAGAACATATTCAACAAAATTATTGAAGAAAAATTTCCTAATCTTGTAAAAGAGGCCTATGGGGGGGGGGGGAGCTAATAGAAGACCAGATAGGACCAAAGAATAAACTCTAAAAGGTACATCATAGTTACAACTCTTATCAGTGAAAACAAAGAGAGGTTGCTAAAAGCAGCAAGAGAGAAAAATTCAGTACATACAAAAGGAATCACATCAGTATTACTTCAGATTTCTCAATTTAAGCCAGAAGGGCCTAGAATAGAGCACTTCAAAGTCTATAAAACTATGGCTTCTAACCAAAACTACTCAGCAAAAGTATCCTTTATAATTGATGGTGAAAGGAAAACTTTCCATGAAAAAATCAGCTCTATGATTATATGAACACAAAACAAAACCTAGAGAAAATAGTTCTGGGAATACTTTACACAGAAGAGTCAAGCATCCAATCTCAAGGGTTTACAAAAAGAAAATCATAATAACTAAAACTAGAACAGGCTCAAAATAGTACAAAGCCCAAGCAAGTACTAAACCCCATAAAATAGCCCATCATGGCAAGGATCACTAATGACAGAAGCCTCCTCAGGGTTAAAGGATGGAAAATGTTATTCTAAGAAAATGGAAATAAGAAACGAGCAAGGGTTGCTATATTAAATGGACTTCTTACTCAGAACAATGATCCAATGTGAGAGCATCACAATCATAAATCTATATGGACCAAACATAGGCACACCACAGTTTATAAAGCAAAACCGACTTGACAAGAAAACATAAATAAACACCAACTCAATCATAGTTGGGGACTTAATACTCCACTATCATCAATAGACAGATTACCCAAGCTGAAAATCAACAGGAGAATAATAGAGTTTAAAAACACCACAGATCAAGTCAACCTAACAGACATCTACAGAACTTTCCACCCCAATTCTACAGAACACATATTTTTATCAGCAGCCCACAGAACCTTCTCCAATAGACTGTATATTAGGTAATAAAGCATGCCTCCTTAAATCCGGCAAAATTAAAGTAACTTCTTATGTCATATCAGATCACAATGCTGTAAAGCTAGAAATTAATAAGAGACATCACACCAGGAACTCTCCCAGATACTGGAGAATGAACACCACATTTTTAAACAATGAATGAGTTGTGGAAGAAATCAAAAAGAAGTTGTAATTTTCTAGACTTGAGTGATAATTAAAACACAACTTACCAAAACATATGGGACACAATGAAGGGAGTTCTAACAGAAAAAACACAGCAATAAATGCTTTCAAAACAAAGGTGGAAAGATTCCAAATTAATAGCCTAACCATCCACCTAAAGGCATTGGCAAAAGAGAATATTCCAACTCTGAGAGCTCCAGACAGAAAGAAATAATCAAGATCAGGGCAGAAATTAATGAATTGCAAACTAAGAAAACAAGAAAATTAATGAAATGAAGAGCTAATTGTTTTAAAAAATAAACCATATTGATAAACACTTGGCCAATTTGATCAAACAAAAAAAAGTCTCAAATTAACATAATCAGTAATGAAAAAGGAAGCCATCAATGAAATTGAAAGAATCATTAAGACATATTTCAAAAACCTCTACTCCACAAAACTGGACATTCTGGAAGAAATGGATGAAACGGTAGACTCGTACAACCTACCAGAGCTAATAACCTACCAGAGAAGATTAATCTCTTAAACAAACCTATCACATTCATTGAGATTGAAAAGGTAATAAATACCTTCACAAAAGAAAGGACAGGACCAGATAACTTCTTGGCTGAATTCTATGAAACCTTCATTGAAGAACTGAAACCCGTTCTTCTCAACTGCTCATAATCTGACAATAAGGAAGCCTCCTCAGCTCCATTTATAAAGCTAGCATCACCCTAATATGGAATCCAGACAGAGAGACAACAAGAAAAGAAAACTGCAGAGCTATACCCTTGATGAACTTAAATGCAAAGATCCCAAACAAAATTCTTACAAATGGAGTACAGCAACACATTCATTGATCAAGCAGGATTCATCCCAGGGATGCAGGATGGTTCAACAGATGGAAACTGGTCAACATACTACACCATGTAAATAAACTTAATCACAATAACCACATGATCATTTCAATAGATGCAGAAAAAAGACTTTGACAAAATACAACATCACTTCATGATCCAAACACTGGAGAGAATAGGTATGGACAGTTTATATCTCACTACAATAAAAGCTATCTATATCTCTATCTCTATCTCTATCTCTATCTCTATCTCTATCTCTATCTCTATCTCTATCTCTATCTCTCTCTCTCTCTCTCTCTGTCTCTGTCTCCATTTCTATCTCTATCTCTATCTCTATCTCTATCTCTATATCTATCTCTATCTCTATCTCTATCTATATCTATATCATATATATCTATATCTATGTCTCTATTTATCTATGTATCCATGTATCTATCTATCTATGTAAAGCACCTAAAGCCAAAGTAATGCTTGATAGGGAAAGACTCGAGTATTTCCCATTAGATCACAAGACAAGGTGCCCTCTCCTGCCACTGCTCTTCAACATAGTATTAGAAGTCCTAGCCCCAAAAATAAGACAAGAGAAGGAAATAAAAGGTACATAAATTGGAAAGAAAGATATCAAATTTTCCCAATTTGCAGAGGACTTCATCGTATATATAAGTGACATGATATTCTCCCTCTCAAAACTTCTAAAGGTGCATAATTCTTTCATCATCAAAGTGCAGGATATGAAATCAACACACAAAAATCAGTAGCTTTCTATAGGCAAAAGAATAATATACAAAGAAAGAGATCAGTGAGGCTGTCCCATTTTCAACAGTCACAAAATAATTTAAATACCTTGGAATAACACTAACTGAGGATGTAAAAGGCCTATGTAATGACAACCTAAGATCACTCAAGAAAGAAATTGAGGAGGACTTGAGCAGATGGAATGACCTCTAAATGCTCCTGGATAGGTAGAATTATTATTGTGAAAATGGTAATTCTACCAAAAGCAATGTAAAGACTTAATGCAATAGCAATTAAAATCCCAGAATCATTCTTCAGAGATAGAAAAAATGATCTCAAAGTTGATGTGGAATGGCAGCAGACAACAGTTATCCAAAAATATCCTTAGCAAAAGAAACATCTCAGGTAGATTCAGGTAAGGTGCTATGGATGAGTGAGACTATGTGGCAATTTTGTCTCTGTGATTAGGTAAGTTCGCTGAGAATGATCTGATCCAGGTTCGACCATTTTTCCTCAAATTTCATTGTGTCATTTTTTTCTTACTGCTCTATAGAATTCCATTGTGTAGATAAACCACATCTTAGTTATCCATTACAGCACCTAACCTGAATCTACCCAAGATGCCTTACATACACAGCAAGCATCTCATGGACTAGACAATAGGATGGGTAGGGAGGGGGGAGGGCAAAGGAGGGGGTAGGAAACACGAATCTAGACCCAAATGGCAATAGTACCATAAAATTCTATATCCTAAAAGGCAGACCAAATGGCTGAACCTTCACCAGGCCCTTATAGGGTACACCTGAGCCACAAGATACTGGAGAGAGTATGATGAAGACTGACCTTAACCTTCTACAGCCTCTCTCTCTCTCTCTCTCTCTCTCTCTCTCTCTCTCTCTCTCTCTCTCATGCTTTTATATTAGTTATCTTTTCCCTCATTTTCTTAGTGGGCACTGACCTGTAACTCCCAGTACCAGCATGTGACTATCATCCACAATGAGCTTTTGATCAGAGAAACCTACAAGGCTTCCTAAAAGAAAGAAAGATTTCTGTCAGAGTACTTGATGAGCCACCAAAGGTTAGTGATAAGCCCCTACTGCTGAAGACACCTTATGCGGTAATGGCATGTAATGGCATGGCTGGAAGCTGGAATAGAGTCAGTCCCCAGACAGTCAGTGTGTCCAGTGCCAGAAGATGCTACATGGGCAACTGAGGGAAAATGACCAATATCTGTCCAAGCAACTCATGGTCTAACCTACTTAGCAGCAAATAACCTGTTGTGATGCTCACACAAGTGCAATAGTGGCACACAGCCATGGTGGGAATCCAACTGCTTTTGATTCGGCTAACTGATCCAATCAGTGGCCTGGTACCCATAGCTGGATCTGGGAAACAAGTCAGAACCTTATCCAAACATAAGCCTGCTCTCCATTAACAAGCTATCACCAATTGTGGGGTACAAGAGGGCCTATACCTATTAAATTCCCTATAAAAAAGTAAGGGCTATCTCATTTGTCTGATGCTAACTTACTCTCCATTGGATAATCTGCTTCTCTTTTTCAGATAGATGTAGATCCTAAGGAGAGAGCCACCCCATTATACCTCAAAAGGGCCCTGGCTTAAACTAAGAACAATTGGCGAAACAAGCAAGGGTGCTATTTCCTTGGTGAACCGGGTACCAGCACAAGGGTGAAGGAGATCAACACAGAGAAAAATCAACTCCTACAAAATCAGAGATCCAGAGACCCAGAGGGCCCCCAATATCTCATCACTGAAGCAGACCCAAAATGAACCCAACTTGGCTCAGGGAAATTTTGTGGAAGAGGGGGTGGAAAGAATGTCAGAGCCACATGTTGGGTCATGATATGCAGGGACATTTATTCTACCCATAACTGTGGGCTAACTCCAGAATGTATGACCCATATACCTCAACAAGGAGGGACCAAGGGGAGGGCATAGGATATGGATGAGTCTAACAGTGGTACCAAATTGACTGTATTCACTGAGTACAAAACTAATTAATAATAAAAAAGAAATATCTCTAGAGGTATCACCATACCTGGTGTAAAGCTATATTACAAAACCATAGCAACAAAAACAGCATGTTACTATCATGTAAACAGAAATACAGATCAATGGAACAGAATTGAAGACCTTGCTCTTAGGTCTAGTAGCTACAGCCACTTTAACTTTGACAAAGGTGTCGATAATGTAAACTGGAGAAAAGACAGCATCTTCAACATATGGTATTAGACAAATTGTGTAACCACATGTAGAAAATGAAACTAGACCCACTAATCTCACCATACAAAGAAAAAAATTAACTCCAAGTTGATTAAAGGCCTTAATATAACACCTGAAACTCTTTAACTCCTGGAAAAAAATAGGGAGAACTCTCCATGACATAGAGTGGTGAAAGGCTTCTGAATAATACTTAGTAGCCCAGGAAATTGAACAATCTCTCCACCAATGGGGTCTCATAAAGGTAAAAAGGTTTTTCACTGACAAACATACTGTAAGCAGAGCCAATATATTACCCACAGAATGACAATTTTTTCTTGCCAGTAATATTATTGCCAGAGGCCTAGTATTTCGAGTCTAGGAAGACCTGTAAGAACTAAATTGAAAAAAGCAAAAAACCCACTTAATAGTGCAGAGACCTGAATAGGGAGTTCTCTGAGGAAGAAATAGAAATGGGAGTCGGGCATGGTGGCGCACGCCTTTAATCCCAGCACTTGGGAGGCAGAGGTAGGAGGATTGTCATGAGTTTGAGGCCATCCTGAGACTCCATAGTGAATTCCAGGTCAGCCTGGGCTAGAGTGAGACCCTACCTCGAAAAACAAAAAGCAAAAAACAACAACAACAAAAAAGAAATAGAAATGGGTAACATGCACTTAAAAGATGTTCAACATCTCTAACAATTATGGAAATGCAAATTGAAACAACTGTGTGAATCTGCCTGTTGCAGACAGCTTCAGGTTTGATAAGATGAACTTGCAGACCAGGCACAGTTACGGAAGGAAGGAAATTATTGAAACTTACAGATCCAAGGGATGTTGCATAATGGTAGAAGTTGGTCCCCTCTTAAAGGACCAGGCAGAGAGAGTAAAAATGCTATAACCCAAGCCAAAACCCACACAGCACACTTTAGGAACTCCAGATAAGCACATTTCACATATCTTTAGATTGGAATTTTAAACCCACCACCACACCTTAGTGCTGGGCCCTAAGATCCATCCAGTGACACAGCCTTCAGCCAGGTGGCTGCAAATGCAAACTACAATTACAGAATATATTGTGGGCCATTTATTCAAACTACCACATTCCACCCCTGATCCCCAACAGATTCAAAACCATTGCACATTGTAAATTGTATTTAGTCTAATTTCAAAGGTCTCCACAGTCTTTACCAACACAAGATAGTTCCAAAGTTCCAAGTCTTATCTGAGATTTAAGATTGTCTCTTTGCTGTAAGTCCTGTACAATCAAAAAAAGTTATATACTCTCTACATATAAAGGCACAGAGTAAACATTGTCAACTGGTATAAGGCATAGCAAGGAGAGAGTAAAACAATGAAAATTCAATCACCATCAAGAAATCATCAAGCTTCTGCATTTTAATTCAAATCCAATATAACCAGAGACTGACAGTCTCCAGATTTGCCAATTCTACACTTCCAGCTGGGCAGAGTAGCCAGGAAAAACTTCCATCCTTAGCTAACAGCCTCTGTGGTAGCCCTTGCACAGTCCTGTTACATCCAAAGTGTCTTCAGGTTATCATGCAAATCACAGTCCATCTTCCAAAGGCTCTTCCATCCTATCGGGTCATCATGCCCTGCCTCATTCCACATCTCAGCAATGGCTCCTGGAACCATGTGAAATTCATGACCACACCACACACCTTTTGTGCTTCTCGAACTAATACCAGGTGTGCAGGACACAGCCATATTCTTAATTCAGGGAGGAACTAAATCATAATCATGGAAAGCAGATTCCTTATCTACTCAACTCTTTCCCAAAAGAGTTTGCATGTCTATCATAGTCTCCCCTCAGGCATCCTCTTCATTGTTTTAATATAAAGCAGTTGGACCATCTTCCTTAAGATTGCTAATGTATTGACCATAGTAACTTCAGTAACCTAAAATCACTCTCAGTGCCTGTAATTTTAACTTGCTTGGGGTTTTACAACTTAAAATATTAAATCTCTCAGTCCAATATCTTTAGCCAAGCACATCAGTCCATTACAAACTTAATCTTGATCAAACTCTCTGGTCCTGGGCAGCAGAACACAGCCAGCCCTTATGCAAGTAGCCCAGTTTCAACAAAGTCCTCTGTAGTCTTTGTTTCTCCTTACAAAGCTCATTAGCCAAGACTCAAAGTTCAATACTCTCTGAACTTAGGATTTTCAAACTCTCACAAGAATAGTTCATAATATTTGGCTTACCACTCCAGAATGTATCTTCAGTTGCAAGTACCAAATCCAGACCTGTTGCTCTAAAATGATAGTTTTAAAAGACTAATATCCACATTATCAAATTAATGTCACCCCACATTCTGGTGCCACTTTGTGTTTCAGATAGCTTTGAATTTGCTAAGATGAACTTCCAGACCAGGCACAGTTATGGAAAGAAGGGATTTATTGAAGTTTACAGACCCAGGGAAAGTTCCATAATTATAGAAGTTGGCCCCCTCTTAGAAGACAGGGCAGAAAGATAGAAAAAGCCATAACCTAAGCCAAAAGCCACACAGCACACTACAGCAACTCCAGCTAGGCACATTTTTCATATCTTTAGGTTGGAATTTTAAACCCACCACCATACCTTAGGGTGAACCCTAAGACCCACCCAGTGGCACAGCCTCCATCCAGGTGGCTGAAGATGAAAACTACAAACTAATAAACCCAGAATATATTAGGGGCCATCTATTCACACCACCATACCACAGTAAGTGTGACAGTCATTAAAACGTTTAAAGACAACAAATGTTGGCTAGCATTTCAGGAAAGAGAAACCCTCATTCATTGTTGGTGGGAATGCAAACTTGTACAACCACTATGGAAATCAATATGTAGATTCCTGAAAAAGATCAACATAGAACTATGAAGAGACCTAGTTATTCCCTTACTGGGCATTTAGCCTAAATGCTCCATGCTTTCCCACAAAGCTATTTGCTCAACTATGTGTATAGCTGCTCAATTCATAATATCTAAGACCTGGAATCAACCCTGGTGCCTATAATTGGATGAATGGGTAACTAAGTTGTGGAACAGATACACAATGGGGTTCTACACAGAAGTATGACAAAAATGATACAATGAAATTTGGAGGAAATGGATGGATTTAGAACAGAGCATATTGAACACACAATCACAGAATGACAAACACCACATGTTTTTCACTCTGGGGTCCCTAATCTGGAAATAGTTTGAGATGTTAGCATGCCAGAGAGGCAACTTGAGACAATAAGAAAGAAGGGTTTTGGGGGGAGGAAAAGGGGTGAGAGTGGATAAATAACCCCAAAATGAACTGGTACCATACAATCCTTTCTCCTTGAAGGTGATCTAAAATATATAACCCTCAACAAGAGTAACAAAGAGAGTACATGACAAAATGGCTCTGGAGAGGGTAGGATGAAGCCTAACTTAAAATTTTTGGGTCTGACCTGCAGCTTGCAGTAACAGAATGAGGTGCTACCCACATTGAGCTGATGATTGTAGAGACTTATGAGGTTCCTAAAATAAGATAGGCATCTGTTGAAGCACCTGATTATCCACCTGGAGGTAAAAGGTAACACTTTATTGCTGAAGACACCATATACTGATGGAACAGAACACAGACAGATCTGGCTGGAATCCAGAAGGAGCCAATCCCCAGGTAGCCCATCTACTGCTGGAAAGTGCCAGAGGATCTACTGGAGAACATTACATGAGCTACTGGGGTAAAGTGGCCAACAAAGGCTGAGCAAGCAGAGTCTAAACTACTCAGAAGCAACCAGCCTGACAAGAAGTCCACACCAGTGCAATGGTGATGCACAACCTTAAATGGTAACCAGTGGCTTTCTGATTGACTAAGAGATTCACTCATTGGGAAAGAACCCATATTTGGAACTGGGAACCAGGTTAGAATCTTATGGACACAAAGATTATGCTCTTCAATGTCAAGCTCCCACTATATTTTGGCTAAAAGAGCATGTTACATCCATCAAACTCTCTCTAAATTAGTTAATTCTTTTTCCAATTTAACCTTTGTTAACTTCATTCTCCAGTGGAGAATCTGTTTTTCTTTTTCAGAGGGTAGTGAGACCCAAGGAGATAAAATACCCCTTGCATCTCAGTCAGGGCCCGGATGAAACCGCAGAGGAATTGGGGAAAAGAGCAAGAGAGTTACTTCCATGGTGAGCCTGACAATCAACACCAAGGTGAAGGAGACAGATGCTGAGGATAGTCAACACAAACCAAAGCAGAGATCTAGAGGCTCCTAAGAGCTCATCACTGAAGCAGACTTGAAACACATCCACCCAGGCTCAGGGAATTTTGTGGAAGCGGGGTCAGAAAGATTGTAAGAGCCACAGTTTGGTACATCAAGACCAGAGGCATTCTGCTGCTCCCACATGCATAAACCACAAACCCATGGGATGGGAAATACCAGCAACCCCACTGGGGAGGACCCCCTGTGGAATGGGGGCAGGGAGGAGGGAAAAGATAGTACCAACACATGATGTATCCATACTGAGGATGTTCTTAATAAAAAAAAAAATAGAGGTGGGGTGGAGAGATGTCTTAGCAGTTAAGTCATTTGCCTGCAAAGCTGAAGGACCGAGGTTCAACTCCCCAGGACCCATGTAAGCCAGATGCACAAGGGGGTGCACACATTTGGAGTTCATTTGCAGTAGCTGGAGGCCCTGACATGCCCATTATCTGCCTCTTTCTGTCTCCTTCTCTTTCTCTCAAATAAATAAATAAATGAAAAAAATTTAAAAAAAAGACTAAATGGGTTCCTACTATTCTCCTCAAGGGCATTTCCACAATAATGTAAATATCTCTCAATAGGCCATCTCTTGAATGTTCTGCTTTCACCCAGTGTGCTTCCTTGGGGAGAAAACCTTTACCTCATGAGAATTTGTGAAAAATTTGCAATATCCAAACTATGGCAAACCCTTCATATGATCCCAAAGTCTCAATTAAAAATCTATTACAAATAATAAATTTAGGGAATTTGTACATAAAAGCCACCATTGTTATATTACAATAGCCAGTTAGTTGAACTAAATCAAGAAGCATTCACATTTACAATAGATAATAAACATAATATCTAGGAAAAAGTGTAACTTCTGATAGAAATGATCTGTACAATTAAAACCATAAAACATTTGATGTGAGAAATTGAAGAAGACACCAAAAAATGGAAAGGCATCCTCTGTTCATGGACTATAAAATCCAATAATTTTTTAAAGGTCTATGTTACCCAAAGTGATGCATAGATTATATATGATTCCTATCAATATGCTAATGGCATTCTATAAAGGACTGGAGAAAAAATCCTAACATTTGTGTAGAACCACAATTAGTCTAAGTAATCAAAGTAATTTGGGGGAATAAAGCAAGGGGAATTAAACTATCTGACATGAAAATATACTACAACTCTATAGACATCAAAGTAACATGGTGTTACATTAAGAACAGACACATAGAGCTGGAGAGATGGCTTAGTATTTAAGGCACTTGTCAGCAAAGTCAAAGACCCAGGTTTGATTCCCCAGTACCCACATAAAGCCAGATACACAAGGTAGCAAATGCATCTGGAGTTTGCTTGCAGTGGTTAGAGGCCCTGGTGTGCCCTCATTCTCTTTCTCTCTATCTGCCTCTCTCTTTCTCTTTCTCTCTCTCACAAATAAATAAATAAATAAATAAATATAGATATAAAGTCAGCAGGACAGAATAGAGAGTCTAGGTATAACAACCCACATCAACAACCAACTGATGCTCCAGGAAAGATGCTGTGACCACACACCTGGAAAAGAACATTATTTTTTTTTTTTTTAACAATTTAAAAGACTGAAACCAAGTCCCTATTTCTCACAAAAATACTTACAAAATTCAGGATAAATATTTTCATCTTCTCAAGTGTTTTCTCAGAGTCCTTCCTTCCTCCGCCCTGCTGCTCCTCCTGTGAGGTATTTGGTCACAATGAGAAAGCTAAGACAATGGAGATATAAACTAGTAGAGCTATTGTTTATTTGATCGCTACACATTTTGCTTCATCTGCCAAAGATAGCTACAAACATAACCACAAAGAGATTAATACACAAGTATAAATCTTGAATCTATGAAATTACTGCAAGAAACTATGGATAGATGTTTCAGGATCTCTGAATGGGAAAAGGATTTAAAAAGAAAAACAACTCAAAAGGAACAAAAGGTAGATAAGGGCTGGAGAAATGGATCAGTGGCTAAGGTGCATACCTACAAAGCCTAACAGCCTGGGTTCAATTCCCCAGTACCCATGCAAAGCCAGCTGCACAAAGTGGTGCATGCATCTGGAGTTCATTTATAATGGCTGGAGATCCTGACATGTCCATTTTCTCCCTCTACCTCCCTCTCTGTCTCTCTTTCTCTCTCTGTCTCTCCCTCTCTTTACCTACAAATAAACAAAAGTATCTAAAAGAACAGACAAATGGGATTTCGTCAGACTTAAGATCTTTTGTACAGTAAAGAAAAAAAATCATCAAAATGAAGAGACAACTTATAGAACTGAGAGAACATTGGTACATTATATGATCATACAGATATAGGAGGAATTCTGAAAATCACAATAGCAAAATTTAAAAGAAAACAAAGCCCAAAGCAGGTATGTAAATTGGCAACAAGTATATTAAGAAATGTGTAGCACCACTATACATCAAGGAAGTGTAAATGAAAACCCCACTGCATCATCACCCTGTGCACTAAAAATGGCTGTAATCAGTAAGACTGAGGACAGCAAATGCCAGCCAGAATGTGGAGTAAAGGGAACTCCAGTGCCGTGCTGGTGAGGGTTATGTGCTAAATGTCAAGTGTTCCTCATAGCTCATGTGTTTGAACATTTGGTTCTCAGATGGTGACACTGTTTGGTGCAGTTGTAGAGACTTTGGGAGGGTATAGGGATGGCTGGCGGAAGCCAGCAGCTGGGATGGGCCTTGAAGATTAGCCTGTGGGCTCTGGTTTGCACTCTGTCACTGGGGTGCACGGAAGCATGAGGGCTGCCCTGCTTCCCTGCCCTGATGGAGTGAGACGCTCTGAAACTGCGAGCCAAAGCAAGGCCTCCTGCCCTTCTGCTGCTCCTGTGAGGTATTTTGTCACAGTAATGAGAAAAGTAACTAACACAGTAGGGAGGGAAATTAGTGGAGTCACTGTGAAAAACCCTGCGGAGGTTCCTCAAAATAATAAATAAAAATAAATAAATAAATGAAAGCAAAATCACTGTAAGATCCAGCAATACTACTACTGTAAATATTCAAAGGAAATGAAACCAATACGTCAATGAGACATCTGCACTCCCATGTTTATCATGGCATCGTTCACAAAGCCAAGGAAGAAAAACAACCTAAAGGTACATCAAATGTAAGTGGATATGTAAAATGTGGGGCACAACACAATAGCGTGCTACTTTGTCCTAAACCAGATGGAATCTTGTCATTCACAACAAGGTGGGTGGAAAGGGAAGTCATTATGCTAAGAGGAATAAGTGAGACAGAGAAAAACAGTTGCTGTCTGTTACCATGTACATGTAGAAAGTAGGAATTTGATCTCATAGACATTGAGAGTAGAATGGTGGTTACCAGAGCCTGGGGGAAAATGGAGCAGGGTTTTGGCCAGTGGCAAAGAAAGGCTGTGCATTAATTACTAAGTTACAGTTAGAGAGGAGTAAGAAATTCTGTGTGACATGGCATAGTAGAGTGACTACAGGTATTAGTAATTCACTGTATTTCAAGCAGCTAGAAGAAAGGATTTTTGACATATTTTACCATAAAGAAATTATCAACATTTAAGAAGATAAAGATACTTAGCCTGAGTGAAACATTGCACAATGCATACATGCATCCAAACCTCACATAGAACCCATCACTCTCTGGAGTTTTATATATTGATTAAAATAAATTTAATTAAAAAATAAAAGTAATACCTGACCATTGTCATTGGGAGATGTGACACTTGAATTATTCCTAAATAGTCTAATGATGGGAGGTTGTAACTGGGGCTGTCCCTTCCTGGTGGCCGAGAGATGATAAGGCGGGGAAACAGCTGCACTATTTCCAAATGTAGGCAGACACATGACTTGGGGACTATCCAGATGTGAATCCCACTGAGGGAAGCCTATAGCAGGCTACCTGGTAAGGGATGCCACCAAAAGAGGTTCCACCAAGGTGAAAAGACTCCAGAAGAGGGGCCAGCATATTTGTTGTAGGAGAGCTCTGGATGGGTCCTCTTTGTATGGACCTGTAGTTTGAGAATCTTCAGTAAATCTCCATGGAGTCTTCAGACAAACAGATGACATAATGCTGCTGGGATGGGATGCAACTTGTAAGATGATTAAACTCTACCTTTCCTATGGCTAACTGGGACATAAGTGGCTTGCTTTAGATGTCAGAAGCCAAAAAATGACAGGGAAAGAGGAAAACTCTAGTCACGTTCTTCTTATTTAAGTTTTGTTTGTTTTCCTGCCTTCAAAGACACACTCAAATGACTTATTCATCTGTGATATTCAAAGATTTGAAAACAGCATTTTCAGGCTCCTTGGAATTCTCTTTATTCAAGGTCTCTAGTTTTCTACTTCTCCATTTATTTTTCATACAACTGTGATTTCTTTCTCTTTGTTCAACCTCTTCTTGCTAGTTCCAGGTTTATACTGTTCTTCTTAGAAACAAGACTTTTCTTAAGTCTTTCCTCACTGTGTACGCTGAGCACACTGAGGCTGTTCCAGCCATTGACCAATCCTGCCACAGCTCACTTCATTCTTGTCATCAAACTCTCAAGAGTGAGGACCAGTGATAACCAATACTTATGAGAGAGCATGTATTAAAAGGATGATATAATGATTTTCTAATATTAGCACCAAGATTCAAACTTGAACTAGATGCATCTTTACAAATGGTACCATTCTTTCATTTAGGTGGGGATCAGTATGGTATGGTTACTAGAAGAATCTGTAAGAGAAATTCTTCTGGTTACAAGAATGGACCAATATGGATGCTTTGGTTAACACTGGATAAATGTGTTCTCCCACACTGATGCCTAAAATACTATTGATTCAGTGCGTTCAACTGGCAGATGGATGGAGTTGGAAAAGTCCCTTTTAACCCAATATTGTTTGTCTTGATTATAAAATGAGGTGAGTGCCTTCTCACTAAATTAATTTTTAGAAGCACTCAATAGACTTCAATATGTACTACCATATATGTAGTGCCGTGTTATTCAATAAGCCGTGATTTCATGAAAAGAGTTCAGCAGGAGTGAAAACAATGTCTGCTTCCCACTGTCCTGAGATTTTCATTTAGCTCTGAATAACTGAACCCCACATTGCTGGTGGTATTTGTTCCTCTGATACTGCATGTGGCTTGAAAGCCTGCTAAAGGTCATAGAAAGTTTGGAACAATAGTATTGAAGCTGAGGTCAAATTTGACAGATTCCACCCATAAAATGAAAATGAAACAGAACTTGTTGATAAAAGATTCTATGAGAGACTAGGAAGTCTCGGACAAGCAGAGGTTGGAGTGGGTGAATGGAGGAAGTAGGAGAATGTCACACTGTTTTTTTTTTTTTTTCCAAGAACATTTTGTAATTCTAAGCATGTGTATGTTACAGGAAGTGACTGAGGTTGGCTGGACTTGCACATATGTACCAAACAGGGAATGTGAGTTGAGACAGCTGAATAAAACTTTCATTAAAGAATCAGCTTAAATCAAGTGTGTAACTTGAGGGTAAGATTGAGGATGGGTGTTATTATACATACATATATGTGGAAAGTTTAAGAATTCAAAGTATCTTTTTGACTTAATGTTCTATTTTGGACATATGCAATTACATTGTAAACCTTCAGTATAATATACTGACAGAAAAGGTAGAAGTTGCTGTCTGATGGAATTTTAAAATGATAGAGACTATCATTTCTTTCTCTCAAGTAGAATTCACATAGCCCTTGGCAGTTAATAGATGGGAATTATGATCAATGGGGCAATGAGTTATTCAGTGGGCTGTAGTGCATGTTATAAGTATGTGATCATGAGCATTCTATGCCTCAAGAGTGATTGTAAAAAGGACTCACTTAATCTTAGCTTTGGAACATGCAGCTAATAATTTTCTTATAAGAAATAGGTGCTACTACAAAAGTCAGTTTCTTTGCCTGATTCATGTGAATTTAAACTGCTTTCTCCCCTTTATCTTTTATTATTTTAGATGGACTCAATAATTCCTAGAGCAATTATTGAATTTTTAAATTATTCCCTTCCATTAAGAGTATCTTCCCGTTTTGCTCTTTTTATATTTGTCTTTGGCTAGTTTCTTCTCATCTAAATTTTACCTGCAAGCCAATTAGGTACAAGATATTTAATTAAACTGATTTCATAAATTAATTGATTTTGTTCTTTATTTAACAAAACTCATCTTTAGGTCACCGGCTAATTTTAGTCTTCTTCATGATTTAATGATTGATGACAGCTAGTGGATTTTTGGATATATTGCTCAATGTCATATTATATATTGAGGAGCCAATAATATCAAGTAATTTATATTTATTTATTTGTGAAAAAGAGAAAGAGAGAAAAAGAATAGGAATGTCAGAGGTGCCAGCCACTGCAAACAAACTCCAGACACATGTGCCACCATGTACATCTGGTTTACATGAGTTCTGGGGAATCGAGTCTGGGTCCTTAGGCTTTGCAGGTAAGCACCTTAACCACTAAGCTATTTCACCTTCCCAATACCAACTAATTTTGTATAAAGAACATCTGGTTCTCCCTACAGAGGAAAAAGCAAAGAAGATATGGACTTCTTCATTGGACACTTTAATCCTTGCAGGTAAAATTTCTAATTTAAGATACAGTTGTTATGTCTCTGGCCTTCACAGTAGTTAAATTATTCTTGTAATGTATATGTATATGTATCTGTATATGTATATGTATATGCATATGTACATGTATATACATACATACATATACATATATAGTTTGCTCAGTTATGGACACACACAAACACACACACACACATATACATGGCTATTTCAGCTTTAGTTTTGAGCAAGTGCTTGACAAAATAGATGTCAACTATCCCTATGTTTCAGAAAGAGAAATAGAATCATCATAAGTGATGAGTGGAATGGGAATCAGATGCAATGAGTGAAGTTCTAAAACAGTTCAGAACACGAGGGTCTCTAAGGACAGGGGTTTGCCTCAGGCTGAAGAAGCATGAGAGGTAAGCACCAACTTGAATATCAGCAGCAGCCAGCACAGATCACCATGAGGTGGGGTGAAATGAGTCATGGCTTTCAAATATCGCATGACCAAATACCTGAGAAAATTAGCTTAAAAGGAGGGAAGAAGGGCTGGAGAGATGGCTTAGCGGTTAAGCGCTTGCCTGTGAAGCCTAAGGACCCCGGTTCGAGGCTCGGTTCCCCAGGTCCCACGTTAGCTAGATGCACAAGGGGGCACACGCGTCTGGAGTTCGTTTGCAGAGGCTGGAAGCCCTGGCGCGCCCGTTCTCTCTCTTCCTCTATCTGTCTTTCTCTCTGTGTCTGTCGCTCTCAAATAAATAAAAAAAAAAAAAAAAAAAAGGAGGGAAGAAGATCATAGAATCATATTGGCTCCTGGTTTCAGAGGCTTCAGTCTGTACCCTCTTGACCCTGTCACTAGAGTGTGTGGTGGCAGCATATTATGGCAGACATTTATGGGATAGATGATGAGAGAAGATAGGAGAGAGACAGAGACAGAGAGGGAATGAGAAAGAGAAATATTTTGTAACAAAGCCCCCCTCCATCCACTCCCAGTGAGCTATGCCTCTGTATATGGATGCATCTACTCATGAAAGCAGAGTTCTCATGCTCCCCTCAAAGGCCCTACCTCTGAATACTGCCGAACTGGGGACCAAACTTCAGTACATGAGCTTTGGAGCCCCAGCTCAACACACTTCCTACTTTCATTCTGAGTTTCTTCTCTGACCCATGGCTTATTTACTAGGGGATTACTTAGTTTCTAAATATTTGGGGCATTCTGGGGATCTTACTGTGCTTGTTTCTCCTGTAAGTCCCTGGTGGCCAGAGAAGACTGTGCAGCTTGATTGACCCCTCTCTAGGTCTGTCAGGCTCTCCTCTCTGCACTGTGGCCTGGAAAAACTCTTGGAGGGCAAAGATACAACTTGTAGGCAGCATCTTGTTCCTTACCTTTCAGGAATCCATACCTTTTGCTATCCAGTAGCTTAAGAATGTTTTTTTGTATGTTCTGTCCAGATCTCTAGTTGTTTCAGACAGTGGTAAATCTAGTCCCCACTACTCCATCATTCATAAAAGCACATGCTTATAATCTGTTTATGCTCTACCTGCTCTTTAATGAAATCTGGTATAGCTGGGTTCTTGATTCTAGTCTATATCAATATACAAGTGACCAAGGGTAAGAAAAGTATGCAGAAAGTGGGTGAAACTTTGTTCAGTGTAACATGCCAGGAAGAGTTCAGAGAAAAATAGTGAGGTTTACTTAGTGTGCAGAATCATAACACAAAATACAATAAAATAATAATAATAATAATAATAACAATAATAATAATAAATGTATAACACTTAGTTGACCATAGAGATATTGTGATGAAATAGGCATGATCACTCAGAGACATTGGACACCTAGGGTTTAAGGTTTTGCATGTCATTGTGATATGTTGGCAAGTGACTCAACTTATCTGATTATAATTAATAAAAATTAGCTGGTGAATTTGAAATGAATTCCAGGACAATATGCAGAGAGGTTTTGATATGATAAACTAGATATTGGTCTTTCAAATCTCTAGTTTTAGAAAGCCCGATACAAAAGTGACTTGAAGATCCGGTGATCTGACATCTTAATTACTTTCTAGTCCTGGTTTTAGCTATGTTAAACTTTTACCAGTGATGATAGTAGCTACCATTTTTTTTTGTATGTGTATGTATGTGATGTGCATGAGTTTTTTTGTATGTGTAAGTATGTGATATGCATGAGTGTATGATGTTAGTATATGTATGGGCACATGTGTTTATACAAGTGTGCATGTACATATGTGTGCATCAATATGAAGGCCAGAGGTTGATGCTGGGTGTCTTCCTCAATTTTCTTATTGAAGCAGGTCTCTCAGTTGAACCCAGAGCTTACTGATTTGGTCAGTCTAGCCAGCCAGCTTCCCTTGAGGAATCTCCTGTGTCTAACTCCTAAGTGCTTGAATTATAGGCAGGGGTCTAACCACCCAGTGTTCATGTAGAAGCTAAGGGTCCAAACATTGGTTCTTATACTTTCATGATAAGCATTTTATCCACTCATCCATTTTTCTAGTCCCAATAACTACAACTTGTTGAAATGTACTGAATGTACATTGTTTCAGGTATCTCATATGCATATCTTCTAACCCAACAGTCTTGCATAGTATATAGTGTAATCCTTATTTTCTTAAAAATGATATTTCTTTCTTTGCAAGGCTTAGTAATTTTCCTCAAGTCATCTGTGGAATCTACCTACAAAATTGAAAACTTCAACCTTGGCAATGTTTGCAATCCAGTGCCAGAGCTGTTTTTTAAACTATATCATAATACCTGTCAGAAGACTATGCATTGCATCCTTATTCATTGATTTCAGCCAAATTTGTAAAAAGTAAAATGTTGTTTTATAAGAAGAGGGACTTATAAATTCTGTAACAGAGAAGAAAGGTCAAGAGTACGCAGTAATTTTAAGATAGTACTACTTCATTGAACACTTACATTATTTACTTCAGTGATGTTACATGTTCTGGGGTTTCTCAGTGAGAATTAGTTTATTTAGTGATGCAAGTTGAATGTGGATATCTATGTCCTTCACATTACCTTTCAAATACAGTGCCTCATGTCCCTTGGCAACTTTTATGTGCTTACTACTTTCATAATCTCTTTCTTTATAGCTACCACTTGACATCCCTTTAATATTTTGTCTAATGACTTTTGTTATTTTATTATTTGTCCATTTTATAAGTCAAAGCAATACTTAGAAGTCTACTCTAGATGCCCACCTCTTAGTTTTTAAACATTTTTAAAAAATATTTTTATTTAATTACTTACAAACAGAGAGAGAAGAAAGGCAGAGAGAAGAGGTGCACCAGGGACCCAAGCCACTTCAAGTGAACTCCAGATGCAAGTGCCTCTTTGTGCATCTGGCTTTGTGTGGGTACTAGAAGATCAAACCTGGATTATTAGGCACTGCAATCAAGCACCTTAACTGCTGTGCCATCTCTCCAGCCCCTACTTCTTATTTGCAATTTGAAAACATTTGATGTTGGAAGTGGGTGGAGACGTCCAGGCCATGCAGATGTAAGGAGAGGAACGAATATTAGATGTATCAGTCAACTGTTAACTGGTGAGTCAGCTAAAGTAGAAAGAGAATATGTCAGAAGCTCTACCAAAATTCCAAGGATGAAAAGAGACAAAATGAAAAGCTTTTCATGCTGTAGGTAGATTTTTTAGGAATGAAAATGTATGCTGTAGTATTTGGGGAAATGAAATCTTTTCATGCTGTAGGTAGATTTTTAGAAATAAACATTTTTGCTGTAGTATTTGGGGAGGATGCTTTGGATTGAGGTCATTAATTAAAATTCTATCCATTCCCTTCCTTCTCTACCCAATTTCCTTTGTGTCCCTTCTCCCTCTATTTAATTGGAGCTTTCTTCAGACTTGAGCTGATCTGAATGGAGATACACAATGAAATTACCCAATTCCCTTGGAAGAAGGAAGGGGAGCAATACTTTAGAAAGCTTGTTAAGTCCTCTTTTCACACTGCCTCCCTGCTCTGCTCTCAGGCCTTACTTGGATCCCCAGGAGAAGGGGAATTAACAAACCCCCTGAAGCTGAAAGCTCAGCCTTTCCAGGGAATTGGTTAATTTCACTTTCCTGCTCCATTTGGAGCAGCTGGGGGTATTGGTCTTGAGGGAGATAATAGGACCTAGTACTCAAAAACCTTTACACTTTTAAATAATTTCTACGAGGTTTACTTTTCAAATGAAATAAAATGGTGTTCACCATATGCCCTCAACCTTAGTACAAACAACTTATATTTTTTCTTCAATTTTCATTCCAGAAATCAGTTTGAACCTCCAAGATTTATTTTGATTATTCCCACCACACCCAGTGATTATGTTTATCACTGAGCAACAGACCATTTTGTTCTAAAGTTCTGAAGGGAGTGCTGTCTTCTCCCTACTCCCCTTTCAGAAGCCAACATGCTTTCTTTGGTCCTCAGTTAGGAAATTCAACTGTGGTCTCTTAATGCAGAAGTATTCTCCACCATGACTGACTTTGTCCATCACCCACAGACTACCATGGGAAGAACCCAGAAGAGCGCTAGTAGCTCTCCCAATCATCCCACTCTCAATTCTCCTAACACTTCTTTACTGTTACTACAATTTGTTTTATTTTATTATTCAAACATACTTTGTATAGATACATCATGTGCTGTTACAATCTTCTCCCTCTTCCCTGCCCCCACTCAAGATAACAAGCCATTTTGATAGGTTAAGAAATGCATTGAACATTGACAGTTTAAACTGTACTCTGGGGACATTCCACCATTAACCTCTTCACATTCTGGACCTTAACCATTTAATTCTTATTAATTCTTTTCAAAGATGTTGGAATAATGACATTTATCTTTTGACCTTTGTTCACAAAATTTCCCGAGTTCCCACCTGTGGGGAAATTTCATAAAAACATTTTTCAGAGGTGCACATGGTGGTACATATGTATCTGTAATGTTAACAATATGGAGGCAGAGGAATGACTTTCAGGAATTAATTTTAATTCTTGGCCCCCTTTCCAGCTTGTGACCAGCCTGAAATACATAAAACCCTGTGTCAATAAACAAAGTGAAACACAGCGTGCAGTCTAGAATGGATTTCTACACATGACCCTTCAGTGGGCTTCAGAATAGAGACAACAAACTTGTATGTGCTTGCAAATGTTAAAATTCAAAATTAACAGTGTTTAAAGTAACTCTTACATTACCCACAGGTATCCCTGTCAAGCTGCTGCAGATGCTTCATTTTAATATGGACACCTTTCTCTGGGTCATCAGATACCATTGAGGACTGCTGTGTGTTGTGAATATGCTTGAAAGAAAACATCATGGAGAATTCTTTTTGAAAATCATTGAAAACTCCAGTTTTGACATAATAGCCCTTGACAAGTGAATCCGTTCTCATTACCTCCACATCTATCTTGGCTTGTAAAATTCCTGCAGGTTTATGATGCATCACGGTATCCTTCGCTACCTCCTCTGGTACCCCAACATAAAGCTGCCACTTATGTTAAAACAAGCCTGATAAGGGTGTCTTATAGATCCAATTCATTTAAACAGCACTGCTGCAGACACTAATGTCCTTTTGCTACAGCTTGACTCTCTCTGCCAGAGTTAGAATATTATGCTGACCAGTTAGAAGAATGAGGCACATGCACAGAATCACCACTCGTTCCTAAAGGGCTAGAGCCTTAAATACCAAGATCTTCATTCTAATATGGGAAGAAGAAAAATGCTGCTTTTGCACTTTCTAAAATGAGGCCATACGCTTTAACCATCGGCAGTACTATCCTTCGTAAGTGGACAATAAGAAGAATAATAAACCATGGTTCATTTTAGATGTTAACCCACATCCAAATACCTGAATGACCTTCTCTCAAAGCTGTTTTAAATAAATGGTGTATAAAATACACACCAAGAGACTCATAAATGGCCAAGGTGATATTTGAGCCCTTATGGGAGGCACTCATTTCAAAATCTCCATGCTCTGTCTCCTCTAATGATCTTTGGCTCTTCATTTAGCTGAGAGTTGGCTTTTTAATGAACAAATGCCCTAACAAGACTAGATGGCATTCTTATGATGGTCATATATTTTCAAAGTGTGATGGGGAAAGAAATTGATGTAAGAAAATGTAATGGAAGTAAGAGAACCCCCCCAAAAGTTGGGGGGGGCATCTGTGTCCCCATCAAAGTAACAGTAAATTGAATGCCTCTGGTCAAGATTGCCAGTTGATGAATGATATTCTGAAGCACTGGACCTTGAGAAGACTGGGTGAAACTGAGTATTTGTTCAGATATGTCTGAGGGAATGGGCACACAATCTGACCCATGATCATTCATGCCTCCCCCCCCCATCTATCTGTGGGGTGTGTGTGTGTGTGTGTGTGTGTGTGTGTGTGTGTGTTAATGAAACATGATGTTCCCTGTGGTTACAAAACAATTCCAGACCTGTTGAGTTTTTTTTTTTTTTTAATTTATTTATTTGAGAGCGACAGACACAGAGAGAAAGACAGATAGAGGGAGAGAGAGAGAATGGGCGCGCCAGGGCTTCCAGCCTCTGCAAACGAACTCCAGACGCGTGCGCCCCCTTGTGCATCTGGCTAACGTGGGACCTGGGGAACTGAGCCTCGAACCGGGGTCCTTAGCTTCACAGGCAAGCGCTTAACCGCTAAGCCATCTCTCCTGCCCGAGGTTTTTTTATTTTTTATTTTTATTTTTTAAATTATTTATTTATTTATTTGAGAGCGACAGACACAGAGAGAAAGACAGAGGGAGAGAGAGAGAATGGGCGCACCAGGGCTTCCAGCCTCTGCAAATGAACTCCAGACGTATGCGCCCCCTTGTGCATCTGGCTAACGTGGGACCTGGGGAACCGAGCCTCGAACCAGGGTCCTTAGGCTTCACAGGCAAGAGCTTAACCGCTAAGCCATCTCTCCAGCCCCCTGTTGAGGTTTTTGAAAAAGTGTTGAACCAAAAAATGTCTCTTTGGAATGGCTTTGATTCTTGTAATTAGAGAAGAAAAGAGAAAGAGTCTCTTAAAATTGAGAAAGTACAGTGTATGGACTGTGGCAGGTGAGACTGGTGCATGTTTGGTTCTATCCTCTCATTGGATGTTGCAGGTCCACTTACTATCTCATCACAGGCATAGCAAGTCACGTTTTATAGAGTTAGAAAGATGGCTCAGCAGTTAAGGCACTTGCCTGCAAAGCCTGATGGCCTGGGTTTGATTTCCCAGTACCCAAGTAAAAGCAGATGCACAAAGTGACACACGCATCTGGAGTTTGCTTGCAGTGGCTGGAGGCCCTAGTATACCATTTCTCTCTTCTCTCTAGCTCTGGTCATAAATAAATTACAAAAATTAAAAGTTGCTTTTTGGTTTTGATTATCATACCTATCATTGATTTAGTCATAAAAAAGGAAATGATTGAAATTGGTTTACAATGCATGACCCATATGCCTCAACAAGGAGGGGCCAGGGGGAGGGGGTAGGACATGGATGAGCCTAACAATGGTACCAACTTGACTGTATTCACTGAGTACAAAACTAATTAATAAAAAAAATAAATCAGGGCTGGAGAGATGGCTTAGCGGTTAAGCGCTTGCCTGTGAAGCCTAAGGACCCCGGTTTGAGGCTCGGTTCCCCAGGTCCCACGTTAGCCAGATGCACAAGGGGGCGCATGCGTCTGCAGTTCGTTTGCAGAGGCTGGAAGCCCTGGCGTGCCCATTCTCTCTCTCCCTCTATCTGTCTTTCTCTCTGTGTCTGTCGCTCTCAAATAAATAAATTAATTAATTAAAAAATTATATATATAAAAAAATCAAAGGCCAGGTGTGGTGGTGCATGCCTTTAATCCGAGCACGTGGGAGGCAGAGGTAGGAGGATCGCTGTGAGTTTGAGGCCACCCTGGGACTCCATAGTGAATTCCAGGTTAGCTGGGCTAGAGTGAGACCCTACCTCAAAAAAAAAAAAAAAAAAAGCAAAATAAATAAATAAATAAATAAATAAATAATAAGTCAAATTACAAAAAAGAATTTGGGTTATTGCCTTACATTAAACCAAACATTTGTTATGTTAGATTAAAAACAATATCCAGATCTCAGTGTTTTATAATTAAAATAGTGAGTTTTATTCTGCAAGTACACACTCTGGGAGAGCTGAAGCATACCCTCTTCATTTGGTGGTGCAGATGAAAGGGAAAGGCTTATTTTCCTCTGTGGCAGATAGAAGGAGCATTGGCACAGACATGAAGCTTCTGCCTAGATGTTGCAAACATCACTTTGTCCATTGTGATTCTGGTGGCCAGGTTTGATGTACAGAGCACTTCCGTTTGTGGCCATTTCCAAACAGAGTACAGATGTCACGTACCAAAGTGAAAAAAAAAAAAATAATGGGCCATAATCTTCTAGGAAAGGGAATGAGAGGAACGTTTGAGCTGAATCATGCCATCTGTATCACCCCTTAGGTTGTCTCAAAGCCTTGTGAATATGGAATGTGATACTGTAGAGTCGGTGGCACAGTTCTTCTCAGTTTTGGAAGAAGACAAGTTAGCAGAGGCTAGTACTCTTTACAGTCATGACAATCAGCTGAATAACTTGGAAAAAGTGCAGCTTCTCAATTCTATACCTTCTCCATCCTCAGTTCTAACATGGTAGATTTAAAGTGGGGCTCAGGGTTGGGGAGATGGTTCAGCAGTTAAGAACACTTGTTGCTTAAGCATGAGGGGCTGTGGGGCAGACATTGCCAAGTTCAAATTCCCAGAACCCAAGTACCCAAGTGGGTAAGGCCACACAAGTGTGTAATTCTATCCTTTAAGGAGTGGATAGGAGGGATAGACTACAGAGTTCTTGAGGTTGGCTGACAGCAGCTCTGGGTTGAGAAAGAAACTGAATATCAAAGAGGCCCATAAATGAATGATAAGACAAGGACGCTCAACATTCTCCTCTGGCCTTTGTCTGCACACATTGGGGTGTGCTCATCTGCACACACATGTGCAGACACCACACATCATGTACATTATACTATAGATGATCCCCCCACACACACAAGATAAAGTGGAGCGCAGGAATGTGCTTCATCCCATTTGGAGTGCTGGGACTCCAGTCTGCAGTCATATTTTACTGTAAAGTCTGTGGTTGTGAGGGAAGAAAAAAATGCCCAGAAAAAAAAAGCTTTTTTAAAGAAATAAAATTCCAGTCCTTAATTTTTGTTACTTCCTAGAGTGATTAATTATTCTTGTCAAAAATATGATGGGCTAACATCTTTCTTTTTCTTCCCTTTTCTCACAGTGAGAGAAAACTATGAAAGCATTACCCACCCACTTATGTTATATGAGGGGGATTGGATACACACAGGGACGCTGAGACACTCAGAGGACTTTAGGGTCACTGTGTGTACTCTCATTTGAGGATAAAGCTGTCAGAAAAGACAGCCTTTATGGCTTCAAAGTTGAAACCTCACCAGGGTTTAGCTAGTATTCTGTGAGAAGGCCAGATAAATATAAATGGTGGGATAAAAGAAAAAGCAAGAATGAAGAAGAGTACAGGCAAGGGTGAACTTAAGGAGAAATAACAGAATAATTCTTTAGGTGGCTTTGGATTGATGGCATTCTCTTTCTCACTCTCAGGTTTCAAGAATCACTGTACAGTGTTCTTAGAATGGAACACCTTGAGATAAGGAGGGACGAACTTCCCTGCTACTTCCTCAATTCAAAAAGCACTGAGCGAGTAACAGACATGTCAATTGCCTCAATGTGGCTACCGAGCAGCTGTTGCTTCACTCCCAGACAGCAAGGCATGCAGTTGTGTTGCCTCTGCGTATTCATGTGATAAACTCCTATGACATTTTGCAAAGTGGGTGACTGAAAGAGGGAACTGTGCAATCGATGAAAGTGTTGCAAAGGAAGAAAAGGCAGTGGTGTGGGATGTGAAATTGGATGCGATCAAAAGATAAGCAGGCTATGGAAATATTGATGTTGCTGTCATTTGAGAGTCTGCAGATAGAAGTCCTGGGCAACTTATTGCAAGAGAACTTAACACACATGAGCAGAGTAGCTGTAAAGAACAGGATGAAGATACCGTAGAGGAGGTGATAATAGTTAAAAACTTCCATGTTAAAATGTGTGGAGGTATTTCAAGACATTGAAAGAATAAAATGTTGTGAGCTGATTCCAAATGAGAAAGATTAACAATCACTCTGTGATATAGAGCAAAAATGATGCTGCTTACATTGGTGGCTTCATGGTGGGAAGTCCAGTACTCTTCACACTGCTGTGGACAATCTTTTAGAAAGTGTAATTGTAGCTAATATACTCTAGCAATTAAAATCTGAGTTGGGTTACTTAGGTACTATTGTTATTTAACTAAGCCATGTTCAGTAAAATTTATATAAGTATATATACAAATGTGAAAGACTGGGGCTGCCAGCATGTGTACTAAGTCTGTACTTTCTGGTTAATCCGTTATTTTTATCGATTCCATTTTGTAATTTGTAATTGGGAAACTGAGATGGGGACATAAAGTTACTTTTACAAATTCACCCATCTGACAGAAGTAGTGAAAGGGGTTAAAACTAGGCACCCTAATTTCAGAACACATGCTTATTGTTTATTTGCATGTGAGTGTGTATGAATCATGGTGCCCATGTGGAGGTCAGGGGAAAGACTCAGATTGTTAGTCCTCAACTTCCACCTAGTTTGAGACAAGGTCTCTCTGGTTGTTCACCACAATGTACATTAGCTACTTGGCTTGAAAGCTTCCAGGATTCCTCTGGTTCTGCCTCCCATCTGATCCATAGGGGGTCAGGATTTAAAGATATATACTAGTGTATCCAGCTTTACGTGAATTCTGAGGATTGGAATTCTAGTCATCAAGCTTACACAGCAAGCACTTTTAGTCACTGAGGTATCTCTCTCACTCATAAATATGTGTTAAAGCAATGTACTATATCTCATTCATTCATATATTTATATATTCATTCATTCATTGAGAAATCACTATATCTAATACTATAAAAGGGGAGAAAATGTTTTTTGTAAAGTAAGGGCAGAAATGGGTAGCAGATTACATACAAGGCATGAGAAATTAGTAGTCAAGTATAAACTAGAAGCATGGAGAAATTTAAATGAGATGACTCTTGACATATGTGTGGACATTTGCCTGGGAAACAGGACATTGAATTTCAAGGGTAAGAGCTTTTCAATATTGAGATAGGGAGGCTTGATGATAAAGGTAGGGGTCAAGAAATAAACTGATGTGTTCGGACTGTTTTTATGTGGTTGAAACAAAAAAGTTGAACATAGAAAGGGCTAGTATAAGGGGTAGGGGTTGGTTCGGACAATAATGTGAGTGTATGCCAGATTCCCACGCTTTTCTCTGGGATGTTCTCCAAGGCTACACAGAGCTCACTTGTCTTCTTAATAAAGAGAGTCCAATCCTATTCATTTCTTCATTGGAAAATCAGCTCCCGCCTATTGAATGACATGTTCCTTAGTTCCTTTTTAAGAGAGAAGTACCTCAATACATTCATACTCATTTTCACAGTGCTGGGAATGATGAGTTCCTACAGAAATGAGTAACACATAGATTTGGCTTTAGAAGTTCACCACATAGACGTCTGCAGTATTCTGTATCTGATTGTAAGACTATACCATGAGTTATTAGAATTTATTTGTTTGCATAAAATATATTAAGTAATATATGGGCTCTAAAACTGTCATTTAAATTTTTTTACTGTGTGTGTGTTATGTAGTATATCTTTTTGAATTAAGGTGAATTCTGAAGTTCCTCCTTTGACACATGGCCTGTATTTCTCTGATCATTGCACATTCATTGTTATCTGGCAGAATTTTCTTTTCTCTTGTGAATGTGTACTTGCACTTAAGATCTGAGCTTAGAAACTTTTCCTCTGCTAAGCCCTTCTAACAAAGATTGTGGTTAGATGCCCTTCCTATCTAGCTCGTCAACAACCCATACTTCACTTATCATAGCCATCATACTTTAGAAAATGAATGTCAACTTGGATGTTTTCATTAGGAAGCAGAAAGCTCCCTCAAGGCCAGAGGACACCTATGTTGTTACTTCTGTGTTTCCTGCACCACCACTGTCTGAGTATGTAACAGAGTTCCCAGAGGATGTTTTGCTGTTTTAGAAATTAATGAAGAGATGGAGGACCTATTCTCTATGTTCCTCCACATGAGGAAGAATTTAATTTAAACTCATTCTGATAAACCCACAAGAGGTTTGTGTTGAGATACATGCATTCAGTAAGTTATTCAGTGCTGTTTTTTAGTGATAATATTTGGCATTGAAGATTAAATTAAAATTGATGTTGGTGTTTGTGAAGCTATTTTTCAACATTAATCAAACCCATGACAAGGAGAAATATTGCTGTAACTTAGGAAATTAAGTACTTAAGGTGCGACATGATCAGAGTAAGCCATAGCTACTCTAGTTTGTTCAGGAAGCTATGAAACTCGAGCTACTGACTCAACCTTCAGATTATTTCTACATTCAAGTACCAACTGACATATTACTTTAAAAAATCTAACATTTGGGCTGGAGAAATGGCTTAGCTATTTAGGCACTTGTCTGAAAAGCATAAAGGCCTGAGCTCAATTCTCCAATGTTCACATAAAGCCAGATGTAGAGAATGGCACAAGAATCTGAGTTCATTTGCACTGGCAAGAGGCTCTGGCATGCTCATCCATTCTATTTCCCTTGCAACTAAATAAAAAATATATATATATATATAGTTTTACAAAATCTAACTCACATTGCAAGAATTCCTGTAAAATCTGTTAAGTGTGACTAGATATACTATAATTCTTCAGAACTATCTCATTTTCCTGCAATAGTTAGAAAACTGTAAATATTGGTGTTAGTGATAAGAATCATTATTATTTTTGAGGTTCTGATCTGTGCTGAGCACAGCATGGGATGTAAATATAACACTCACAGAACATGTGGGAAGTAGTTGTACAGGCTGAAAGATAAAAAGTAAATAGTCCAAGGTTTACATCAGGCAGTTGCTATTGATGATAAGATGTTATAGTATTGTCTAAATTACTCCAAAAAATCTAAAACCTCTCATAGAATACTACAGATTCTCAAAAATGTGCTTCCTTATAATTAATGGGATTTTTTTTATTTCCTTAACTTCACATATCCTTTTCATTTGTTTTTCAAGGTAGGGTCTCACTATAGCTCAGGCTGACCTGGAATTCACTATATAGTCTCAGGGTGGCCTTGAACTCATAAGCTCATGGTGATCCTCTTACCTCTGCCTCCCAAGTGCTGGGATTAAAGGTGTGTGCCACCACACCTGGCCTTCATATATCCATTTTTAACAATATTCTAGAAAATTCTTATTACCCCTATGGAAGGCCAGTCTTGAAAAATTTGAAAATAGCTATTGTATGTTTTCTAATACTTTTTTATACAAATGGGATTTATTGCCTTGCAATGAGGATACAGAAGTGTCTCTTGTCACTTCTTTCATGTGAGGACCCAGTTAAAATGCAATTGTTTGTAAAGGGTATTCTCAGTGGACATGGTGTCTCGACATGTTGATTCTGGACTTTGCTACAGATCTGTGAGAAATAAACACCTGATATTTATTAGTATACCTGCCTGTTTTACTTTGTTATAGCATCCCAAGTGGAATAAGAAACAGTTTGGGCCTGGAAATGTAGCTCAGTTGGTAGAGTGTTTGCCTAGCATGCATGGAAGGCCTCATTCAATCTCAGCACCACATAAACAGGGCAAGATGCTGTATGGTTGTCATCCAAGTACTGTGGAGATGGAGTTAGGAGTACCAGAAGGACAAGGTCTTTTACACCTACATATAAGTTCAAGGCTAAGCCTGTGTCTCCAAAAAAAAAAAAAAAAAAAAAAGAAAGAAAGAAAAGAAAAGAATACAAGTTGTGGATTGAACTATATCCTTCCTAAGTTAGTGTGTAAAGTTTCACCCCAGCCTAGAAGGTAGCCTTGTTTGGTGACATGGCTGATATCCTGTAAAAAAAGCTACCCTATAAAAACTTAGACTCAAGCATTCACAGAGGGAAGGTGATATGAAAATATAGGAAGAATACCATCCACAAGAGGGAAAAAGAAGCCCAGGGACTGAGAAGTGTGTCAAACAAGGAGCCACCAGAACCTAGAGATGATACATTTTTGTTGCTCATGTCACCAAGCTTGGGGTGGGACTTTGTTGTGGCAGTCTAGTAAGCAAATACAGCCCACCCCACAGGTGCTTTAGTTGTGTTTCCCAACACAGTTACCTCCAGGGGATTCCGACCATAGGCCGTCCAGTGTTACAGTATCCCACGTACAACTGGATGCCAAGACTGGAAAGATGTGGTCTGAAGAGTAAACAAAGAAGAGGGAGGAGGGCGCATCCCATCTACTGTTCCTTAAGTAATACGCGATGGATACTAGCAGTTGGAAACTTCTGCTTTTCAGATGCACAAATGATGCTTTGAAAGGAAGGGAGATTTTCCTCTACTAAGTCATCAGATAATTCATCATAAATACAGTTTGGAGGAAAAAATAATAAACTTCCTATTTTTCTCTGTCTTCTCTCTGATGACGCAGGGACGGAACTATGTCTTTTGTAATGTGTCACAGATCACTGAACTGAAGACTCATATGATGGGAAGTGAAAACACAAAGCATAAATAATAAAGGAAAAGGTTAAATTTTTAACTTCAAAAATCGTAACTTATTTGCATGCAAGGAGAGATAGAGAGAAAGAGAGAGAACATGGCAGGGCTTCCAGCCACTGCAAACAAACTCCAGATGCATGTGCCACTTTGTGCATCTGGCTTTACATGGGTATTGGGAATCAAACTTGGGTCTTTACACTTTGTAGGCAAGTGCCTTAACCACTGAACATCTCTCCAGCCCAAGAAAGAAGTTTTGAAAAGTAGCTTCCAGGAACTAAAAATTTTTACCACAACTATATCAGGACTTGTTCAGTAAATACATTAAAAGCAGCATCTCATTAAGTATGTCTTTAAGAATATCAGAATGAAAGCTGAATGGTGTTCTCAGGTTAGGATTGTCTTTCCAAGTGAATGATGGCTATAGAGAAGAAATGTATAAAACATAATTAACCCCTTGTAAACTAACAAGTTCCTTTAATAAGGCTGAAAGTTTTCCTCTACATTCTGCTTACATACTTAGAAAGGCATAGACTATACAAGCACATATATTACTAGCCCAGAATAAGAGAATATTTTCAGCAACAACTTTTTTCTCTTTTGTAACAACATGAAACTTACATGAAAATCAGTGTACAAATGCAAATGAATACTATGGATAAAATGAGTTCACACACACACATTAGATTTCAAATATAAAGACTTCTACGGAACACAGATATAGATGTAAATATAATGTATGTGGTCTGACAAGTAGAGAAAGAGGATGGTTAACTCTCTTTTTCTCTCTCCTAGGAACTGTTCCTTAATTAAAACACTATATGTTGCACTGAGTTGTAGCAGATGAAACTGTTGACTCAGAATGAGGTTCTGCTTTTCAGGTGCACGAATCATGCTTTGAAAGGAAGGGAGTTCACACAGAGAAACAGTGTGGTCATAGTGGTCATATTTTATCCAAATTTGAAAAATAGTGCAGGGGATCCATCTTAGGTTATTGGACATTGTACATGCTAGGTAATTTTTCTGTCACTAAGCTAAACTTAGCTCTTTATGCTTTATTTCAAAATTTTCCTTCATAGAAGTATTATTTTCAATTAATTATTTGAAAATATTTCTGAATGGACTGTAAAATGAGTTGATACTATTGTCACACTGTAATTACTCTTTGTCCTTTACAAGACTCACTTGATATCCTCGTTGGTCTACAACCCACAGTTGGTAATACTTCCATGGTTCCCACAGTAATTTGAGTGCCTCTTGTACTGTTTTTCTAATGTTCATTGTGATACTTTAAGATCTTTACAAGCTGGAGAGATGGATCAGTGGTTAAGGTGCTTGCCTGAAATGCCTCACAACCTGAGTTTGATTCCCTAGCACCCATATAAAGCCAGATGCACAAAATGGCATATACATCTGTATTTTTCCCAGCATCTGGAGGCTCTAGCTTGCTCATTCTATCTCTCTCTCTCTCTTTTTTTTTTCTTCTCTCCCTTCCTCTCTCTCCTGTTTCTAACTCCAAATCAATGGAATTACAAGCACATGCCACCACACCTGGCATTTTTACATGGGCTCTGGGAATGAAAGTCAGGTCCTCATGCTTACATGGTAAATACTTTATCCACTGAACTATCCCCTAGTCCTCAAGTGATACTGTGATTAGAAATTCCACAATTCAAAAAGTTGTCCTTGAGATCTAAATGATTTTAATTGGAATCTTTCCCTGACTAAATATGTTTGTGAACTATTGAAATAAATAATGAAGATATTCTAAGACTTAGCTTGTGGAGCAGTGCCCAGGACAGCCAGTTTCTCTTCCAGACTTTGGTAAATTCCAAATTCAGGAAAAATGTCAGAAAGGCATGGTGGTATTACATGCAATTATTGTTTTTGATGATATGTTTGTTTTTATTTTCAATCTTATTGTTTCTTTCATTTATGAGTTTGACTTCCTTTGGAGGCAGGATCCGGATGCCAGAACCAGCCCTCTTTCACCTCTGGAACAGAAATAGTTCTTGTTAACTTGTGTTAAAAGAATTCCTGTGTCTGCAAGGAGCCGGATGTTTCATTCTGCCTAAGACGGGATCCACCAGATGTTTAATTCATACCCTAGCCTTCTGAGGTCAGGATTATTACCCCTATTTAGAGGATCTGGAAACCAAGGCAGAGAGGTTGAGTAATTTATCCCTGGTCACAGGAGGGATCAATGTCTGAGCTAGGATTACAGTTCAGAAAGCCTCTCACTCCCAGGCCTATGCTCAGGCCACTGCACTTATTTCAAGCCTGCTTGGCCTCCTTAAAGTAAGCCCTCCCTACTTCCCTCCTGACCCCAAAGCCCTCTGGTGTGCATTTGAACTGCTGTCAGCTAATGCAAAGGCAGTCTGTAGGCACAGCCTAGCAAATAGACCAGACATTGGCTGGTTGCTGCAGGGCTTCGTTACAGCTTAACAGGCAGTTTCTCCTTTTGTACTGGTTTTCATAACAGGGATGTGTCTCAAAGGCATTTTCTTTTCAGGTAAGGATATTAAGGCAATTTAGTCAACCTTCATTAGCCTTCATCTTATGTCCCAGAACTCCGTTTAGGAGTAGGAAGCACCAGCAAATGAGGTTGCTTACTCATGGCAGGTAATACTTGAGACCTCTGCACATAACTTTCTATTGAGGGTTTCCCCTATAGGGACAGCAGCACTTACTGCCTTTACCTATATTTTTTGCCTAAAGGTTTTTCTTTTTTATATCTACATTTCCCAAGAAGACAAAAATAAAAATGCATGTGTGTAATTGCTATCAATATTAATGTTGGTAAAAAATAATAACATACTTGAGCATTGAGAGCAAAGAGAACTTCAGAATAAATTTTTTAGTGTCTTGAATTTAGAGGCAGAATACTAGGGCTGAGTATTTTTTTTTCTGCCAGTGTTTTGATCTTGAGCTAATCGCTTAACCTCTCTGAAGGCACAAAGGCAAAGTAGAGGGCTCCTGCTCATTAGAGGGCTCAGTGCGGCAAGAAAGACAGATCACCAGCCCCGACACAATGTGATCCGGGCTGTATTAGTGTTAGGATCAAAGAGCTGAGGGAGCACAGAGGGAGCAACATTTAAGCCTGACCTTGATTTTCACTGCATACAAAACAGAAAGTATTTTAATTGGAATGACCCTGGCTGACCTGTGGTGTAAAACTATAGCCTATGTGATGAAGGATAAGTCCTGGATGACTGGACCACTTGAGAGAGCAGACAACCTGAGAGAAGTTATAGGAGATGAAGATGCAATGGAAGAAGGATCAAGTCTGGGAGCTGGCTAGCATATCTAGGCTATGCACTGAGAAGAAGGGGACTATCTGTGAATATAGTCATTTATATATGCATGCATGCATTAAAATATGTAATTCAGGCACTGTGATAATACATAGTTAAAGTCATGGATGGATGGCAGAATTGTTTGAAAGGTAGAAGGGTAAATAAGCAATTACAGAGTAGCAGTGAGTACCGCAAAAGACCAGTGCATAGACACAGAGGCAGACACAGAATGTGTAAGATGACCCTAGAGGGTCAGCAAAGACTTCTTTGGGAAAGGGCTGCCTCAAGTAAGTCCTGACAGAGAAACAGGATGAGGGGAAGGAACAAGAACATGGGATGAGATTAGAAGCATAAAAACAACATGTATAGTGCTGGAGAGATGGCTTAGCAGGTAAGGTGCTTGCATGCAAAGGCTAAGAACCCAGGTTTGGTTCCCCAGGACCCATGTAAGCCAGATGCACAAGGTGTTGCATGTGTCTGGAGTTATTTGCAGTGGGTGGAGGACCAGGCACATCCATTCTCTCTATATATCTGCCTCTGCCTCTCTCTCTCTCAAGTAAATAAATAAAATGTTTTTTTTAAAACAACATGTTATAGAGAAGAGACATAGAAACAATGTTCCCTCCTAGGAAAATCAATAAAATTTTGTGGAAATAACACTTTTCCAGGTCACTCTGGGTTGGCAGAAAACGAAAAATAGCACAAACTGAGGATGCACGGGAAGGGGCGTGAGTGACAGAGACTCTTAGAGCAATGACGAGCCATCTCTGCTGTGAGCTGCAGAGTGACCACCAGAATTTAGACAGCAAGCTATTGTACCCAGGGCATTTAATCACAACACGTCAGGAGAGTTGAAAATGCATGTGTTAAATTAAGTTCTTAGAATGTTCTTTTTAGGCTGCATTACTCATCAGAAAATAATTTATTATTCTCATCAAATGAAGTATAAATTGAGAAACTAAGAGATAAGGAATTGACAGGTGAGTTTAAGGGGGTTATTTTGAAGGAGGGGAGATTATTATAAAAGGGACTTGACCTGGTAGGACATAGGAAGATGCATGTTTATCTAGTTCAGGGTAGTGTGAATATATCAATGTGACATCATTGTGAATACATACACACATATATATGAATGCATCTAGACATATCACTCAAATAAGCCTTTGAGTCATTTCACATAGTTAATTATGAAATGCATGTTCAGTTTTCAATATTTATTCTTCTAATTACTGCATTCTATTCTTTAAAATACATGCCCCCATGTTTTCAAAGGTAACTTCAGTTTGTTTTTTCTTTTTGAATTAACAATCATTATGAGGAAAGCATAGAGCATCTACAAACTAAGTACCATTACAAAAAAAGGAATAACTTCTCAGTCAATAACTCACTAATATTGGTGGTAAGAGAAAGCATTGTTTTACAAATGAGGCAAGTGAAAGGGTTGTTGTACATCATTAGTTTTTACCTTAGTAAGTTAAAATTTTAGGTGTTGAGAGTAAGAAGTTGATAATTACACACACTCACACACACACACACACACACACACACACACACACACACGCACAGAGTTCTCTCTTGAAAAGCCCACACACCGTCTTGAGTGCATACCAACCTTTTCCTAAGCATGCTTCTCTTTCCCCTAAACTATAGTAAAGCCTTTTCACAATAAACTTGAACTCTCCTTCAAAACAATTCACATCTGTTGACATTTATGCATACTAATTTTTTCTCCTTTTGCTTTAAACATGAACATTATTATTTTTGCTAATGTATGTTTAGATGAAACAAACAAAACAAAGCCATTAATTATCTCATTTCTAATAGTTTTTAATAGAGCATTCAAAATTATTTATGATTTTATCCATAAACACACCATCAATTTAAAAAATGAAAACATACTTAAAGGCTGGAGAGATGGCTTAGCAATTAAGGCACTTGCCCATGAAGCCTAATGACTCAGATTGAATACCCCAGAACCCACATAAGCCAAATGCATGTAAATGTCACATGTGTCTGGAGTTTGCAGTGGCTAGGGCCCCTGGCAACCCATTCTCTTTCTCTCTCTCTCTCTCCCATAGATAAATAAAGGTAAAAATAAAGATGTTTGCAGTAATAATATATAGGCGGAAACATGATCATGATCCTCTGTGGTTCTAGGATTTGGTGAGAGGGCTTCTGTAGACAGAACTTTCAGAACCTGAAAGATTCAGTAAATGCATCTGAGCCACTAAACCTGTACAGTCAACCATGAATGAATGCTTTTTATCATGATTGTCTCAATGTAATTAATTTATCTAACTATGGGAAAGGAAAGAAAAGCAAAGCACCTCATTTGGTGCTTTTATTTAGAAAAAGAAACTGTGGTCATATAAAATAATTAGGGGAATTTGGGATAAAATTTTTAAAAAATCCTCAGGCACTTGGAAATTTTTCAAAATGCTTTATTGTAAATCTAGGAGAACTTTTTGGAACATATTAAGAATTTGAGCTATTAGTGAGATCTCTGTATGAGTTATAAAAAAAGTTATTAAAAATTAGCTTTGGAGAACAGGAAAGAAAGAAACCCTGTAATGACTCAGCTGAGAACGGTACAGAATACAAATTGTGGCAACATAGATCAATTAAGAAATTGCAATCAATGGGCTGAAGAGATGGCTTAGCGGTTAAGCGCTTACCTGTGAAGCCCAAGGACCCCAGTTTGAGGCTCTTACCTGTGAAGCCCAAGGACCCCAGTTTGAGGCTCTATTCCCCAGGACCCACGTTAGCTAGATGCATAGGGGGCACACGCATCTGGAGTTCATCTGCAGTGGCTGGAGGCCCTGGCGCCATTCTCTCTCTCTCTTTCCCTGCCTCTTTCTCTCTCTGTCACTCTCAAATAAATAAAAATAATAAAACAAAAAGAAATCCAATCAGGCCATATTTCCTTTTAGTTTTAATGTTCTGATCATTGTGAAGTATATAAAATAGATGTCACCCCCTTCCTTGCTCTAAGGAGCTGATCTTCTTGGGGAGATATAATATGTGCAGAAATAATAGAGAAGAGTGTGAGGGGTTGATTTTACAGACACGATAGCAACATTAAGGGAAAGAGCATTTCACACAGATCTCTTAGAGGGACTTCCTAGAAGGTCAGAGATAAGGACAGATTTTAATTGTAGAATTTTGGATTAATAAAGAGCATATTTGCATATTGGGATCAATAAAAATGACAAGCTATAGAGAAACAAAATATTTCTAAGAAAATAATTAAGTAACATGAAAGAAGTATAATAAAAAACAGAGGGGGCTGGAGAGATGGCTTAGCGGTTAAGCGCTTGCCTGTGAAGCCTAAGGACCCCGGTTCGAGGCTCAGTTCCCCAGGTCCCACGTTAGCCAGATGCACAAGGGGGCGCACGCGTCTGGAGTTCGTTTGCAGAGGCTGGAAGCCCTGGCGCGCCCATTATCTCTCTCTCCCTCTATCTGTCCTTCTCTCTGTGTCTGTCACTCTCAAATAAATAAATAAATAAAAATTAAAAAAACAAACAAACAACAGAGGATCATTTAGTAGTACCCAGAGTAGTCAACCTGTGGGTGTCATTGAAAGTATTATGTGCTTCTCTGCCTAGCTTGTTGCTGCTAGTCATATGAGAAGCAGGTGGGAAGGAAGTGTTTCTGCATTTGAAAAACATGTTATAGGGCTGAGGAGATGGCTCAGTTGATAAAGAGCTTGCCATAGCTGGGCTTGGTGGTGCATGCCTTGAATCCCAGCAGTCTGGAGGCAGAGGTAGGAGGATCGTCATGAGTTTGAGGCCACCCTGAGACTACATAGTGAATTACAGGTCAGCCTGGACTAGAGTGAGACCCTACCTCAAAAACAAACAAACAAACAAAAAAAGCAAAAAAAACAAAAAAACAAAAAGAGCTGGCCATGCACGCATCAGGACCTGTGTACAATTTCAAAATGTCCATTAAAAAAGCTAACTGTAGAGAGCACTTGTAATCTCAATGTTGAGAAGGCAGAGATGAGTGAACCCCTGGGACTCACTGGCTAGCCACTCTGCCTAATTGGTGAGCTCCAGAGATCCAGTCTCATAAAAAGGTTGTGTTCCTGAAGAGTGGCACCCAAGGGTGTTTCTCCTTTGATCTCCATAAGCACATGTGCCCACACACCTGCACATGTATGGCCATGCACACACATATTAAAAACAGAAGTGTGACCTCATATGTGAAAGATGAGAGTATCACATGAAATCAATTGCACCACTTTATAATGAAATAAACACTTGTGTTATATGTTTATTTCTGTGATACAGCCCTGTATTTCAAAGAATTTATAAGTGTAGAAAGGAATAGAATAAAGATCCAACAGCTTCCAACAACAACAACAACAAAAAATTGGACGATGTAAACTCTAAAAGATGATGAGAATTTGGATAGGTACCACAGAGCACAAAGGACATGTCCTGAATGAGGTACTTGTGTTTTTCTGATAAGAGTCTTCAAACTTCATCCTGCTTGAATGGCTGGCTTCTTTTTAATATGTTTATGTCAAGATCGTATTTCTCAAGGTGATCTGGTTTCTCTTTCAGTTTCTTTCTGATCATAGTGGATGGTAACTACCGCCTGTCTGACCTTTGAGGCAGGGTAATTTCTTATATATAAGGCTTCATTATATTGTTCAACTTAATCAGAGAGAAATCACTGAGGCTAAGATGCATTGTGTCCATTTTATAATACCTAATTAATAAATTTTATTAGTAATAAAACATGTCTAGACAGTGTTTTCTATAATGTTCTTTTGTTTGTTTTCATTTGAAGATTACATTTGGACTTTTAAGAAACATGCCAACAGCAGAGACTGACTGGTACATTTATGACCCCATAGTTCGTTACCATAACCCACCAATGAAGGCCCTCAGTGGAATGGGGTGAGAGAAGAAACACGAGAGTATAACACCATACACATATGACCAATATGCATTATGTTCATACAATAGAGTTCTCAAGAAAAAGTATATTTCATATTTTAACTGTTTCATTGGTTGGACCTTTCTGAGACTACAATCTTGGACCTTAAAAGTAAGAACTATTAGGCTTTATCAGTTGAAAATGACTCATTATTAAAAAAAAAACTTTCAGAAGTCTATTCATTAAAATGTCAAATATAACAAAATCTGTCCTCCACCAACTAGAACAGATAAAGATACTTTAATTGTATAAAATGCTTCTGTATAATAAAAATGGATTTTCCTAATATAATAATATCATAAATTTGAGAATAAAATATATTTTCAAAATTGCATGTTCTTATATTTAGAAAATCATTGTATAAGTTTGTTTTTTGAGAAATATTTATAAATTCAAAAATGTTAAATTATTTTTAAATGGCTTTTAAAAATATTTTTATTTATTAGAGAGAGAGAAAGAAATAAAGAGGCAGACAGAGAGAATGGGTGCTCCAGGGAATCCAGGGGCTACAAAATCTCCAGACTTATGCACTACCTTGTTTATCTGGCTTATATGAGTCCTGGGGAATTGAAACTGGTTCCTTTGGCTTTGTAGGCAAGTGTCATAACCACTAATCCATCTCCACAGCCCTCAAAAATTTTAATATTGAAAATAATACATACCATCAGATAAATCAGTATTTAGTGAAAATATATTCTAGGAGTGGGAGATGGAGCTCAGTTGATTCAGTGCTTATCTGGCATGCACGAAACCCTAGTTTTCAGCACTACATAAGCCAGACATAATTCATCAGAAGCTGAAAACCATTTTCAGTTACATAGTAGTTCCTGGTCAGCCTGGGCTACATGTAAAAGTATTTCTGAAATAAATATAATATATTCAAGTTCTAAGGAAATATATATCTTAGAACAGAGCTTATTTATACTCTCTAACACTTACTAAGAGTTTATCAAAAAGAAAAGCTTTGTATGTGGGATCTTTAGCCTCAATATTGGAATGTTTTAATTATTGCAAAATCATTAGCAAGTATTACCTTACAATACATTTTTAGTAAAAAAAAAAATGCTGTAAGATTTAAGTAATTTGAATAGAACCAAGTTAAAATATAACATAAACCCATATATTCAATGTAAGAAGCATGTACTAAATTTATGTTCACAGTCAGCTTAAAGATGCTTGTGTGTAAGAAAGTGAGGTCAGTCCCTAAGCACATGGATGGTAAGGGTGTGGGCTCATTAAATAGTAAACCTTTGAGTCCCACAAAAATCTCATATCTAGTAAATGGTTGGTTTTCTAGAGGAAGACAGTGAGATTAAAGTATTCACATATACATTAGATTTGCAGACCTCATCACATCCTGAAGACCCTTTCTAGTTTGATGCTAGCCTGAAGTGAAGGTGTCTCATGACTATGTGGCTTATAATCACACTCCTCCTAGGCTGAAAGCAATGAAGAGAAAGCTTTCCGTTTAGCATCTTGGTAGAGCTGAGTGGCTGTTGGTGACAGGCTGGTTAAAAGGCCAAGTTCATGAATGATGGTAAAGCTTGCTTTTCTCCCTTCATTACAGATTTGACCCATTAAGAATGATGAGCAGTGGTAGAATTCTCTTCTGAAGCACAGACTTGGAGAGAGGTGCCGCTATTGTTTAGTCTCCCAACTCTTGGGAAAGCCTGAAACCCCCAAATTATGGGCAATCCAAGTTTCATATAAATAAATATGTTAGATACAATAATTTGCAAAAAAAGTAGGTCTTCATATAATATAGTCCCAGATATATTTGGAAAATGAGATGCTTAGGCATCAGAACAATGAGGAATGAAATTTCAAATCTCTACTTTTGAACTTAGTGACTTAGTTTCTGTTAAGATGAAACTGCTGGCCTATTAATTGAGGTTAATAAAACTGATAATGAAAGCTCATTTAGAGAACGCCTTGACATAGCTAGTGCAATAATCCATCTATCTTGGTAAAGAGTCAGCAAACATTAATTATCCTGTCTTACTAAAGCACAGCTCACTGAAAAGTGGGATTGTCAGTAAAAATTGGAGGTTATTGTCAACAAATATCAGCCCCTGGAATCCCAGATAGTAAGAATAACAGAGGCTATGTTTTACCTACTTCAATGTTTTTATTGACCTCCCCAAAACACTCAAACCTTGTGCATAGAAAGGGGAAAAGTTGTAACTACATCAGAGAAGTTATACTTTTAGGATGAAACTCAGTGAAAACTTGTAAACCAGAGGTAGATGAGTGTCTACAATAACATCTGTAAAGTGGCTGTCAGCTTGGACTTTGGGGAAAGGGGCCTTTTGTTGTTTTAAACAGTTTGCGAATTCCCTTTCAAAGCAGGATCTTCAAGGGGAGCTGAATATAACCTCTGTTGAATTCCACTTGGTATTTCATTTCTCTTTTGTTTGCAAGGCATTAATTATTAAATGTTCTTCATATTGATAATTATACTGCATCTTATTTATTAATGACTCACTATTAAGCTTAAACTTAATATCTCCAGAGGTTCTCAGGTCTCTTCTTTTTGCAGGTCATTGCTCTTTTTCTCTCTGCAGGATTAGGAGCTGAGGTTTCAAGCTTTGGGGTTTAAGGTAGATGGGTCTTCATGGTGTGATTACCCACGACACAGTTCATTACCACTAATGGAGTTGCTCAAGCAGCCAGGAGAGAGAGTGAGCCAGTGAAATAGTGAACTGATAGGCAATAAATTATTACACCTGGGAAAAGCAATCAAACATGAGAGCAGCGAACAGTCAGAGCCCTGGAGAAAGGCATATACCTTTTTATTTTGCCTGAAGTATGTGTCTCTTTTGGTTCCTTTTCAGAAAGACAGATCTCATTTCCAAAGCAAAAGAAAAGAATTTTACTTCACTTCATTGGATCAGTATAGATATCACAAGAGACACAAAATAATCAAGGCAAAAATCGAATGCGCTTCTCATGGTGCTGGTTCCTAGAGCCCTCATTTGCTTGCTTGGGCTTTCCTCAAATTGAGAATTATACCTGCATCTTTATACTCAAGCTTTCAGAGACAGTCTTCAAGTTTAAATTATGAGAGGATAAAAATTCACTGGTGTTTCCCAGAGGGAAAAAGTATATATCATAACAAGCAAATATTGTTAATATGGGCTTTAGAGGGAGATTTAATTAATAGCAAAAAAAACTCCATTAAGCTGGGTTTGCAGTGCCCATATGGTACCTCGGAGACCACAGCGCCTTCAGTGCCTTGGTGCCCCCCAGTCAAGAATAAGTCCCTGGGTTCATTCCATCTCATTTTGCTGAGCAGATGAGCTTTACACCCCAAGGAGTCTCTTGCAATTGCTTTCCTGTGGTTTACTACTCCCACAGCTCCCCTAGTTTGGAGTCTATTCCCAATATCTTCCAAGTATCCTCCTCTGAGTTTCACCTCAAGTAACAGATTCTTAATGAGTTTTTTCCTTATGCATCAGAAGGAAGCTTCTGCGTTGTTTCACTCCTCAGCTGGGATGTCCAAATTCCCACCCAGGCCTGAAAAGAGAGACAAGATCTTTTATTGAGGTAATTATACTCCCCAGTCTCTTCTACTTGACCAACAGAGTCATCCCCACTTTGCCAAGTCAAACTAATATAACCACAGATGGTTCTAGTTTGAATATATGAAGGTGGGGGTCCACTTTTTCCCATTTTCCTGATTAAAATTTTACATTACTATGGTATATTTGTCACCACTAAGGAACCACTATTTGTATATTACCATTTATTGCATTCCACACTTGATCTAGATTTCACTAACTTTCCTTAATGTTACTTTCTTTTCTGCTCCAGAACCCCACCCAGGACACCACATGCTGTCATGTTTCTACCTTTTATGTGACCATTCTCTGACTCTGATAAACTTAACAACTTTAGGGAATACTATCCTTTAGGTTGGATGTATTGGAGGTTATTTTCAGGATGAGACTTATTCCAGGGGCTTTGAGGGAACACTGCGAAGGTGAGGTGTTATTCTCCTTATATCCTATCAGATGCATATGCTGTTCACACCACTCACTGCTGATGTTACTGAGCTATAACCTGTCTGAGGTAGTATGGCCTGGTTTCTTCACAACTCTTTTCACATTTTTTCTCTCAGGAAAAGGTTGATGAACTAATAAACCTACCACAGTCAAGTGACAAGAAGCATCTTCTGCATCCTTCAGGAGGAGTATTTATATGTTATTCAAAATCCTACAAGAGGGAGTTGCTGCTTCCCCCTGCTTATTTATCAATCCAGATGTTAATGTCCTATCGATACCTGAAATAACAAGTGCAAAGGTGGAATTAGATAATTATCCAACCCAAGTATGACAGAAACTTGTATGATTAGGTCATACCTTTGAATATGAATACTTACTATTAATATCCAAACTGAAATTAAATTAAATATGATGACTGTTTAAAAAAAGAAGCAGAGATAAAAGGAAAATTGAACTAGAAATATGTTATACACAGTTAGTTTGTAACCTTCATTTGTTTCTTTAAATATACTTCTTTTTCTTGTGAAACAAGTGTGTCTTCGAGTTGCTAGGAACTTGCCATTCTCACAGCTTTTGCTTAGTAATGAGGTATATTTTGAAATGGTCAGTGTGATTTGACACAGGAAACCTGAGCTTTCCAGTAGTAATCCCTTCCTGCGGAATTGAAATCTGTATCATGTGTCTTTACTGTTCTGATTACATTGTTGGCCGTGGTCTTTTCCCAACACAGTGTTCAGATTTGTTTGCTGTTAACTAGATTAATGGAGATCAAGTTGATTTTGCATATGATAAATAACTATATGAATACTCTCACGTTTCCAAAATTATTAAAATTATTAAGCTGGATTACTAACATGGCCTAGTTTTTCCACATTTAGATTTATTGTAATGCTTTAAGACATTTTTTGTGTCTTAAAAATCATTAAGCTTTCATTTCAAAGCACTCATCTATAAAAGTGGGATAAAAAAGGGTGCAATGGAGGAGAGGGGCTGATGAGGTAGAACTAATAATAATTAAAGAAATTATGAAAAAGCCATAAGAAAAACCATTTCTTTAATAAATTAAAATATAATTAAGAACAATAAAAAGAGAGCTCTAGTTTGGGCAGGAATATTCTATGGTAGTAGATAAGGCTGCTGCCAGGATCCATAGGATGTCATAGCAAAACCCCAGTGTCAGGGATGAGATGTGCAGGCTGCTTTGCAGTAAGTTGTTGGCCATAGAGGTTCATGAGCCCTCCCCCCTAATACAGGCTTTTGCCAGGGCTCTTGGTTTTCTACCTGAACTAGATTGTAAGATCCTGTTACTGAAGGTACCACAAGCAGTTCAGGACGCTGAAAATTCAAGCAGGGACATGAAGAAAAGTCATCAATAGGCTTACCCAGCTATGGATCCACCCTGCATGCTACATGACTGACTAGCCAGGCAAGAGTGGCATGACAGTCATAAGGATCACTGACTGCTCTCTGATTCGATCTGAGACCTATTCTATGGGAGGCAATTCATCACTTGTACTAAAAACCTAGCCCACATCTGGGGATATCATGGATTCTAGCAGAGAAACCACTACTGTTGGTTGACTAAAAGTATATGGTATGTCCATCAAATTACTCATCAGGGGAGCATTTCAGCAAGAGGATATCACAATCATAAATTTATATACACAAAACACACATGCACTGCATTTCATAAAACAAAACCTACTTAACAACAAATCAGAATTAAATCCTGATACCATCATAGGAGAGGAACTTTAATACCCCACTATCATCAATAGGCAGATCATCCAAGCAGAAAATCAACAGGTAAATAACAGCACTTAACAACACCATAGATCAACTAGACATAACAGACATCTATAGGACATTCCACCCCAATTTCACAGTATACACATCTTGGCAGCCCATGAAACCTTCTCCAAAATAGATCCTATATTACCATATAAAACATGACTCTATGAATTCAGGAAAATTGATGTAACTTCCTGCATTCTATTGGACCACAGTGCCTTAAAGCCAGAATTAAATAACAGAGACACAAAAAAATTTCACCACGTCCTGGAGAATGAACAACACACTTTTAAATAATGAATGGTTTGTAGAAGAAATCAAAAAGGAAATTGTAAAATTTCTAGAATTGAATGATAAAGAAAACACAACCCACCAAAATTTATGGGACACAATGAAGGCAAAGTCATAGCACAGAATGCCTTCACAACAAAGACAGAGAGATAACCTAACCATCCACATACAAGTTTTGGAAAACAAGAACAATGCAACCCTAAGAGCAGGAGATGAAAAGAAATAAGATCAGAGAAGAAATAAATAAATTAGAGACTAAGAAAATGATTAAGAAAATTGATGAAACAAAGAGCTGGTTCTTTGAAAAGATAAACAAGATTGATAAATCCCTGGTCAATTTGATCAAACAATAAAATTAGAAGTCTCAAAATAATACAATTAGAAATGAAAAGGGAGAGATCACAACAGATATCTATAAAATTGGAATACTCATAAGGCCATACTTCCAAAACCTGTACTCCAAAAAATTGGATAATCTGGATGAAATGGATGAATTCCTAGCCATATATCATCTACCAAACCTAAACTCAGAGCAGAATAATCTCCTAAACAAACCTGTCACATTCATTCAGATTGAAAAATGTCATAAAACTCTTCCCCAAAAAAGAAAAGTTTAGGACCAGAAGACTTCTCAGCCAAATTCTATCAAACCTTCATTGTAGAACTGAGGTCCATTTTTCTCAAATGGTTTCACATAATCAGAGGACAAGGGAATTCTCCCCAACTCTTTTATGACCCTAATATCAAAACCTGACAGAAACACAACAAGAAAGTAAAACTATAGGCCAATATTACTGATGAACTTAGATTTAAAGATTCTGAACAAAATCCTCAGAAATTAAATTCAAAAGCACAACAAAAACATTAACCACCTCAATCAAGCAGGCTTCATTCCAGGTATGCAGGGATGGTTCAACATATGGAAATTAGTTAACATAACTTACCACATAAATAAACTTAAATACAAGAACCACACGATCATTTCAATAGATTCAGAGAACAGCTTTAACATAATAAGGGCTCTATACAAAGAACCTAAAGCCCACATCACACTTAACTGGGATAGGCTCAAGGAGTTCCCACTAAGATCTAGAACAAGGCAGGGGAGCCCACTCTTGTTAGTGCTCTTCAACACAGTATTATAAGTCCTACCCCAAGCAATTAGACAGGAGAAAGATATAAAAGGGAACAAATTGGAAAGGAAGAAGTCAAACTGGCTCTATTTGCAGATGACATAAATGACTGGAATGACTCCACCATAAAATTTCTAGAGGTGATACATTCCATCATCAAAGTGACAGGATACAAAATAAATACACAAAAATCAGTAGCCTTTTTATATGCAAAGGACAAATATGCAAAGAAAGAAATCAGTAAGGGTGTCCCATTTTCAATAGCCACAAAAATGTGAAAGATCTATACAATGAAACATAAAATACACTCAAGAAAGAAACTGAGGAATACATGAGAAGATGGAAAAACCTCACATGCTCCTGGATAGATAGAATTAATAATGAAAAATAGTGAAAATGGCAATTTTACCAAAAGTAATAGGCATATTTAATGCAATACAATTAAAAATACCAGAATCATTCTTCTCAGGAATAGAAAAAATGATCTCAAAATTCACATGGAAGAGCAGCAGGCATTGGATATCCAAAAATATCCTCAGCAAAATAAACACCTCTGGAGGCATCACTACACCCAATCTAAAGCTATACCATAAAACCATAGTAAGAAAAACAACAACAACAACAACAACAACAACAAAAACAAAAACAAAAAACCCAAAGAACAAAACATAAAAAAAAAACCCAGCATGATACTGGCATATAAACAGACATATAGACCAATGGAACAGATTTGGAGACCCAGTCTTTAGGTCAAATAACTACAGCTACTTGATCTTTGACAAAAGAGTCAACATCTTACACTGGAAGAAAGATAGCAACTTCAACAAATAGTGCTTGGAAACTGGATAATCACATGTAGAAAAATGTTACTAGACCCATTCATCTCACTATGCACAAAAAGCAACTCCACATGGATTAAAAACTTTAACATAAGACCTGAAACTCTTAAACTTCTGGAAGAAAAAAATAGGAGGAACTCTTCATGATATAGGATTGGGGAAAGGCTTCCTGAACAATACCCAAGTAACCCAGAAAATTAAACAATCACTCAACTAGTGATATCTCATGAAGCTAAAAAGCTTTTGTACAGGCAAACGTAACATAGACAGCTAATAGATCACCCACAGAATGGGAGAAAATCTTTGTCACCTGTACCACTGACAGAGGCCTAATACCTAGGATCTACAAAGAAATCGAAAACTGAACAATAAAAACACAACCAACCAACTTGAAAAATGGGACAGAAAATTGACCAAGATGTTCTTAGAGGAAGAAATACAAATGGCTAATATACAACTAAAGAAATGTTCAACATCCTTAACCATCAAGGAAATGCAAATTAAAACAACTAAGAGATTCTACCTTACTCCAGTCAGGATAACAATCATTAAAAAAAAAGAAAATCACATGACAATGAATGTTGATGAGGATGTGGGGAAAGAGGAACCCTCATTTACTGTTGTTAGGAATGCAAACTTGTACAACTTCTATGGACATCAATATGGAGACTTGTGAAAAAGATAAAAATAGAGCTAGAACTAGTTATTTCTCTATTGGGCATTTACCCTAAAGGCTCCACAGTTTACTGCAGAGATATTTGCTGAACCATATTTATAGCTGCTGAATTCATAATAGTTAAGAATTGGAATCAGTCAAGGTATTCATCATTGGATGAATAGATAATGAAGATGTGGTACATTTACACAATGGAACTTTTCTCAGCCATAAGAAAAAGTGATATAATGAAATTTTAGGAAAGTGGACAGACTTGGAACAGATCATACTCAGTGAACATTCACAACCACAAAAAGACAAATGCTGCTTCCATGGCAAGCCTGACAACCTACAACAGGGAGATGAAGACAGACACTGAGGATACTCAACATATACCAAAGCAGAAAGACAGAAGCTCCTGAGAGCTTAAAACCAAAGTAGACTTAAAACACACCCATCAAAGCTCAGGGAATTTTGTGGAAGAGGAGGTGGAAAGATTGTAAGAGCCACAGGTCGGGAGGACGTAGCCAGACACATTCCCTCTTCACAACTGACTTCTGCTCTCACAATGCATAGCCCACAACTGCATGGGGAATACTAGCAACCCCACTGAGGTGGGCCCTTAGCAAATCAGGGGTAGGTACCAACACATGATAGGTCTATTCAAAGCATATTCTCAATAAAAAGAACAACAAAATTATAATAATCATATAATCAAGGATTTTATCTTTTCTCAACCTTTCAGAGTTTACAAAAGCCCAAGTTTACATTGCAGCACATACTCAAATTTCAATATAAAAGAATTATTATTTTATACCAGTGGAATATATAATGAGATGCCTTCCAACTCATTATGCCTGCAAGTATATCTATTGTCTTCCTTGTGGATTTTAGTCACATCAAGAAGTATACAATTTTTTCACTATATTGGAATTGGAACATTATGAACCTCTTCAGTGCATATGTGTGCATACCCATGTCTATGTATGTGATTTAATTTGAGATTTGGTTGCTTGCTTATGATAAGAACACTCAATATATCTTTGTAAATCATAAAGGGCAGGTATGCTTAAATGACATTGAGTTGATGGGATTTTAGATCAGCTTACTTTTTATCTAAAATAATGCTTTGAGGAATTATTCTGTAGCCAAGGGTGACCTTGAACTTCTGATCCTCCTGGGGTGCCCTCCTGAGCATTAGCATTATAGGTCTGTGCTACCACCTTGCCTCAAATCTGACTTTAGAGATTTGATTGTACTGTCACATTTCGAAATCTCTAGCCCACATTGTGTGTAAGTCACAATATATTAAATTGGTATTATGAATACCTATTTTCTCTTTGCTCAATGGGAAAATATGTTTTTCTTCTTAATCATTTATTTTCCAAGTTTGAAATTTTGCTGCAAAGAAATTTCTATCTGAATGTACCTTCTCCAACACTGACACTTTCCCCCTTACTTTAGTCCTAGATGGAGAGAAACTATTTACTGTTAGGGATACCAAATTAGTAAGTCCTTCACTTAGCTTCAAGTCATTTCTAAATTGTTTCTTATTTTAAAACAAAAGTCATTTCTTCCTTCTACCTCAGAATGCTAAAATACTTACTTTAATGAGGTCCTACATTGAAATCAACTAAGTTTGGTATAGAAAGAATGTAAAGACAATTGTGCATGTGCTTATATTCCATTTAAGGAGGTCCGTATAATAGAAGTATGACATGAATTAAAAATTAGACTCACAAGAACAAGATGAAAATTGCCAGGTCCACAGTTCCTTTCATGTACAAGTAAAACAACTCAAAACTCCATCTCACACACTTTTGGGAGTTCAGTATTACATCTCACATTTCTGATCATTCCTGCCTGGTGGTACTTACAGCCTCCTAATGCACCTGCCCATATCTTTTACTCCAGCCTCCATTCTGGATCACTTGTCATCATTGCCTGCTTCTTACCTTCAGGTTCTTCAAGTTTTACACCAGATGCAGATACTTTTCCATTTCCCAAAAGTACCATTGATGTAAGCCTATTGTGCTCTGACCAGATCTTTGGAGAAAATGCATGGTCACTGCAGTACAGTACATTTGAATATCAGCTGTTGTTCAGGACCTACTGTGTGTCAGACATTCCTGTATATGGACATGTTACTCATAATGCAAAACATCATCAGTATTTATAATTATAGTGACTAAAATCCACTTTCCAAGTATACTTCCAAAATTTTAGGGAAAACATCACAAATCATCAGGTGAAATCCAGACTTGATAATATTTAATTATGAGGACTCAGTTTCTCCTTTTAATTTTGATTACACTATCCTGAGGGCAAATATAGCAAGTCTTGGCAAAAGACAATTGGTTCAGAAAAAATTTCCATAAGCTAGATATTGCATTGGCTTCTATTGTTAGTCGTAAAATGAAGGAGAGAGAGAGAGAGAGAGAGAGAGAAAATATTTGAGTTGAAGAACTATTTTCCCTTTTTATAGTTCTAAATATTAGCATAGTTCCTGTTACATAATTGTAATTTGCTCTATGCTTAGAGAAAAAATAAGCAATTCAATACTAAAAGATATACAATTACTTCAGTAACTGTCTACAAAATCTGAGTCAGCTGAGAGGCCTATAAGAAAGAAACACCTGTGTAGGCTGAGAAAGATATGTAATGGGGTATGGCCATTCACCTAAGCAAGCAATTAATTTTAAAGATGATTAATTATTTAATTGACCATTTACTTAGTATTGAATAATTTGAATTTGTAATTAATTTCCATTTTCTTTATAGCAATTTATATTTATACTCCCAATTCTTGTTTGATAATAAGGTCTTAATTGATTAAGTATATTTAACATGAATTTTTCTGTGTTACACACACATATAAAATGAAGAAATAAAATCAGCCACTTTTCCAAAAATATGTTAAGAGATATTTTCCAACAAACAGATAGGTCTTACTTCATAAAATTTTATTAAAATGTGCATTATTCAAATTTTTAAATACTAGATCAATAATTGACACACATGTCCTCTAAAGGGACAGATGGCACCTGTTTTATAGGCTTAGGGCATCTGTGCCAAGTGCTCATGGACACTGTTGAAGCTTCCTTTCCAAAAATGGAGCGTAGAATGGTTTTGCCCCATGGATCATGGCTTCCCAGCCCCTCTATCACTTTGTGTGATTTAATCTGTGGCCAAATCTAGAGAGCTTCTTCCTCCTGCCTAAGCTCTTTCTCTTCTCTACTGCCTTTAAATACAGGCAGCATTTCAATGCCAGCATTGTGTGTGTGTGTGTGTGTTTAATTGTTTTGGTCACTTTAGTATCACCTTTACTACCTTCCTTCTGCTCTAAGATCACCATTCTTCCACCATGTCATTCTCTAAGTGTTTCAGGTATTAGTTGCACAGAATATGCAGAAGCAGAAGCCCTAGCTTTTTATTTCTCTTATACATAGCACAATAAGAATTTCAGAAAAGTATCTTGAATTGCTGAGTCATTTCCCTATCCCCATAATAAAAATTTCTGCACTTTTTAAAAATTTTATTTTTAATTAGTTTTGTATTTAGTGAATACAGTCAAGTTGGTACCATTGTTAGCCTCCTCCCTGTTCTCCCTCCTCCCCCTTGTCCCTCCTTGTTGGGGTATATGTGTCATGCATTGTGGGGTTAGCCCTCAGTTTTGGGTAGGAAGAAATGTCTCTGTGTATTATGACCCAACGTGTGGCTCTGACATTCTTTCCTCCCCCTCTTCTGCAAATTTCCCTGAGCCATGTTGGGTTCATTTTAGGTCTGCTTCAGTGATGAGGTCTCGGGATATCTGGCTTGATAGTAGTTAATTGTTCCCTGTGTCGATATTCTTCACCCTTGTGCTGGTACCACGTTCACCAAGAAAAGAGCACCCATGCTTGTTTTGCCAATTATTCTTAATTTCAGCTGGGGCCCTATTGAGGAATGATGGGGTTGTTCTCACTTTAGGATCTGTGTCTATCTGAACAAGAGAAGCAGGTTCTATGACAGAGCATAAAGTTAGCACCAGATAAATGGGATAACCATTATTTTTTAGAAATAGTTTAATAGGTGTAGGCCATCATATAGCCCAAGATTGGTGATAGCTTGATAATGGAAAGTGAGATCATTTTTGAATCTGGCTCTGACTTGTTTCCCAGCTCTAGCTATGGGTTCCATTTCACTGAGTGGATCAGTTAGCCAAATCAAGAGTAGTTGGTTGGTTTCCCACCACCATGGCTGTGTGCCACTATTGCACTTGTGTGAGCATCACAACAGGTTATTTGCTGCTAAGTAGGTTAGACCATGAGTTGCTTGGACAGATATCGGTCATTTTCCCCCAGTCACCCATGTAGCATCTTCTGGCACTAGATGTGCTGACTATCTGGGGACTGATTATCTTCCAGCTTCCAGCCATGTCACTCCATGTTACATGTCAACTGCATATGGTGTCTTCGGCAGTAAGGTCTTACCACTAACCTTTGGAGGGTCATCAAGTACTCTGACAGAAACCTGTCATTCATTTAGGAAACCTGGTAGCTCTCTCTGATCAAAAGCTCATTGTGGATGATAGCCACCTTCTGGTACTGGGAGTTACAGGTCAGTGCCCATGAAGAGAATGAAGAAAAAGATAAGTAATATAAAAGAGTTAGAGAGAAGAGGGAGAGAGAGAAGCAGTAGAAGATTAAGGTCAGTCTTCATCATACCCTCTCCTAATGCTTAATTGGTCCTTATTATATAAGTAGATCACATTCATTAAAAAAGTTAAAGATTGCCGGGCGTGGTGGCGCACACCTTTAATCCCAGCACTCGGGAGGCAGAGGTAGGAGGATCGCCGTGAGTTCAAGGCCACCCTGAGACTACAGAGTTTATTCCAGGTCAGCCTGGACCACAGTGAGACCCTACCTCAAAAAAAAAAAAAAAAAAAAAAGTTAAAGACTAATAAGCATGTAGGCTATATAAAATCTAATGAGTATGTCTTAGTTTTTGAGGTATACATTTACAGAAAAATCACTCAGCAGTCTATCATTAAATATGTCCATATTGTTCCTTCTTGTCCTCCCCTTTCACAGGATCAGTTCTTCCTTTTCAATTCAATTATACAATGAAAACATTTTCCCTGTTCTTGAATGTTTTTTTTTTTTTTTTTTTTTTTTTTTTTTTTTTTTTTTTTTTTTGAGATGTGGTCTCACTCTCACTGAGGCCAACCAGAAGCTCACTCTGTAGGCCAGGCTGGCCTCAATCTCATGGAACTTCTCTAATTGCAGCCTCCTAAGTACTGGGTTAATAGATGCGAGCCATACCTAGATACTATTTCTTACTTCTTTAAACACTGTTTAATGATTCCTATCACACCATAGGTGTGTTATACTCCACTTACTACTTAATTCTGGGCACTATAATAATTGTATAAAGTGATTTGAGATGGTTTAGAATGGGTTCTGGATGAGAAATTATGGAGTCAAATGGCATTAAGTTGTGAAGGCAAATGGAGCATATTGCCAAATTGTTACAAAATATTTACTGACATTTTTCTCCACAGAGTGTGAAGAATCAGAGGCAGGCCGCTGCTTACTCAGACCAGCTCCCGAGAGTCTTCTGTATCTACTCCCAACCCTCTGATCAGTGTCATGGAGAAAGACGTAACTTGACATCAGTCACGACGAGAGCATTTACACCAATGGCATGAGAAGTGACTATGCATAGGTAGTTTATCTCCTCCAGAGAGTGGCATGTTGAGCATTTTACACATTGTCACTGCAACATAGCTTCTAGGTAACAATGGCTAACATAATTAATTTTTGTGCTTTCTTGAAAGGGTAAATATGCTATATTTAAAGATATGTGCCTTTTTGATTGATAAAATTTTTGAATTTTTAATCATTTACTTTTCCATTTTTAAATGAGCTTTCTGTTTGTAGCTTACTTCTTATTGAACAAGTCTTTGTGGTTTGTTAGCTAACATAAGTCATTGATTTGAAACTTTCTAATTCCTTTTTCTTTATTTGTTACTGAACTTCTAAAAGTAGATACATTATCCTGTTTGTTTTGCACCTTCCATTACAGCTTGCATCAAGCTTCAAGTAGTAAGTGCCCAATAACTATTTTAATTAAGTGCTAATATATATATCAATATTTGATAATACTTGCTCCTACTTGCATATACTAAAATGTATGCTATTACAAAAATACCCTTGGAAAACAGAAGTTTAATAAATGCATCTTTTTCAGATATAAATGATCTGAAAAATACAACTGCTTTCACAGAGAGAGAACTCAAGATATGAATCTTAGGAGATATTATTTCTTAAAGGGTGAAAATTACACAAAATATATTCTGTCAGTCAGCATGCATAAGGAGGATTTTTTAAAACATTTGGTTTATTGAAATCTAGTGACATTTAATCTGTCTACCCAAAGAGTAAAAGAACAGGACACTCCTAAAGCAAATGACAACACAAGGCCTTATGATCACATTACCTTTTAAAGTCAAGATAAGATGTATGACAAATGCAATCATGTATATGCCTACTAGGGTTAGAGCTGGTAGGGAGTTGGATTGGGGACAGTTTGGCAATTTCTTTAATTTTTTTTTTTGTTTGTTTATTTATTTATTTATGAGCAAAAGACACAGAGAGAAAGGGAGAGAGAGAGAGAGAATGGGCGCGCCAGGGCCTCCAGCCACTGTAAACGAACTCCAGATGCGTGCACCCCCTTGTGCATCTGGCTAACGTGGGTCCTGGGGAATCGAGCCTTGAACCAGGGTCCTTAGGCATCTTAGGCAAATGCTTAACTGCTAAGCCATCTCTCCAGCCCCTATTCTTTATATGAAGAATGGAAAGTCTCAATCTCACTTGATAATAATGCTTTTGTACTCAATACACCTGTTAGATATCAGTGATGGAGCTAACACTAACTTGAAGCTTTAACCAGGAGCTTCTGTGGCAGAACAGATAAAACTAGAATCTACTCAGACCTGTGAAACTGATCAAATGCTTAGTGCATGTGCTTGGATGTTAATCCTACGAAAAGATAGCTTTTGTGTGTCCAACCTTAGGTGTGAAATCAGCATGCTGGTAGTTGAAAATAAGATACCCATGAGAAATTCCATAGGCATTGGGTCAATGAAAGATGCAGATGGTGATATTGAAGGGATTTAGGGCAGGAATAAGCCAGTAAGCTCCCTATGGAATATCTTAAAACACCATCCATTTAAAGACTAGAAGAGCCTGAATATCATTAGTATGTCCACAGGTCTCTCTATAGTTCTCGTTGGCTGGGGAATTTTTCCTTGGTTTCTCCTGTTCTTAGGTCCTGGTGACACTTAACTTCATTTTTTTGATTACTTAATGATTTCCTTCCTCTGGTTTCTACTCCTGTGGAGACACTGCTCTCTCACCTTGTAGGTACCCTCTTCCCTACTCACTCCCTGCAATCTTGCCTCACTGGCAGTTCTCACAGGCACCTTGCCGAGTGATCCTCCTTTCCATTTCTATCAAACATTTGTCAATACTGCCTAATTGCTTAAGCTGCTCAATTCTAGTTATGCTGAGATCTAGTAAATATTTTTCTTGGCTTATCCTGATAAGCATATATTTTGCTTCCAAACATTTCTCAATCTATTTTTTGTTTGTTAAAAACACATGCCAGCAGACATTATCATGATCATCTTTAGTTAATTTGATGTCATGAGATATAAGGTAAGACTCTCAATTATCAAATAAGGCAAGAAAAGACACAGAAAACAATAAAAACCATCTTTATTGAGGAAACAAGATAGAAATAAAACTTCAGGTTGCTTATGGAACCCAGTAGATACTATGCGAGTTATTTTCCAGTGTCATTGCAAAGAAAACTGGGTCCAGGGTCTAGGAATGTTTGGTTATGAAATTCTGATGGAATTTCTGGTGCACATATGTTGCTTTATAGGAAAGGAATTTGCAGCTGTATATGTGACAGTGTGATGGATTGTATGTGCTTGGGTAGAGGCAATGAGATTGGTTTATGGGTGTTTTAACACACTGAATTTACACTAGGTAAGCCAACATTTGTTCCTTTTATGGAGCCTTATATGAGCAATGACTTCATGGAGGCTTATATTCAACAAGGCTTTTTTAAAATTGAAATAACATGTTTTTTCTATATAATATGCTTTATGAAATTAAGATTAGGGGTATAGATTGCAACAGAAACAGAACAAAATAAAATGTCTGTAACTTCGATAAGACCGATCTTCAGGTAAAACGTGGGAGCTAATTCTTCTAATTTCAGGTCTTATTGAGTGGTTTCGTTGAATCATTAGGAGGAGGAGGAGGGCCTCCCTGCTTACTTCACACAACGAATGCATAGTTTTGACAATGGTCCACTAGGAAGCTACAGCTCAGTTTGCCCAAATTCTAGGATAAGAGAAATAGGAAGTGCAAGAGGCTAGAAGACGCTTTTCCATGTACTCTCAGTTTTGGAGGGTGCTCATGAATGAGAAAGCTGATGTGACTACAGCGAGTGCACAGGAGGCAGGGAAAGGCTGTGGCAATACCAGCGACTCATAATGGCATGGCCAGAGCTGGGAAAATGCCTGAGCAGGCAAAATGCTTGCTGATAAGTTTGGATCCCCCACTACCCGCAAAAAGCCAGATATGGCTGTTGGCACCTATAATCCCAGCGCTGGGGAGATGGAACTCACTTGCTAGCCAGTCTAGTATAATTGGTGAGCTGCAGGACAAGGAGAATCCCTATCTCAAAGGAGTGGATGGTATTCTTGAGGATGATAACTAAGGACCTTTGACTTCTGCATGCCCATGTACACACTTGCATGTGCAACCATTCACATGTGCTCTTGTACACATACACACACACACATAAATGTATATACACATGCACATACCTATACACACATACAAGTTTAGTTAATCCATTGCCTCTTATCATTTCTTGGGATAAAACTACACCAAAATAAAAATGTAAAAGAATGATGCAATGGAATGCACATATATATATGTATATATTACATTATTTCATATATAATATGCTTCATATATACATGTATGAATATCAGTTCTTATAAGTATTCCTTTGACATCTTCGGCATTCTCTTTTGTTTTGTTTTGTTTATCAAAGTAGGGTCTCGCGCTAATCCAGGCTGGCCTGGAATTCAGTCTGTAGTCTCAGGGTGGCCTGGAACTCATGATGATCCTTCGACCTCTGCCTCCCGAGTGCTGGGATTAAAGGCGTGCACCACCACACCTGGCTTATCAGCATTAATTTTTTTTTAATTGAAATGGTAGTTATTGCTTTTCTTATAAGTTGATTGAAGAAATGCTTTTGAAGACCTTTCTTGGCAAGTTATAGAGGAACTCATGCCTTCAAATTACTGGCTCAGTTATTTACTCTTTCAATTATAAGTTATCAGGTTTCCTGATCCTGGAGTTTGTTAAACAATGAGATGACCTCTCAATTTTAGCATTAACATTCAATAATGAGAAAATAATTTCACACATTTGCTTATGTTTGGCACACTGATGTTTTCTCATTAAAACCACTAAGTAGCTTCAACTATTTATAATTTTCTGCAAGTCTCATTAAAATCTGATGTAAGTTCACAGATATTGTCACAAAGATTATTATACAACAGTGATGCAAGTCAAGCTAGCAATCAAAATGTAACTTTATTGAAAAAGTGAACATCAACACCTAGTGTTATTGCTGCCCTAGATTCAAATCAGAAGGAAAATTATACCCAATAGTCCCTTTTTCATTTATAGTTAAAAGAAAGTCATGATTTTAAAAAGTTAAGTCCTTCCATGGAACCTCACCACTTATATTTTCTACCAGGTGAATGCGAATTCAACAATTTTGCATCAGTATCTGTTTTTAAACAAAAAGAAAATTATTTATTTGCAAGCAAAGAGAGAGAATGATAGAGGGAGTGAGAAGAGAAGAGAAGAAACACAGACAGAATGGGTACACCACAGCCTTTAGCTGCTGAAAATGAACTCCAGATGCATGTACCACTTTGTGCATCTGGCTTTATATGGGTACTATGGAATTGAACTCTGGTAGTTAGGCTTTGCAGGCAAGTGCCTTAACAACTGAGCAATCTCTCCAGACCCCCTCTTTAAAATAAGTTATATTAGAGCCTTGCTTAAATTATCTAATTTTTTATATTCTATTTTATTTATTTATTTGAGACAGAGAGAAAGAAGGAGAGAGACAGACATGGAGATAGAAATAGAGATAGAGAGAGACTAAACATTCTCTCCAGCTCCCTTCTTTAAAGTAAGTTGTATAAAAGTCTTGGTTAAATTATCTATTTTTTATATTTTATTTTATTTATTTATTTGAGACAAATAAAGGGGAGAGATATAAAGAGAGAGAGAGAGAGAGAGAGAGAGAGAGAGAGAGAGAGAGAGAGGGAGATAGAGAGCAAGTGGTCATGCCAGGGTCTCCAGTGACTGCAAATGAACTCCAGACACATGAGCCACCTTGTGCATCTGTCTTATGTGGGTTCTGGGTGAAACCTAGGTCCTTTAGCTTTGAAGGCAAGTGCCTATCCACTAAGCTATCTCTCCAGCCCAAATTATCTAATTCTGTCTTTTTTTGGGGGGCGGTGGTTTTGAGGTAGGGTCTTGTTCTAGCCAAGGTTGACCTGGAATTCACTATGTCATCTCAAGGAGGCCTTGAATTCACAGCGATCCTCCTACCTCTGTCTCCCAAGTGCTGGGATTAAAGGTGTGTGCCACAATGCCTGGCTTTATTATTTTTTTTAATATCCATGTATATTTATTTATTTGAGAGGGAGAAAGAGGGAAGGAGGGAGAAACAAATAGATAGATAGAGAGAGAGAGAGAATAGGCATGCCAGGGCCTCCAGCCACTGCAAACAAACTCCAGGTGCATGTGCCCTCTTATGCATCTGGCTTATGTGGGTCCTGGAGAGTCAAACCAGGATCCTCTGGCTTTGCAGGCAAATGTATTAACTGCTAAGCAATCCCTCTAGCCCTAATTATTAATGAATAGAAAATATAGAGAAACCAGAAAATTGAAACACTCTCTAGATTTGCTAATAAGTACATATTTAAAATGTAAAGCTTAAAATACAACTCTTAATTTTTGAACCATATTATAGTCATAATTTTTTGTCTCTGGAATTAGTTACTTTTTAGTTTCCCCAAACATCTCAAAGCCAAAAATTATTCTGGCCTCCTGTTTAAATGCCTATGTAAGGTGCTACATATATATCACATATATACACCACTAAGACATGTGATTTTATTTTTTATTTTTTATTTTTTGCTGTAGAGGTTTTTGTAGCGGTTAAGGCACTTGTCTATGAAGCTAAAGGACCTAGGTTTGATTCCCCAGGACCCATGTAAGCCATATGCACAAGGTAGTGCATGCATCTGGAGTTCATTTGCAGTGGATGGAGGCCCTGCTGCACCCATTCTTTCTCTATCTGCTTCTTCCTCTCTCTCTCTCTTTCTCCCTCTCCTTCTCCCTTTCTTTCAAATAAATAAATAAAAATAAAAAAATTGAAAGACATTTAAGGTTTTAGAAAATGAATATACCTAATATCAAAGTTCAGAAACAGCACACTGTAGCCTCAGAAACTTGCCTTGTAACCCTCTAAATCAGTATCTTCACCCTTTCTCTGAAAGATAGTCATTGATCTGTCATTTCAATTGTAATGTTATTGATTTATTTAAAAATGTATATGGAAAGAATCACACTGTATGCACATTTATATCTAGCCTTATTGCTCAAAGATTATATACTTAAGATCAACCTGTAGTGTTCTAATGCAATGGAAGCCATCTGTCTTTCCTGTCTTAAACTAGCCCACGGTATAGTAATTATAGGTGAAAATCTTTCAGTATTGTCTCTGCTCCCTTATCTCTTTCCTCCTCTCCTCACAATTACACTTATAATACATCTTGCATTTTCCCATTGTCCTGTACACCTCTCTACTCTTTCCTTTGTGTTCCTCTAACCAGTCTTGTCTTTTTTTGTTTTTTTTTTTTGGCATTGCGAGGTAGTGTCTCACCACTCTATTCCAGGCTGACCAGGAATTCACTATGGAGTCGCAGGGTGCCCTTGAACTTACTGTGATCCTCCTACTTCAGTCTCCAAAGTGCTGGGCTTAAAGTCGTGCACTGTCACATCCAGCTTGCCTTGTCATGTTTTAGGGGGTTTATTTTCTTTTCCCTTGTATTCTAGCTTCCCAGTGCTCTTTGATTTTCTCCAATTTGTTACTTAATCTATCCTTCTAGTTTTCCACTTTGGCTATTTTTCTTTTTAAGTGAGGGTTTCTATTGGTTGTTTTGTAAAAAATAATAATAATAATAATCCATTTTCTTCAAATGTCATTAGCTATGTATGTTATCTGCTTGACATGGGCAATACATTTACAAGTTTATTTTCCTTACCTAACTTCTCTGATCACTTTCCATTGTTTAGTTTTTCTTTGCTCAAGTCAATCTGTTATTGTGAACATCCATAATTGAATAGATTTACTAACTATAAAGTTAGTAAAAAGAATTTGAGGCTTGGTGGTGCACGCCTTTAATGCTAGCACTTGGGAGGCAGAGGTAGGAGGATCGCTGTGAGTTCGAGGCCACGCTGTGACTCCATAGTGAATTCCAGGTCAGCCTGGGCTAGAGTGATACCCTACCTCAAAAAAACAAAAATAAATAAATAAATAGAATTTGAGGCTTAAGATAAAAATATCATTTAAAAACTATTTTTATTTATTTATTTGCAAGAAGAAAGAGATAAAAAGTAAAAGAGAGGGGTGGGGGAGAAGATAAGAATGATCTTGCTAGGGCCTGTGGTCACTGAAAATGAATTCCAGATGCATGTGCCATTTGTGAACATGGCTTCACATGGGTTCTGGGGAATTGAAATGGGACTGTCTGGCTTTGCAAGAAAGTATCTTTAACAGTTAAGCCATCTCTCCAGCCCCCAAATATCTTTATTAGAGGGTTTTGTTGTTTGATTCTGGCTGATGGATACAAATTCTAGCAATCACAGATCACCTAAACAATTCTTTAATTTTATCTTAAAAGGTCTTCAGGTCCTGTAAGTACTGGTGAATTTCCTTTGTATTCATACTTCTAGCTATAACCTTCATGATTTTTTGGCATGTGTTGTGTGTGTGTTATATGTGTGTGGTATGTGTGTTTTTTTCTGTGTATGTAGTTTATGCATATTTGTGTGATGTGTGTAACCCATATGTGTATTTGGGGGCTGGAGAAGGATTTTGAGGGACCCTCTACATCAGTCATTTGCATGCTTCCTTGAGATGGAGTCTCTTACTGATTCCTGAGGTTACCATGAGGCTCAGCAAGTCTCCAGTGATTATTTCCAACAAGGCATGCTACAGATATGTATGTTCTATGCCATATATTTATGTGGTATGGTGGGGAATCAAATTCAGGCTCTCCTAGGTCTCCTCATGCTTGGATGGAATGCTCTTTTACCTGTTGAGCCATCTTTCCAGACCCAGGTTCTTTTGTTGTTATTACTATTTTAAAATTACATTTGTGTACATGTGTGATGTATGTGAATGCATTTATGTGTGCAGGCACACATGTAGAGGTCATAAGACAACCTGGAGCACTGGTCCTCATTTCGTCTTGTTTTGAGGCAGGGTCTGTTGTCCACTGCTGCATTCATCAGCCTATCTCCTCTGCCAGCTTCCATGGATCTCCTGTCTCTCCCATCTGGCTGTAGGAAAGCTGGGATTACAGACTCTGTATCAGGCTTTACGTGTGCTTTGGGGATCTGAACTTGGGTCATAACTATTGCATGGCAACTGCTTTTATCCACTGAGCCATCTGAAAAGCCTGCCTTTTTGGTTCATACTCAGGATCATAGGAGATTTAGGAGAACCCTTATTCCGTAATTTTTCTCTTTAACTCACAAAAATTTTCCAAGCTCTGCTCAGCTACTAGGCTTCTCAGTTGGTAATTGTAAAATTAGTGTGTGTTCCTAGGACAAAAGAAGGTCTAAATTCCAGGCCTGCCTGCCATCTCCTATCCAATCACACCAAATAAAGTAAGCTAACCATGTTTTGGAATGATGGTAGTTCAAAAATCTCTTATAAAGCTTAAGTATATAACAGCTGCCCTTGCCACCCTGTTTCATCTTTATTCCCTGGATCTTGACCTTGAAATTTGTGAATTCTTGATTACTCTCTTGAGATCTTCAAACAGATTTTAAACACTTAGGCCAAATTATTCTCATTATTCTTTGAGTATCTGATACAAACTATTTGATATACTTTTACTGGAATCAGAGCTTACAAAAACATTTTTTATATCAATTGGATATTTTTTCTTAAATCTTTTATTTATTTATTTATAAGCAGAGAGAGAGAGAGAAGAAAGACAGAGAGAATGGGCACATGCCAGAGCCTCCAGCCGCTGCAAATGAACTCCAGATATACACATCACCATGTACATCTCAAGCCTGGGTCCTTTGGCTTTGCAGGCAAGCATCTTGACTGCTATGCAATGTCTTCATCCCAAAATTGTATCTTTAAAATGAGACAAATTCTTTATACTGCAAACTTGAACAGAGGTGTGTTAATGTCATCAAAACACTAATAGATTTATGTGATAAACCATCAAATGCATCAAGACCATCTTTCATAAAAGGCTAATGTTTGACTTGAATCTGCACGCTGACTTTGATGTATTGTATGATCATGAATGATAAAACCTGTGGATTTATGCTTCCTGGCCTCAAATCCCACAGTGGCTTCTGTTCAGATTGGGACTTCATAGAATGGAAATGTGCAAACAAACTAAAATGTTCATTAGTAGAGCAATATCAGAGAAATTATGATAAAGTTACTGTCCAAACTATAGAATACTATGTAGTTGGTAACAATATTGGTATCAGTGAAATAATAGTAAGAGGAAAATAAAGGAAAGACTAAGAATAATTTTAAAAGAAAAGGTCACACTTTTATAAAAAACCACAAGCATAACAATACAATCTTAGGTATCTTAGGGTATCTTTATTGTCCTCTATTTATTTAGAGGAAAGTTAGGATAACCATCCCAAAATATAAATATTAAACAAGAAATTTGTGAAGAAATTTATGAAAAGTAAGATTTTTATGCTTTGTCACATTTGTCATTATCTATATAATAATTAGCATTGAATAATTTTATAACTTGAAATTAAATTCTGGTGTAGCATACCAGGGATAAATATAATAAAAATGAAAGCAAAATTGATCAATTAGTGAAAAATTTTGCATTTGTGAAATAAATGAAAACTTTTCTCAAAATGATGTTACTTAATGTGGAAGCTATATTTGGTTAATAACAGTGCTTCAATGGTACAGAGTTATTTTTTTCTAAAATATATAGTGAGTTGTGTGAAAGTGTAAAATAAACAACTATTCTGAAGAAGAAAGGATGAGATGGGGGTAAAATAAGATGAAACAAGTTTCATGTTAAGTGGTTACACATTACTGCACTTGTACTATTTTTCTTCTTGAGATCTTTTGGCATTAAATTGTTGAGTAATGAATTCTTAACTTCAATCAGTCTTAATTCTAATGTATTTAATCTTATTCTAACTCCTGGATGATTTGTTATTTCCACACCATGTGTATTAATTTTCCATGGCTGCTGTCACAAATTGTTACTCTTGACAGCTTAGCCCAGTACTGCGTGATCATCTTATATAGTTCTAGAGCTTAGAAGTCCAGGTTTGTGTCACTGGGTTTGCGTCCCTGCCCCTATTCTACCATCACAGACAGCAGAGGCCCTTTCTTATGTCCTAACATAGTGTTTAGATATTACACTCACTTTTCTGCTTCCCACTTCCAAATATTTGGATAGGCATAAACTGTAGAATTAGCAGTTATTCTTGAATCATTGGCCTTTTAAAAAGCAATTTAAGGGCTGGGGGTATTGCTCAGTGGTTAAAGCCTCGTTCTTGTAAAGCCTGCTGATCTGATTTCAATTCCTCACATTCACATAAAGCCACATGCACAAAATAGCACATGTCTGGAGTTTGTTTGCAGTGGCAGGAGGTCTTGGCATGCTCATACTCTCTCTCTCAAATAAATTTAATAAAAAATAAAAAGTAATTCATGTTTTAAGATATATCTTTAATTTATTGTTTATATTTAAAGAAGTTTGCTTGTTTCAGTAAAAGGGTAATTTCATTCAGAAATGACTTTTCTGAGGTATATCCTTATGGCAGGAAACTGTTAAAGACCTGTGTCTGATTCTAGAGTATTGGTGGTCCTCTGATGTGATTATGATCTTCAAAAGATGATTTCTTGAGCTACATAGATGTGGCATGGCTCCTCAGGCAACACTGCAGCATGGTTTAGAAGTCAGCATTTATACAAATTATTGCATTCTCTTAAAGGAGTTGTCTAGACACTCAACTTTCTCCTTGGCAAGAGATAAGTAGATGAAAACCTTCACTCTATTCCATTGATTTCACTCGTGGATGAAAGGTGTGTTTACATACCATCTACTCTCTTCTGAGGAGTTGTCTAGACACTCCAGTTTCTGTTTGGCAAGAGATAAGTAGATGAAAGCTTTTACTCTATTCAGTTGATCTCACTCATGGATGAAAGGTTGTGTTTAGATACCACATACTCTCTTCTGAGGTTCTGGGGCCTTTGTTCAACTTGAAGGCATAAGGAAAACACATGAAAGAACATTAACCTGGTGGTCGTGGAGCCTGCTACAGCTTACCCTGCGCCACTTTAAGTTTCAGTATCTGAATTTGCAAGATGGAGTGATGAATGGAATGCGCTTCCGAGTATGCTCAGGCTCCAAAATCTCCCAATTTAAAGATCGCTTTTCTTGAAAGGTAAATTCTACTTAATTTCAAGAACTTGATGGTTCCAGTTGTGGTTGAGGCATTTTTTCTCACTGTTGGCTATATCATATTTGGTCAAATGAATATTTAACTAGCACTGGAAATGACAACCGTCTTCTTAGAAAAGTCATGTGGAACTGTTCTTTTGCAAGGTCACAAGATCCCAGAAAGATGCATCCCTGACCTTGTCTTCAGGGATGACCTTGGGGTCTTAAGGCTGAAAACAAAGGTGCTTTTCTTTGCCCTGATGCCCTTCAAACATCAGACCCCATGTGGAATGCCTGCTTATCAGCTTTCTCAGGACATGGCAGAAATGTGTCTTTCTCATCATATTCAGCTTCGGAGGCTTTTGGGCCAAAGTGTCCTATATCTCTTTGGCTCATACCTGGGCTGTTTTCCCTAAGGTTTTATTTTACTTTATTTTACAAGCATATGTGGCATCCATATGTGTATGCATGTTCATAGGTGAGTAGATTCAAGTGTGAAGGTGTATGTATACATGCATGTGCATGCTTCTAGAGGCCAGGGGTCAATGTTCAGTGTCTTCCTCAATCACTTTCCACGTTATTCTATGTTGGAAGTTATTTATTTTATTTATTTTTTTTTTAGATGGGGTTTTTCTCTGAACCTGGAGCTCACCAACTCAGCTATACTTGCTACCGATCAAGCCCAAGACATGTTTTTGTCATTGCCTTCCCAGAACTGGGTTTGTAGGTATGCGCCACCACAGCTGGCTTTTATTATGTGGATTATCAGCTCTGAACTCAGGTCCACATGCCTGTGTGGCAAGCATTGTACTGAGTGAGCCATCTCTCTAGGTCTCTACAGGATTTTAAACTCTATTCCTTTAGTAGAATTTCTTCCACTTCTCTCTGTCTTCCTCCAGAAAGCTTTCTTCACAAACTCAGTGAATGGGTAGAACAGTTTTTCACTCTTCTTGGTAGTCCCTCACTGGGTCATTCATTTATTTATTGACTTTTTCAACTTATATAGCTTTTTATCTTAATTTCAGCAACTTTCTGTCTCACTGTGTTCTAGTTAAGAAGGTTTGGCTCAGAAGCTCAAACGCTCCTTGTGACTAAAGTCCTTCTGTTCTACCAGTATGCTTTACTCTTCCTGTCTCCCTCTCAGCTGAAATGTCACATCATCAGAGAGCACCGCTCTACCTTGTGATGCCACAGGAAGTAGGTCCTCACCAGATGTGAGCCATGCTTTTCATGCTCCTGAACCATGAGAAAATACATTTATATAAGTTATAAATTGCTCAGTATGTGGGATTTTGGTTGTAACAGCACAAAACTGAGTGAGAACATTCATATCCACCCCTCCTAAAAAAAAGATTCTTATTGAAGGTCTACCCCCATGTGATAGTCATAGGAAATGGATCTCTGTGAGGTAATGGGTTTGGAGGAGTTCATCAGAGTGGAGGCTTCTGATATGATGAACGTTCGCCTAAGAAACAGAGGGAACACCAGAGCTTCCCACTTTCACCCAGTGGCACAGCAAGGATGCCTTGCATAAAGCAAAGTGTAGGCCCTCACCAAGAAATGAACCCACTGACATCTTGATCTAGTGCTTCCCAGACTCCAAAACTATGAGAAATAAATATACATTATTAAATCACCTAATCTATGGTATTCTGTCATAGAAGCACAAGCCAACTAAGATACCTACTGTTCTCCTGGAGTTAATGAAATAAACCTGGGCCAAGGAGGAGAGGAGAGTAAAGGCATGGAGGACAAAACCATTTAGAAACATTGAGATCCTTGGAAGAGATTCCAAACAACTCTTTGGAATGATGGCACTGGGCATAGCAAAGAAATACTGAAGCAATACATGACTTAAACAGGGCAAACACCAAACTCTGTAGCTCCAAGTCCAAGAACTCTAGCCAGTAACAAACATCCAAATCTGATAATTCTAACCAGCAAAAATTCTCCAGAGTTCCAATTCCACCCCTCCAGCTAGGCTACTCACAGTCCTGGAAAACTTCATTTGGGGCTGGTGGCTCTCCTTGCAGCCATCTCGTGGTCCCAGCATCTCCAATGGTTCAACACTGCAATCCACGGTTCATCATCATGGCTTCGTTGGGTCTTCATGCAGGCAATCCTGCTTCACACTGCTCATGGCCATTTCCAAAACACAAGGCCATGTTGCAAACTCAATGAACCTTTCTTTAATGCATTTCTTATACTCCATAATACCCGGTACAGTCCCAATTTGTTAAGCAGAGACTAAATAAATCATAACCTTGGAAAGTAGATTCCTTCTCCAGTCAACTCTTTCCAAAAGAGTTTGCATTTCTATGATAGTCTTTCCTCAGGCATCATTTAAATTGTTTTAATATAAAGCAGTTGGGCCATCTTCCTTAAGATTGCTAATGTGTTTGACAATAGCAGGTGTCAGTAACCTAAGATCAGTCTCAGTGCCTGTAATTTTAACTTGCTTGAGGTTTTCCAGATTAAAAATAATAAATCTCTCAGTCCAATTATCTTTAGCCAAGCACATCACTCCATTACAAATTTAACTTTGATCAAACTCTCTGGGCCTGGGCACCAGGACACAGCCAGCCCTTATTCCAGTATCCCAGTTCCAACATAGTCCTCTGCAGTCTTTCCTTCCCCTTGCAAAGCTCATAAGCCAAGCCTCGAAGTTCAATATTGTCTGCACTTAGCATTGTTAAACTCTCATCAGAATAGTCAATAAAACTTGGCTTACCACTCCAGAAGCTGTCTTCAGTTGCAAATACCAAGTAATGTCCATTGCTCCCAAACAAAAAAGTTCCAAAAGATCAACATCCACATGGTCCGATTCATCTCACCCCACTCCTAATATCCACTTCTGTAGCAGACAGCTTCAGGCTTGCTGAGATGAACTTCCAGACCAGGCACAGTTAATAGGGGAAGGGCTTTATTGAAGTTTACAGATCTAGGGGAAGTTCTATAGTGGCAGAAGAAGCTGGCCTGTTTTCACAGGTCCATACAAAGAGAGAGAAGCACAAGCCTAAAAGTCACGCAGCACAGCAAACTTTTAACCCCAGGAACACTTTGCATTAGATCTTTAGATTGGAATCTGAAACCCACCACCGCACCTTAAGATCCACCAGGTGACATCATCTCCAGCCAGGTGTCTGCAGATGCAAACTACAAACTAATAAAACACCGAATATATTGAGGGCCATCTCTTCAAATTATCATACTCCTTATCTGATATTTGTTATGGGGCTCCATTAGAGTTATTTGTAGTACATGCTATTCTCTAGGGCTGAGAAGAAAAGTGACTATTTTTCTTTTTAGGTATAAATCTTGAATTATTTCAGTGGCCAATTTAATCAATGCTCAAAACTTTTGGCCCCTGTACAGGTTAAAAATTCTTTACATTTTTGTGTAACAAAAGGTTAGACATCTTGGGATGTTTTGTCTAATAACATGACAAGACTTTTTCTCTACTAGCATACCCAAACTCTTTAGGGAAGCATGTCAAGTTATAAGATTTGGGCCACTCTTTCATGGCCTTTTTCTTTTTTCTTTAAGATAAGGTTTCATTAAAAACAAAAAATCTGTCTGAGTTGGTATTTAAGTGTCATTCTGTAGACATCCCTCCTTCACCATTGCTCCCTGGAGACCACAGAGACATCAGCTTCTTCAACAAACTCCATTAATGCTACAGACATGAGATCCCCACTTGAACCTCTAGTCAAGCACTTCATGTTGAGAAGAGCTTTCAGAAACAGGTTGGAGAGTCCTTATTTTCCAGCATCATCTCAGCTCTCAGGTAACTTGCAAACCTGCACTAATCTTTGAGCCACATCAAAACTTCTGTATCTGTCCTCAATGAGTGGCATACCTAGTGTTTCAACAAAACTCATTCATTTGTTTCTAGGGTTTGTAGCAGTTAGTGCGTAAGCTGATATATTCCATGTCAGAGTTAATGGTATCCTGTGGTTATCATGTGGCAAACAGGTTATAATGTTGTAGACATTTTGCTGTCTTTTGAGATCACTTGAAATTGAAGGGTTTCAAAAGCAGGGAACATTTTTTTTTCCTCCCCACCACTCTTTAATAAGAATTATGGAACACCTAGATTTCTTGTCATGTTTTCATGGATGAAAGTTTAGTATATTATAGACTAGCTTATTATTTCACTCTTATTTCTGATATAGAACTTGTCTCTCCCCTTTTAGTTATCAACTGTGAGTTACTGGTGGGAATAGCCTGAGAAATTCTCTCATCCTGATACACTGTCTCTTTTCTCTTAGATGTAGCAACAGGCATAAGAAAAACAGAAACAAAAGTTGCCCAGATAAATTTGAATTTCAGACAAATAGCAAAAAGTGTTTAGAACATTTCAAATATCATAAAATCATTATTTTTGTTTACTTGAAATTCCAACACTGGTGGGTATCACATATTTTATATCACAATCTTTTCTTGTAGCTTATTTGGATGTTGGAACTGGAGAGAGGGAAAAGATGAATGATTTTATGTGATTGAGCTGTGGTTATCAGCAGTTTTCTGTGTCACAGGGGTCTGTTTATTTGTCCGAGGCAACAGCAGCCTAACCTGGAGCTTCTTAATACAGGCATTAGTATATGACTAAGTTGGGTGGAGATGGGAGGAAGGAAGGTGGCTCTCCAGGGTCTTTCCAGAGCTCAAGTCATTGCAGCAGGGAAAGTGAGACCTTTAAGCTTTTTCCTCTGACAGGAGAGCCATTAATACCCAGAAAAATTTAGGAAATCTAAGGTATAGGCAGAAATCCACATGCATCTGAGAGAGCCTTGTTTCACCTCTTGGTTGACAGCAATCTCTTTGAGTAGTTTCCTTAGATGCCACCTATTTTTGAAGCGTATATATTCTAAAAAGGTATAGGATGTATATAGGAAAATCAAGGGAATACTTCAAACTCTGCAACATAGCACAGTTGCAACCCCTAGACCTGAAATGCTAGGAAATTGAGTTATTGGAGAAAGAGGCAGTAGTAGGAAGAGTGTGAGTGAGTGGCTGCGTCCTTCACCGGGATACATAGTAGCTCTTGACAATACCATACTTGAGATCTCCTTTCTGCCTACCAACCCTGCACACTTTCCCCTTGAGAGCCATCCAGTGGGAGCCTGAGGGCATGGTAGAGCATATAACATTCTTTCTTCACATAACAACATCTTCCTGTGTACATTCTCCTTGAATTTCTTAGTCTTTTTTTTCTATAAACTTGGAAAACTTGGGTAGGTAGGTAATGCACTTCTAGTAAATATGTATATGTTAGTATTTTCTAGAATGTGATATTTATCACCTATCATATATGCAACTTTGAAAGTTCAGTTGTGCTCTCATGACTCATGGTAAACTTTATTCATCATGATGGCTCAGGTATCAATGAGATGAAATTATGATCAATACACTGTTGAGAGGCAGTTACAGGTTTATTGATCTGAAACATATAATTCTTTAAAAACCCTTCCAGGAAAGGATATGAAAGTATGAATGCGAATTTAAGTAGAAATGAGACCATTGGTAGAGAGTTAGAAAATCACAACATACAGAAAAATACAATGGACATTCTGAAAACTTCATACTGCTATACAATACTGTGTTTTACACTGACGAGGGTATGACTGAACAATTCTTTCTATTAGAAAGATCTTATAACAGTTTCTATAAAATAAATAAACCTGTACATAAATCCTGCTTGTTGGGTAGCTGGTTGAAATTTCTTTTTATTAATAGTTTCACCATTCTATTATTTTTTTTTAGAATTCCTATGAAATTTAGAAAAATTAAGTATATTTATATATAATATATTTATCATGAATACTCCTGATAGATATTAGTTCCTTTTGACTAGGTATCATTATGAATCAATTCCCTGAATGAAGTTGAGCTACATCTAAGGATGGCATAGTTTGCTACAATCTAGCTTTTACCTTTATACATGTTCTGTTTTCTTTCATTTCATCCATATGCTTCTAGTCCCAGATGTCACAGTATTGATTCATCCTGTCATCGATCACTGGTCTTTCTTGTCATAACCCTGGGCATATCTGCCTAGTAGAACACTTTTAGGATCCTATTCCAGTTAGCAACATTGGCTGGAGAAAGAAATGACTGAAAAACCATAGAAATGTATTTTAATAAACCCTACATAAATGTATTCCTCATTAAACTTCAACATTTCTGAGTCCTGAAACTGCTCAGCCTTGGTCAAACACCAGAGTGCAGATTAGGTTGGAAGAAATGGATAGTCTTTAGAGTGATACCATCAAATATTTGCCAAATTTCCAAAATGCCATGATCATGGAATCCCATCCTTAGTCCCTCACTCAGTGAGGCAAACTGAATACCACTGAGCCATAAACTTTATCTGTTTTTATCTGTTATAATAAAATACCCCTCTTTCCACTAGGTTTTACTCTGGAAGGCCCTCTGAGCTTCCTATGTAACTCGGTGTGGATGGCTTCTCTGAGGCTCAGATCTTTCAGTAGTCACTGCAGTCTTTGAGTGCGTAACTTCTGGGTCACTTGGCTACTCTTACTTAGTGTTGAATGTCTCCCTAGTCTGAATATGTTTCTCAAAACCATGGAAAGTCAGAGTTGATGTGATTTCGGAAGAAAAATTTGTAAGTTTTATTTATTTTTTCTTGCAGAAGACATCTCATTTCCCCGGTAAACCAACACATACAACCAGGTACATGAAAAACAGAGAGATGACTGGGAAGATGGCTCAGAAGAAAGTTTGACATGATCAGAACCAGGATATTAGAAATGGAAACCTTCTGTCACACGAGGCCTTTAAGATACCTGTTAGAATAACATTGGCTGAAAATATCCATAAAACTATGCATACACATTCATTAATATTCATTTTTGCATTATTCATTCAGATGCAGGATTAAATATTGAAATAATTTTTGAACTGCTGGGAATTTTATTGTCAAGACACTTGAATAAATGGATAAGGCTTACAGCTTTAAATGAAGCCAGTATTGGACAAACTAGATTAAAATTCTTGATTTGTTTAGCTACATGATGAATAAGATATCAGATTGAAAGGCTGCTTTTTGAGTAAGAGAGTCTAAGGTTCTTCACCACATTGAGTTTGCTGATGCCTCCTTTTCACATTTGAATTTGTCATTGGAATAAATAACAATCACATGTACACATATACAGAATGTACTATATACATGAAAAGATTGTAAAGAATTAATAATGTAGATATTTTAGAAACAACCATATCATGTCTATGGCAGAAGTGAGGGGTCTTCTCTTGTGATTGGACATTCTAGTGTTCAGATATTTACAATAGGGGTCAAGTTAAATTGCTGATATTTCAATTGTGGTTTTGAATAGTAAGAATAGAAAATGGATTACTTAAGACCCACGAGCCAAGTTAAATTAGTGATTTCTCATGGCTGTTGTTATGGGAAAAACACACTACCAGATTTTACACAGGGAGAGAAGGTTTAGGGTATAAAATAACAAATAACTTATATATAGGGTTATTGTGGCTGCCAAATGATGAGGAATTAGTTAAAATGCTTCTGAGAATATAAAACACTCTTTGGGGCACTTGCCTGCCAATCCTACGGACCCAGGTTTGATTCCCAGTACTCATGTATGCCAATGCACAAGGTGACACATGTGTCTGACGTTCATTGGCAGTGGCTGAAGGCCCTAGTGTGCCCATTCTCTCTCTTTCCCTATTTGTCTCTTTTTCTCTCTTAAATAGATAAATAAAATATTTTTTAAAATTAAAATACAATTCTCTGGCTAAATATAATTGTGTTTTTATAATTCCAATACTCTGTATTTAATCATAGATAGTGATCCCATAACCCATGCACATCAGGTGGTCCTGTATTAAAATTTTGCAAGGATTTGAAAGAGGTTTCTGCTTAGGAAACTTCTGGTTCTAATTATGCTTATTAAGTAGAATGGTTTTTTTCTAAAAACAATTTTCTTAGAAGGAATCCAGGTTTCAGCAAATAATATGAAGAAGGATTATTGGGAAAACAGAGCTAAATGGAGATAAATTCCTTGGCAGCCTTGAATAAACTCAGTGGACCATATAAGACAAGATTGACCAAAACACAGTATTAGCTTTGTGTCCCTTCTGCCCATTTTCTTTTTTACCCAAGTGTTATAATATTTGCAAGAATCACAGAGCTCACAGTTTCTTTCCAAACATTCTTGGCTATTGCAAATTATAAACACGGAATTAATATTAAGAAAAAAAGGGAAAAGATATTTCTATTGTGGTCATTGTATAGAAATATACTTAGTTTGTAGTCCCTGGAATTGTTAAACTTGGTCTTCAGTTCACAGGCTTAGAATAAAAAAATTAAAATTATATACCATATAGTAGTTTTTAGTTATATATGATTTATAATTACTATACATTCAAACTTACTGGTTATAAACTTATAATTGTTAAATCTATCCATGTACATAAGGATGCACATTATTTTAATATACAATCATAAAATATTGGATTTCCATCTTGCGACTTTATGATGAGAAATCCCAGTGGTAATAATAAGATTATATCATGAGTATTTGCCTTATTGGATTATTGGAATTTTGAAGAAATAATCCTTTTTGCTTAAAAGAATTTTTCTCTCACACCTGTAAATAGTTTCTGAACCATAAAAACCACAATGCCCAAAGTTGCTCTTACAGCTAAGGTACACATGAAACTAAAAAAAAAAACAGGCTGAACATCTGATATTTTCATTCTTACCAGTCATGACCCATTTTTAAGTTTATGTCTTTTCTAATTGATTCCACAGACCAGGCACTGAACAGCGCATAATATGACCTCCAGTTTGATGAAGTGTGACCCGCCCTAAGGTCCTTGGTAACCTAGAAACCTTGCACATGTGTCCCTGGGTCTGGGTCTTCACAGTGGGATGGTCTCACTAGCAAATATGTTTGAAAGTCACAAACCCATTTGCCATGTAATTTTAAAGTTTCCTTGCCAAAAAGATTGTTTTGAGGTTGCGTGGTAGAGTCAAAAATCAATATTGCATTACTAGAATGAAGCCATGATTTTTGCATTTCATTAATGAGAAAAAAATTCTTCACTTTAAAATGGGAGGCTGAACTAGAGAATTTAGTCATTTCCTTTCTAGTACTATCCACATGTAAACATCAAAGAAAGGCCAATGTCTTAAGAAAAATGATGAATTCAGATGGAAGTTTGCTTCTCCTTTTTTTCAAATGCCTTTTAAAATTTATTATAATTAGTTATGTACACAGTGGGGATACAGCTATGTTGGTACCATCGTTAGCCTCCTCCCTGTCCTCCCCCCTCCACAGGGACCCTCCGTTGGGGAATGTGGGTCATACATTGTGGGGTTAACCATCAGTTATGAGCAAAAGGCAATGTCTCTGTGCATAATTACCCAACATGGGGCTCTAACAATCTCCTACCCCCTCCCCCCATCTTCTGCTAATTTCCCTGAGCCATGTTGGGTTAGTTTTAGGTCTACTTCAGTGCTTTTTAAGTTCTATAACTTGGGTATTTATTTTGACATTTTCTCTCAAATGGTGTTTTCCTTCAATATAGTCTAATAAGAATTATCAAGCTTATTTCAAGCAAAAACATATAAATAAAACCTGAATGATGAAATAAACTGGGGCAAATCCAGCAAGGTGGCTGACATTTTTATAGGAATACTGTCCAAATTCAGTTTACTTTGAGAATGGAGTTAATTTGTATGTTGCTAGCAAATTCCTTAGCAAGACAACCGATGCATCTATTTTGACATGGATAGAAGGGAGGAGCAAAAAAAACAATAATAATTTGATTTCCACACTCCCTGATATTTTTCTTTCCATTACAGAGTCATTTGAAGACAAAAACAATGTTTAAAAGCTTTTGTTTGTGACAGCCACCACAGAAGCAGCCACTGTTGCTGCACCTCACACAGCTGTCAGGCATCTGAGCCCAGGAACATCCAGCTGGATAAGTCTCCAGTATTATCTGAAATAAATTATCTGTAATAAGTCATTATTAGCCCCTGGCACCTTGGTCTTCAGTGGTGAATATCTCTCCAGTCTGAATATGTTTCTCATAACCATGGAAAGTCAGACTTGATGTGAGCATAGAGATTATTAAAAAGCATACCATTCATGCAAACGGTATCATGCCCCTGCTTGAAAAATGAGTGTGACTTAATCGGATGATATATTGGTGCTTGTCTTCTGATATGTCTTCTAGCTCACTTGGAATTTCTAAGTTGAGAGTAGAAAAACAGAGGTCCAGAGGCAAAGTGGACAAGGAGAATTTGGAAGCAATTTTTATGTACTCATAATGGACCAAGACACTCTAAAATAACATCATCCTTACTCATACCTCCTAGAAAATTATTTAGTTTTTGAAATTAATTTAATTTATTTAATTTTAAAACACCCAATTAAAAAGTTATGTACAGTGTTTGCATATTTGCATCAATTTTCCTTCTAAAAGTTTTGTAATGGGGATTATTTTTATTTATAGATGAAGGAAATTATTATAGAAAACATATGTGTGCCAAATAATGAAACTGCTCAGAGTAGCATAGCTTACAAAAGAATTCTATCGGTAGTATTGAATGGTGGTATAAATTTTCAGCTAGAAAGTATGGATAACATGTATTGAACTTAAATTGTGATGACTCAAATCATTTATATAAAAATATTTTCCAGTCTTTAAAATGCATGGAATATTTAGAATTTTTGGTAGAATTTTAAATGAAGACTAGATTGACACAACCTATCAATTCTCAGATCATATAATTGAGACCTATACATAATAAACTATTTGCCTAATGTTCTTTTAATAGGTGATACAGAATAGTTAGAGATGGTTAGTCTTAAGTAAATATTCTTATTTTAATGTATTCACACTTTTCCATAGGGAATATTCTAGAATGTAAGACTGTCATACTACTATAGAGCCAGTAAAGAAATCTAGTGTCAAGAAATTTTTGTTTAACTTTACTGCACTGAAAGCTTGTGTAGTACTTCATAGCCCACCTGATGCAAAGTAATTAAAATTCCTTACGATTCTAATAAAGGATTTGAATCCTGGGACAATGCTTCCTCAATCCCAAGGTAATTGATTATTTCAACAGCATGGGCTCCTCTTGTAACTGAACAATCTGTTTTAGTTGTTTTTTTTTTTTTTTGACAAATATGCATGGAGAAGCTGGGGTGTTCCTAAGTACACTTGTCAATACAGAAAATAATAATAAAATGAAAGAATGAGGAGCTGAGGAGCCTTATAGGATTGGTAGAGACTGAAAAGAGATGGAGTAAACCCAAGAAAACTTCAGAAACTAGACCTTGAAGTAAACAATTAGACATCCGAGGCCACTTTCTTTGCGGAAGTTGTTCCCAAGGGAATAAATGCCTGGCACTGAGATTCGGTGGTCACCCTGGCCCTAGGAAGCATACAGTACAGGAGCCATGCAGGGTTTTGTTTGCTGTTTCCTTTTGTTTTTTGAGGGTCATGAGGAATATGCTGTGTGACTTGTTTTTTGGATTCATCTCACATGGGTTACTGATGATACACAAAAGGAATGATTCTACCCAAGTAGAGCTTGGTCAACCTAGTAACTCACAGAAGCATGGGTGAGGGGTTGTTTGCAGGAGCATGGGTGAGGGGTAACTTCTGGAGAATGAGAGAGGGGTTATTTACAGGAGCAAGGGTAAGTTAGGGGAGCATAATAACTCAAAGGCAGTCTAAGCTAAACACAGAATTGTGGACAGGAATATTTAGAATTTAAACTGTTTCTCTAAGTGTGAAATGTGGATAATTTCAATTGCCAAACATTTAGTATTCATTAAATTTTTATTATGTTCCCAAACCAAGCACTTCACATGTGTAGTCTCATTAGTCCTCAGGATAATTTATGGGGTGAGTTCCTGTGCTCTTCTTATGAGGAGAAAATGAGCCAGGAAATGCCACACACTCAAATGAACATAGCACGTGTTCCATAAGTCAGCAATTTGGATCATCTTAATGAGATGTTCTTTAAACCAAAATGAACATAAGTTTAATTAAGACCTAGTTGCATAATTATTTGTGGTGATATAAATGTTGATAGTAAATGGGCAGTTATGATTATAGTTATTTGTGAAGTCAAGCCTCATTTTAGTATTTAAGGATCAGCAAATATATCATCCTCTACATGTTATGATTTACATTTGTTTCAGGAAATGTCTATTTGCTTAACTGCACCTAGATATACACTGTAAGTTACATCTGGAATGTTTTTGTCTAGCTCCCTGGGACTTAGAGGGAGGTATTATTGGGGTTTACATTCACAGGGAGATATGTGACCTTGAGCCTCTCTTCTTTATTTTTATTTTTATTTTTACTTTTTTTAAAGATTTTTATTTTTATTTATTTGAGAGTGACAGAGAAAGAGGCAGATAGAGAGTGAGAGAGAGAATGGGCGCGCCAGGGCTTCCATCCACTGCAAACGAACTCCAGACGCATGCGCCCCCTTGTGCATCTAGCTAACGTGGGTCCTGGGGAATTGAGCCTCAAACCCGGGTCCTTAGGCTTCACAGGCAAGCACTTCACCTCTATGCCATCTCTCCAGCCCGAGCCTCTCTTCTTCATCCTAACTGTAAGGTAAATGGATCTCATCTAGTAACACAGTCCCACCACAGCAGGGATCAAAACTTTCAAAATTGCAAAACTTTCAAAATTGAAGCCGGGCAAGGTGGCACATACCTTTAATCCCAGCACTCGGGAGGCAGAGGTAGGAGGATCACCTTGAGTTCAAGGCCAACCTGAGACTACATAGTGAATTCCAGGAGAGCCTGAGCTACAGTGAAAACCTACCTCAAAAAGCCAAAAATATAAACTTTCAAAATTGTGGTGGGAGAGATGGCTTGGTGATTAAGGCATTTGTGTAAAAAGCCAAAGGACCCAGGTTCAATTCCCTATGACCCACATAAGCCAGATGCAAAAGGTGGTTATTGCTTCTGGAGTATGTTTTCAGTGGCTGGAATCCCTGACATGCCCATTCTCTCTCTCTATTTGCCTCTTTCTCTCTCTCTCTCTCAAATAAATAATAAAATAAATTAAAAAGTACTCTAAAAATACTTCCAAAATTTTGAGACTAAATAAACCTTTCTCTTTTTAAATTGATTTAACTCAAGTATTTGTGATAGCAATGAAAATCTGCTTAATACAGAAGGTATGGAGGATGGGTTTTGAATGAACATATTTTCTTTTTGGTTCTGGTTACCTGATTCTGATAACAATAAATGCCACATAAGAAGAAATGTCAAATGCAGTAAAATTTTATAGTCTAATTAAATTTAGATGACCTTGCAAGAAAGATATGGCACTAAGGTTGTCCAACATTTTCTTCTTCTCAGTAGAATTTTGCAAAAATACTTGGGCCAACCAAGTATGTGGTATGCATCTGAAATCCCCGAATTTGGGAGGCTAAGGACTGATAAGTATAGTTTGAGTTCTTGACTAGGTTACGTAGTAAGACTATGGCAAGAAAGAAAGGAGGAAAAGAAGGAAGGAAGGAAAGAAAGAAGAAAAGAAGGAAGGAAGGGAATGAAGAAGGGAGAAAAGGAAGAAGGGAAAAAGGAAGGGATGAAAGAAGTGAGGGATGAAGAAGAGAAAGGAAGAAATAATGAAAAGATAGGAAGAAAGAAAGCAAAGAAGAAAGGAAAGAATCACTGGTCCTAAATTTCCCCTGTATGCTAATGGACTGAAAGTCAATGACTAACCCAAGCTGAACTATGCCTCCTTATTTCCTTGGTCTGTGATAGAGAACTATCCAATTAAGTGAGATTGACATAAACTGGAACCTGTAACATCTGCAACAGGAGGAAAGAGCAAAAGATCCATTTTTCCTGAAAATTTACCTTGTGCAATGAAATATAAAGTTATACTTTAATTAGATTTCATGGATTTTGATTCAAGTATAATTAACATTTTAAAATTATTAGGTGTGTATAGTTTTCAACTATTTCATTTGCATATTGCAATTTTTAATTTAAAGGGCTATTAATTAATAAAAAGCAACATGAAATACATCATGAAAGGGTCTACCAGTAGGTACCTGATTACTATTCTCTAGAAGACTAAAATAAGGCAAATATTTGGATATACTTTCTGATTTTTTTGAATTTCTTATTGAGAATTGTAATGCATGAACATACCATTATTTCTATTGTATTCTCTTACTCTTGCCCTGTTTGGTCCCACTCCTATTCCACTGAATACTCTTCTTTTTCCAAATAGCCCTTCTTTTGTTTTGATGTCTCATTTATTTTGTCCTCTGTGTCAAAATATTGATAGACTAAGGATTGTACAGGTCTTTTAGGAGTATCAATAACCACTGTAAGGTCATGAATGCACCAGTCAGTTCATGTCTGCAGTACAGTGCCCGAAAGTATGCCTTCCCACTCTGTGGTTCTTAATTCTCTCTGCCCCTCCCCACAATATTGTTTTTTTTAATCGTGTATTCGTGAGAGAAAGAAAGAAAATTAGAGTGAATGGGCACAGCAGGGCCCCATGCTATTGTGAACAAACCCCAGATGCATGTGCCACCTTGTATATTGGGTTTATGTGGGTACTGGAGAATTAAACCCAGACTGGAAGGCTTTACTAGCAAGAACCGTTAGTCAGTGGGTCATCTCCCACTGCACAGTGTTGTTTTAATAGCAGAACAACATTATTGCTCAAATGAAAACCACCCTTGGGAACCTTTGAAACTTTTTTCTAATATAATTAAGCCACAACTTTAAAAAATATTTTATTTCTTTATTTGCAACAAGAAAGATACATACAGAGAAAGAAAAAAAATTAGAGAGAGAGCACATATGTGCATGGCAAGGCCTCTAGCTGCTGTAAATGAACTCCAGATGCATGTGCCACATTGTGCATCTGGCTTACATGGGTACTGGCGAATCAAGCTCAGGTCATTAGACTTCTGCATGCAAGTCCTTTAACCACTAATCTATCTCTTCAGCCCAACTATTCACATATAAGCATTAAAGATGTCTGTTACACTGAAAATTATATCTTATAAATGGAGGAGTTAAAGTCAAGAAATTTTCAGATATCCAAAGACAAAAAAAAAAAGACAGACAGACAGACAGAAAGAAAGAAAGAAAGAAAAGAAAGAAAAAGAAAAATGAGGTGAGAATAGAATTTTTTTAAAGTATTTGTAAGTCTAAAATAACCTCAATAAAATGCAGGAATAAAACATAGTCTGTACTCTATAAACTGATAAACATTGGCTGGGGTCTGAGTATTGCTCTATGTACGTGAGCATGTATTATTTAGGAAGATGGAGTGCACACACTGATATGCGGAATAATGAGTCTCACAAGCATCCAGTGATGGTGATTTGGCTCCAACTGGAAGAGAATTATGTACCATTTCTTATTATGCATCCAGAAGATGTGCTTTTTAACAATACCCAGAGTGTTTTCTCTGTTTTTATTTTAATTTCTTTCTTAGCACAGGGAGTCTATTTTAGCTTAAATGTTTTTGTTTTGGACTTTTTTCCTTTTGTCTCCAGTGTCATATCTTGTGAGAATGACTCTTCCTTGCCTTGCTGAGCTTCTTCTTGAAACCAGCTAAAACCTTCCACATATATCCTGAGGATTCTTCATCTCTGCTTTCGCTGACAGAAGTCATTGATGCTTCTGCAAGGGACCAGACAAGATGCTTTTTTGCTTCAACCTTGTTTTTGGAATTTGCACATAGGAAATTTAAGAAAGAAAGTGTTTGTCTTTATTGGAATATATACAGATATTTCCATACAAGAAATATTTTCATATATACTTCAGCTGCTAATGTTTCCCCAGGGAGCTGGAAAAAATTTAAATTTTAGATTTCAGTATTCTTTGGAATTGTTGTTAGATTGTCCACACTCAAGGAGGAGTGACGAACTTCTAGTCATTTCTAAGTTCAAAGCACTCTTCAGAAGACTTACTAACCATCTGCATGTTTCCTTCAACTTTCAATGACTCTATTCCTTCCTCTGTAAAATTGGCACTTGTACCGTATATTCCTTCTCTTGAGCATTTACTGCAACAATGTGTGGCTAGCAGAGTGAGGCATCAATAGTGCGGGATGACTCTAATAAGAGAAAGGAAACATTTCTTAATCAAATTACAATGAAGAATTCTGTACTGTTCTTTCTATGGTATAATGTCCAGTCATGTTTGTTCTTTACCTGTGAAAATTGAGAGGTCAAGTACAAGAGTCAGGGATCTGTAAAAATTATTGGAAGGGGGACCCATAAACCACTTGTTTCTGACAATGGAGAGTGAGGGAAGGAAACATGCTGCTGAAAGCTAGAGGAAGAGGTGTGCAGTGAGTGATGGGCTTGTTCTGGGTCTCGCTCACTAGAAACAAAGTGAAAGCATCAATTTAAAGAAGAGCACTGGAATATCCTGTATCTCCATGGCACTGCTCTAGGTGAAGAGGACAGGGCAATGAATAAAAGAGACAAAATGTCCCAATTCCTTAGCGTTTATGTATAGGTAGGAGAGGCAGGTAATAAATACAATAAGTAGAAAATTCTTAACAATAATATAGAAAGAGTAAGTGCTTTGGAGAAAGACATAAGCAGAAAGTCATCAGGATTGCTCTATGGGGAAAATGGTTAATTTATCCACAGTGGTTAGAGATGGCCTCAGTGCTCATGACTTGAATGAGACCGACAGTGTGGAGGGTGGAGATCAGTGTTATCGTGCATGTGGGAGGCCCTTGCATTAACCCTAGTACTAGAAACAAGGAAGAACAAGGTAGGGAATCAGCTGATTCCTGGGGCTAAAGTGCTTTAGATCAAGAAAAAAAGTAAGTATAAGTATGCTGAGACAGGATGGGGTTGATATTCACCAAGAAAAGTGTGGCAGACACTAATTGAGTGCACTGAAGAGTGCAAATCCTGTCAGAGAAGGACTGAAGAATCTTCCAGGGCATGGTAAAGATTTGAGCAAGCCTGAGGAGAGCTGTAATGGAACTTAAGTCTCTTGGGCTTCTGTACTGTGAGTTCCCATTGATCTGTGAATGTGATGGAGATGATGGTTTATTTAAAACTCTTTTAATGAAATTTAATAGAAAATGATAAGAAAACTATCTCAGTCAATGTTGTGTTGCTAGGACAGAATACCAATATTGGGTAATGTATAAAGACCTGTCTTTTACAGTTCTTGAGGACTCTGGCAGGGGCCTTCTTCCTGAGATGTCCCATAGAAGAAGGCAAAAGAAGGGCAAAAGCAGAAGCATGCACAGTGGGATAGGAGATAAACTCACAGCCTTAAGCCCTTTAGGACTGGCATTAATTCATTTATGAGAGTAGATTTCCCCCTTTCAAATTAGGTCCTATGCCCTAACACTGTTGCACTGAAAATTAAATTTCCAACAACTTCCATTGGAAGGACATAATATTATGCCCCTTACCTTCCAAAATTAAATGCTTTTTCTTTTTTGTGAGAGAGAGAGGGGGTGGGAGAAAGAAAGAGAATTGGCACACCGGGATCTCAGCAACTGAAATTGAACTCCAGATGCTTGTGCCACATTGTATTTTTATTTGTCACTTAGCTAGGATAAGATCTTTCCATTCAAAATTTTGTTTAAATATATATTCCATCTTTGAATCATTTCTTTTTCATTTCACTTTCCTAATCATGTTCAGAAGAAGTCATACAGTAATCTTGAATGCTTGAATTCTTAGATATTACATCTTCTAGATAGCCAAGCTCATAACTATCAAGTTCTGCATTCTACAAAATCTTAGAATATAGACACAATTCTGCCAAGTTCCTTTAACCTGCATAAAATATTATCTGCCTTTAGTCCAGTTTTCCAGGTCTTGTCCTTCCTTTCCAATGATGGCCACCTGTGGGTTCCATGTACATTCTTGTTATGACCATTTAGATGTCTCTAAAAAGTTTAGGAATCTCTCTGTGTGTGTCTCTCATCAGCTCTTGTTTCCTGAACCTTCACCATAACTGTCCTTAAGGTTTCATGGATGGAAATCTAAGCTTTTCCACTCCTATTCCAAGTACCCCCTATGGTGGTACTATGACTCAGTTCTAAAGGTACATTCACGTGTTCAGGTATTTGTTATAGCAATAGCCCCACCCTTAACTCAAGTGTTCTTCTTTGTTTCCTACTTCTATAACAGAATACATGTTATACCTACCTATGTACCTCCAAAACAGATGTAGTAAATTTTAAAACACAGGTTTTTATTTTGTATAGTTTTAGCTATTAAGAAATCCAAGGTCAAGTGGTTTGTATCATATAAACAAGAACTTATGTTGCATCATCCCATGGTGTAAGATGGAATGACAAAAGAATATACATATAAAATATAGGAAAAGATGGAAATTGCAGCCTAAATGTTATCCATAATCAGCACTAACTTATTTATAGGTGTGAACATTTTGTTCCCTAAATACTTCCTCTCAGGTCTTGTGTGGTATTTTGAATAGATGGCCCCCAATATATTCAGCGTTTTATAACAGTTTGTAATTTAGATCCAAAGCCACTTGGCTGGAGGAGGGGTCACTGGGCAGTTCTTAATGTGTGGGGGTTTGAAATTCCAGTCTAAAGATGTGCAAAGTACCTAGTTCCACCTGGAGTCTCTGAAGTGTGTGGTGGGTTTTGCTTTTGGCTTTTGGCCTTTTCTCTGTCTGCCTGGTCCTTTAAGAGGGGGCCAACTTCTTCTACCATTAAGGAACTTCCTCTAGATCTGTAAGGTTCCATAAATATCCCTTCCTCCATAACTGTACCTAGTCTGGAAGTTCATCTTTCAAACCTGAATCTGTCTACTACACTTTGCCTCTTAACATTATTGTATTTGGGATTAAATTTCCAACATTGCTTTTAGGAGATACATTTAAATCATAGCAAGTAATGATATACCTATTGAAACTTTGGATGTATGGTAAACCTAATACATATTTAACATTGTACAATCTCATTTAGTCCTCAGAACTAAGACATATGTTATTCCTATCTAATTAAAATAAAAATGAGTTTATATAGCTTAAGTAACTTGTTTAAGGGCACAGTGTAAGTCAGTCACAATGGGAAAATCTGATTTTAGAGTCCATATTCTAATAAGTTTTCCCTCTTGAAATAAGATTAGTTTTTAAAATTGCATCCTTTTTATATAAAGATGCTCATTTTAATTTGTTCCCAATGGTTAGCCAGATAATATCTCTTCAAAGGTATCCACATTCTAATCCCTGTAACCCATGTCTCTGTTAACATATCTAGATGCTCCTCAACTTATGATGAGGTTATGTCCCAACAAAGACATATTAAATTGAAGTTGTCCCCAATTATAATGAATTCAACACACCTAACCTACAGAAGATTGTAGCTTAGCAACACAGCCCACTTCAGAGTATCAAATTGTTTGCCCTTGTGATCTCCTAGCATTCCAGGAGCTGAAGCTCACAGCACTGTCCTGTACTGCATTGGGAAAGAATATCCTATGTTGTACTTGTAGCTTGGAAACAGATAATAATTGAAAGCACATTTTCTATGGAATGAATATGCTTTTCACTCAATAGTGAAGTCAAAATATTATGTCAAACTATTATAAGTTGGAATCCTGTGTATTTGCAGATGAAGTTAAACTAAAATTCTTAAGATAGGAAGATTGCTGTTGGTGTTCTGGTTGGGTCCACTGTAATCACAAGGGTACTTTTAACAGGAGGACAAGGGACCAGAGATAGAGGAATGAGACATTTATGTTTCTATTGGTACTTCTTGCAACAATAGTCAATGAAGAAGAGAATATATGGAGAAACTGAGGCAGAAACATAGTCATATGCACTGGGTTGCTGTATGGTAGGTTTAGAACAGTGGTAACAGGCTAGGTGTGTGGGTAAACAAGGGGTGTCTTAGACCTTTCCCTGGGGAAATGGAGACAAGGCTGGTTGAATGTGACTGCTGATTCACTACCTGCCCTCAATGTTAGCTAGTTGAGGACTTGGGAGATAAGAACATCAAAATTACAATAAGCTCAGAAAGAGCAAGGTGACCTATAGAGACAAGAAGGCACCACCATGCTATAAACATTATAGACATTTTCCACTTTTATAAAAGTTTGGTAACTTATTAGAAAGGCTATTGATGCATGTAATCATTCTAAAAACACATGGGATAAGAGGTACTATATCAGAGTAAGGGTGTGTGCTTTGAATGCTTCCATGGCAAAACAAAAGTGAATCAAAAGAAATAAGCAAAAATCCTTCTCACAGGTACCACAATTGATTTTCAGTAGAAAATATCCCTTTGAGATTAAAGCTTATATCAGCCATCCATACTTACCATGAATTTCTCCAACAAAATTGCTCTTTTTATTGTTATAAGTAAAGTTAAAGATGTTTTCATTGAGGAAAGGTTTATTTTCATGTTACATGGAAGCCCTTAGTGGATTCAGGTGGGGAAATTGAACAGTCTAAAACATGACAAAAATATTCAGCTAAAAGGAGGAGAAAAGGATGATCAAATATGGCCACTACATATGTATTATATATTATGTAAAATATTATATATTCATATATGTATTTACACATATATGTACACAATATAAATACTAATTCGTATTGTGTTAAGTATGCCCCTTAAGCTTTCTTCTTTGGAAGAATTTGCATTTCACAAATATCATTGTTTCATAATTTTATCCTTATTTATTTGCAAGGAAAGAGAAAGAAAGAATGGGTGCCCCAGGGCCTCCAGCCACTGCAAATGAACTCCATATACATAAGCCACTTTGTGCATGTGGCTTTATGCAAGTTCATGGGAATCAAACTTGGGATGTTTGGCTTTGTAGGCAGGAACCTTAACCACTGAGCTATCTATCCAACCCTGTTTTTCATATTTTAAAGTGGCAAAAATCTGTCAAAGCCATAAACATGGTTGGCTCTAATTTCTTTCTCTCACATTTAAAAAAATGTGTCATCAACATGTGAGTTATTGTAATAAGGTGCTTTTGTGGTATTCTATGATAGTCTATTGGGGCTGCTGTAACAAAATGCCATAGACTGGTTATTTGTGGTGGGTTGAATGTTAAATGTCCCATATAGACTCATGTATTTGTGGTTAAGCCTCATTCTCAATACCCTGCTGATGGAGTTGGGAGGTGGAGCCTTGTTGGAGGAGGTATGTTACTGGGAGTTTTATTAGTTAAGTCGTACTGAGTATACACTAGCTATATCTCTCTTGTTGCTACCTTCCAGCTGCTGTGACAAGATGTAATGCCCAGCTTCTCCTCTACTGGGCTTTCCCCACCATGGTGAAGTTTCCCCTCAAACCTGCAAGCTGAACTAAATTCTTTCCTCTTATAAGCTGCTTTTGGTCAGGCGTTTTGTCAAAGCAATAAGAACGTAACTGTGACAGTCTATAATACTCAGAAATGTATTTCACACTCTTCTATTTTTCTAGTAGGTGGTAAGTCCAAAATTATAGAATAAACTGATTTGGAATCTGGTGAGGACCTATTTCCTGGTTCATAGATGGTACCTAACTGTTTCACAGTAGAAGGGGCCAAAGCTCCTTTGAGCCTCTCTTAGGAGATCACTGTTATATACCTGGGCCAGTAGACTGCTTCCTCCTCCTCCTCCTCCTCCTTCTCCTCCTCCTGCTCTTGCTTCTTCTTTTGGTTTTTTGAGGTAGGATCTCACTCTAGCCCAGGCTGACCTGGAATTCACTATGGAATCTCAGGGTGGCCTCAAACTCACGGCAATCCTCCTACCTCTGCCTCCCAGGTGCTGGGATTAATGGTGTGTCCACTACGTCTGGCTCCTTCTTCTTCTTTTGATTTTCCAAATTTTATTCTGAAAAAAAAATTACCAACACAGAAAAGTACAATAAAACTTCTTATACTTAATATTTGCACCTGTTATCTATTGATATTTTACTAGCTTCTATCTCTCTCATATACACACTATGCACATGCTTTATGCACTTCTCCTTTTCTGTACCAATCATTTTTTGTTAGTTATGTACACAATGTGTATGAGACTGCTTTCTTATCCAGAAAACTAAGCCTCAACAATTTAGTCCTAACTTCATATGGCAAAGAGTTTCCTTAGGCTGTGTGAACCAACATGGCCACATCCTGATTCATGAGACTTTGTTAAATGAGAAACTCACTTCCAACTTTGAGGTTTGCAAATTCAAGTCATTGTTAATTGTTTTGAGTATATCATCTTCAAGCATGTCATAACTACCTATGGCACCTCAAAACCTTAACTATTCTGTGAGTGAGATTTTGTTATTTTCTCTATCTTCTTCTCAACTTTCTCATGACAGCTGAGTCCTTTTCCTTTCATTTCATTTTCCAAAGTGTTGCTTCCAAATATTGACACTTTTCCACATAGGATGTGTATTCCTAGTCAGCTCCAGCCTGGCTTTCCTTTCTGGTTCTTTCATAAGCTGTTGCTCGTCTGATCGCTGTGGTTGGGATAGGATGAAGTGCACTACCACATTTCTGTTTGCTCATTTACTTGGCAAAGCTGTTTAATGCAGAGTTCCAGTCAAAGAATGAATTACTATATGCATTTCATACTTTGCCATTTCAGCAGATCTTTTGGAGGTCCTTGTATTTTTGCTATTGTTTTTGTTTCAGTTAGATTTTTTTTTTTTTAAGACAGGGTCTCCCAGATTGGCTTCAAACTTGTTATATAGCTTAAGATGGTCTACAATTCCTTGTACATATATCATCTACCTCCCAAGTGGTGGGATTATATATGTGTGCCACTATAACTGGCTCAGAGGTACCCACCTTTATCAATAAAGTTTCCTCAGTCCCCCAAATACTCATAAACATACACACACAATATATGTTACTTTCAGGGGCCATAACTATGCCTTCGTTTAGGAGACTTCTGCTGCTGTTTGCCTTTTAGCCAGTCTTAATTAACTTTTTCATTGTCTTCATATTATATCATACGATATTTTAGATTTTTATTATTACTTTTGAAACAGATTAGATACCTATACACTGAAAGTTCCACAAAAGCAATAGTATAATAGTTTTGAGTAACATGGTTAGTATAAGACAGTCGTCAGGACTTTCAGGGATTTATTATAGCACATTTTGCCTTTCAGTTTTATTCCTTATAGATTTTGTTCTGCTTGCTTTTGCTCTATTTTCCTTTAACTGTTATGTTTCTGAAATTGAAATAAAGAGGGAAAAAAGGACCCTATTCTTTTGAAAACAGGGAAAGAATCCCTCATAGGCACAACAAATGTGATTTTTGAGAAAAACATCTTGATGGGTGGTTTTGTTGGCAGAAAAATGACTATTGGTGGAGGAACAGGCTGGGCTAGAAGTGAAGCAAGAGCCAACAAACAGCTCTGACTGTAAATAAGGAGAATTCTGACTTTGTGTAAGTGAGAAGACAGTGAGACAGCGAGAAGACAGACCAGAAGTTTCAGCAATGCTTGGCATGTTTTTTGTGGAAGGAGACTGCCAGATAAAAGTCTCGTGTCTGAAGCAGCTGACTTTGGAGACAGGCACTGTGGTGTATACAAGGTTTGTTTCTCAAAGGCTCACAGTCTAGGAGGTTGTCCCTAATGTGCTTGATATGTTAGAAACTTTAAGAAATGGAGCCTAATAGAAGATCATTATGTGTTAAGAGAACCACCTTCACAAGGAATTAATGCTGGTCTCCCACGAGTAGATTTGTTCCTAAGCAAGTTTAGAGAAGAGTGAGCTTGGCCCCTCTCCACTTTCTTCCTCCCTTGCTTACACATGTCTCTTTCTGCTTCTCCACCATGGATCTATGAAATCTATCCAGGATCTAATGTGCTAATACTGTTAGGGCCTTCCTGCCTGCAGAGTCATGAGTCAGATAAATACTTCAACCATATCAACACAAAAGACACTAAAACAACAGACATAGCTTATTTCAAGTTCAAGTTGTCTTCTCTTGGTATGAAGCTCCCTTTTTCAATGCCCATTGAATCAAATATTGTACTAATGTGCAATGCACACATAGATATGCAACTTTGATTGCTCCAAGACTGTAGGTAACAGTGGGAGACAGCACTCAGTTGGGTCAAGAAATGAGGGAAATCAAAGCATAAGCAAGAAACAAGTCAGAGTATTGATATAAAATTCAGTGAAAGTGGCCACAGAGGTTCTCGGACGTCTGAGCACTTTTCTCATGCCCTCTAAATCTGTGACACATGGGAGAAGGGTCTTTGTCATGTTTACTTCAAATGACCTCAGTATCTTCAGTCTCTAGGAACAAATACTTGTGTATCAATATAATCTGTGGTAGAAAGAAGGTCTGGACAGTTTTAGTTGTGCATTTATGTGTATAACTGAACCATGGGAGGGGTGAGTGCAGGAAAAGGGAGGAAGTAAGTCAAAGTTAGCATATGGAAAGTATAAGACCTCTGCTAATGTTCTCTCTTTTTCCTATCCTTCTTTATTTTTCTTTGTTTCTTTCATTCCTTTCCTCTTTCCTGTACCTCTGTTTTCATTTTTTGTTAGGAGGCTAGACTGGAGCAGGAGTGCTGGGTGAGCACTGTGCAGAGAGACAGCTTTCTTTTCTTTCTTTTTTTTTTTTTTTTTTTTTTTTGGTTTTTCGAGGTAGGGTCTCACTCTGGTCCAGGCTGACCTGGAATTAACTCTGTCATCTCAGGGTGGCCTTGAACTCATGGCAATCCTCCTACCTCTGCCTCCCGAGTGCTGGGATTAAAGGCGTGTGCCACCACGCCCGGCTAGAGAGACAGCTTTCATTCAGCAATGTCTGCAATCTCTTGGCTTTCTGACATCATGCGGGGAATAGTTGTGCATGAGTACTTATGAAAGTCTAGGCGTATTCAGGGGATAAAGTTTATTCAACTAAATACAGAGTTTGAGTTCCTTAGAGAAATGAAGATTGGCATATGGGTAACAATGGAGGAACAGGCTGAGTAAAGTTCCTAAAAATATGGATCAGGTTTCTACAAAAAAGTAGTGTTGGGTAAGTAGGGTAAGTTGAGGAAGAGGGTTTGGAGGAAACTGACATGTTATCCTTTTTTCTAAGGACATCAACCTTGCCTTCTGGACCTTCTACCTGCTACTTTCATTCCCATAGGTTTTCTTTTCAGAACTCATTGCGATTATAATCAGTTTCATAGTTGCTTATTTCCTACTAGTTTATACAGTGCATGGAGGTAGGAAGTATAAAGTTGTTACGCAATGCCAGGCACAAAACTCCATTATTATAAACACTGTATACTCCCACCTATTATAATGTGTCATACCTTCTCAATAGTCATTAGATGTTCACTGAAGGAAGAAATAAATTAACAGATGCCCTGGGGAGAAGTATAGACTGAAGAAGTCCCTGGACTTACGTCACTCTTCCAGAGTGAATGCTCCGTCTAAGGGTTCTGTGTCAGCCATGTACTTAAGATTTTGTATGTCATTCAAAGCTTGTTCAATTAATTTAATCATTAATTATTAACACAGACATATGTTTTTAAATAATCCAAATGGAAGAAAACAATTTTACATTAATTAAAAAAAATATTTGTGAATGTTGCAGTTAGGTTTTCATTGCTGATAGAAATCACCCAACCAAAAGCAGCTGTGGGAAAAAGAGATTTATTTTGGCTTATAGCTCCACAATGGCAGAGGAAAATGATGGCATGAGCTGAGGGTGGACATCATCCCCTGGCCAACATAAGGTGGATAATAGCAACAGGACAGCATACCAAATATTAGCAAGGGGACACTATATTACCTACAAGCCTGCCCCCAATAATACACTGTGCTCTGGAGGAGTTAATTCCCAAATCTCCATCAGCTGGGAACCTAGCATTCAGAAATCTAAGTTTATGGGGGACACCTGAATCAAACCACCACAGTCAGGGAAAGTGAAAGAAGGAGGAATAAAGAGAATGGGTGCAACCAGGCCTTCTGCTTTGCTGCTGCAAATGAATTCCAGATGCCACTTTGTGCATATGGCTTTGCATGAGTGCTGGGAATGGAACTCAGGCTGGCAGACTCTCTGAACCATCTCCCTCCCCCAACTTCCAGTATTTTTAAAACTTTAAAATTTATTTGTAGTTCTTTGAAGTATGTGCCATAGACAATCATTTTACTAAATATAGGTTTAGTGAGTTCTGGTCCTGAATTCTGTGCTGTACGTTTTATATAACTTATGATGAATCTGATTAGGTTTGAACTCATGCTTCATTACTTGTTCTTATTAATGGATGATAGGTATAAATTCATATTTGAGATAAATTCACAGACCTTCCCTCTTATAGTCATGCTTTTTATTTGTAAGCATTCCCCCTGATAAGTTATTTAATAACTACTCTGCCAGGGCACACTGTGGAGAAAAGGACCACTGACAAATTACTCCATTAGTCACACGGTATATACACTCTCTACGGTAATGAAGGGTGTATCCCTTTTAGAGATTATAAGATTTCTTGCTTCTCAAAAGAACAAAGATTACAAATCCAAGTTGAGGCTTGCTTTTGGTTACAGTGTGATGACTCAATATTTTGATTGAAATGAAGGCCCACAAATCCTTAATAGTTTGAATTACTGAAACAGGAATACCATAAGAACTGTGTTATTTCAAGTATCCATATGACTCACATTTATATTCATATCTATAATTTTTCTTATATTGCTTCTTCATATTTTACATGGCGCTTACACATCTACTGAAATTACAGTACCAAAAATTCAAGATGTTAAATAATGTATTTACACCAGGAGTTTTGGATTTGCTTAATGATTTATGTTTAATAGAACCTCAGTAGTCTGCTACAAAAGATCCCTTTCTCTCACTTCCTGATGGCTGATAAAAATTTATATGCCATAAGTCTAGGTGCTTTACTAAAAGCTCTTTACTCTTTCACAGTGGAATTTAGGTTTAGTTGAATGAAGTAATTACAGACAAGACTAAACACATTGAATGATTCCATAGATTCCAATGATTGTCTTGCTGGTGTGTACTGAGTTCTTCCTGGAAGGGAGGAACTTGCTAGAGCTTCAGACAAGTGGAGATGTCAGAGTAGAGTGTCATATAATTCCATCCAATTTAACTCTTAGGATAATGCTACAACAGGGGGAAAATAAAAGAAATATAATCAACACAGGATATGAAACTTGGATTTAACAGATGGCATTTTACCACATTTCCTTGAACTCATAGCTGAGTTTTTATTATAATGAGATAAAGCTAAAGATCTTAGCAAAACTTTATCCAGGTACCCCTCTCCTCTCTTCCTCCCTCAAAGGTAACCATTATTCAAAAGTTGATAAATCTCTATGAGTGTTTTTAGTTATTCAGTGCAGATGGATTCATAAACAATATGAAAGACTATATACTTTTCAGGCTGGAGAGATGTCTTAGCAGTTAAGGCACTTGCCTGCAAAGCCCAACAACCTGAGTTTGATTCCCCAGTACCCATGTAAAGCCAAATACACAAAATATTGCATGCATCTGGAGTGGCTAGAGGCCCTGGCACAAAAATTTCCATTCTCTCTCTATCTCTCTCTCCTTGAAAATACATTAAAAAAAAAATTAACTCCTTCCAGGGCCCAACTTTCAGGGGCAGTAACTCCATGAACCATTCTGACTGCTAACCTGATGACCAGCTGCTCCATGGTGATGGTGGCAGACACAGTGATCAAGCACAGCCTAACAAAGCAGAAAACCACAGGCTACAAAGAACTCAACACTAAATCAGACTGTCAAAGGGCTTGCCATGGCACAGGGATCATTGTGAAAGAGGGGTCAGAAAGATTGTGGGTGGGAATACCAAAGGCAAGGTCCTCCCACTATCCTATTGAGACTGACTGAGGCCTTCATGACTCCACAGTAAGTCCCAAAGCCCCACAGGACAGATCCCTAGCAAAACAGGAACGGGAGAGGAATAAAGGGGTATACTTTGTTAAGAAATTAAAAAAAAAAAAAGATTGTATACTTTTGGCATTCACACAAATGGGGTCATAGTGTGCAACCTGATGTGTTCAATATATTAGCATATGCAAATTTAGTGGATACCATTTACCAATGAGTATAAACCACAGTGAATCTGCTCTTCTATGATGATTCTAGATTTTTGCTGTTAAAAACATTGCTACAATGAAGGATTCTTGTGTTTCTGTCCTGAGTACCCATGTGGGAATTTCAAAAAGGGAGACATCTGATGAAATTTCTAACTTACAGCACACGTGCAATTTCAGTTTCTGAGAAATTATGAAAAGACTGTGTAAAATCCTTGTACACACTCTTGGATCAATATTTAGTGTTCTCCAATTTCTTACAAACACATAAACTTTATATATCTTAAACTTTTGTCTACCCCAAAAGAATAAAAACTGACTTTTCTGTTTTTACCTCATATAATAGCTGGCTAAGAATGGTTATCAGAGACTGAGAATATAACTCAGTTCATTTACTAGCATTGAAAGTTTTCTAGCATTGGGAAAAAAAATGAAATTGGTAACTATGAAGCCAGAAGATATATATGCCATTGCCAATCTGACTGGACTTGTAGTCACCTAAGAGATACACCTTGGGTATGTTTGTAAGAATATTTCCAGAGAAGTTTGGTTGAGGAGGTAAGACTGAATTTGAATGTGGCAACACCAACCTATGAATTGGGGGTCCAGATTGAACAAATGAGGTGAAAAAAGGAGGAAGTGAATTTAGCATCAGCCCTCTTACTAAGAAATACAGTGTGACCAGGTGCGTCATGATCCCATCATCATGCCTTCCCTGACTATGGAGTCGACTCCTTCATATTATAAGCCAAATCAACCCTTACTTCTTAAATTGCTTTTGCCAGGTATTTTAGCATAGCAATGAAAAAAAAATAAGTTATGCAATATAGTCATTCTTTGTATTTCCTCTTGGAACTCTTGACACAAAGACTTATATTGCTGGGTTCATAACAGCATCATGGTTAGTCTGTGTATAGCCATATTGTTATTTACTTGTTTGTGAATAAATAATGTCATGGGCACTTATAAAGTGTGAAATTCTCTCCCTTGCATCCTATCCCTTGAATTTTAAAGAGTGTACCATTCCCTTGCCCCCTCGGGAATTGTGTGTGTGTGTGTGTGTGTGTGTGTGTGTGTGTGTGTGCTTTGTTCTTGCTTGCAGAATGAAGAAAGTACCATGCTGAGTGGCTTGCTGGACTTTATTCTATTTAACAGTATGGTACCATTCAATGTGGCTTTGCACGCAAATGTCAGATTTTTTCTTGGCACATTCCACTGCATGATCAAAACACATTTAGCATTGTCCACTGCAAGGGAATTTGGGTTTCTGATGATGTTTTCCCTTTTTTTTTTTTATCATTCTTCTTAACATCTCCTAAATAAGGGTGCTTTTTATTTAAATTGCTATTAAGTAGAAATGATGAGTTTAAAATGTATAACTTTTCACCATAGCAATGTTTAAAATTATTTTGTAAGAGTCACCAATAAAGCCTTTAGAACCTTGTGCTCATTTTATATGACATTACCAACTCTTCAGTCTCTTCACAAGTGACAGTAACATCCAAGACCCTTTTTGCTGTTTTTATAAAATATTTTATTTATTTATTATTTATTTGCTTGTTTGTTTCCAAGAAGAGAGACAGGGAGATGGAGAGGGAGAAAGCAAGAGAAGAGAAGAATGGGTATTCCAGGGCCTCCAGCTACTACAGTTCCGGATGCATGTGTCACATTGTACATCTGGTTTACATGGGTCCTGGGAATCGAGACTGGGTTCTTAGGCTTTGCAGACAAGTACCTTAACCCCTTAACTGCTAAATCATCTCATCAGCCCTGTTTCTTTATTTTATTTATTTATTTATTTATTTTGAGGAATGGTCTCACGGTAACCCAAGCTGACCTGGAATTCACTGTGTAGTCTCAGGCTGGCCTCAACTTCACAGTGACCCTCCTACCTCAGCCTCCCGAGGACTAGTATTAAAGGTGTGTGCCATCAAACCTGATCCAAGTCACTTTTATTAGTGAACTGTGTGTCCACTTGTGACTTCCCCTAGATTTGCATTTTACTTTGAATAAATTTAACAGCACTTACTTATCTTTTTAGTTGTAGTGTTGCAGTCATATATTGCCTTTATTACTCACTATATATTTCTGTTTATCAATATCACAAGAGGTTTCCTTTTAATTTGATACTTTTCAAAGAATTGGAGCCTGTTGAACTTATCTATTCTATATTTTTTATTTCACTGTCTTAATTATTTCCTTTTACCTTTCCTTGGATTATTTGTTTCTAGTGATTTTTCTTATTGAAGACCTACAACTTTTAAATTGGCTTGCCTTCTAAAATGGCCTTAATTAGTACCTACATATTTAGATATAATAGTTATGTTTTTTGCTCATCTCTCAGAATCTTAAAATACTTTGCACATTTATTTTTGATTAGTGAGGTTTGACTTGAGGTGTTTAATTTTACTATTTGCAATTTTCCAATGGTGGTGTGGGTAGAAAATATAATCACTATGATATCAATTCCATGAGTTATTTTGAGATTTAGTTAAGGTTCCAGTATGTGGTCCCTGTGTGACATGTATCTGAGAAGAGCAATTGTTTTCCTGCTAGTTCTGTCTCTGATATGATAGCTTGGGGAAGGCAAAGAGGGGATACAAGGCGCTTAGTTTATGTGTAGGTGTAAATTAGTGTAACTGGTAATGGACTCTAGATTGTGCACTTCTGACATAGCAGAGATAAGCCTGAAGATGAGCAGATACTGGCAAAGACCCAGATCACCTCCATGCAGACTTCCTCAGCATTCTTTACGTCTGTCTAGAACTGGAAGGCGGTGCTATGGTAACAGAAAGTGCACAGCCCTCACCCTTCTTATTCCTGCAATAGAATCTACAGCTGGCAAATGTAAGTCTACATCTCTGTGGAAGGCGGTGCCTGAGATGGCAATGGTGTGTCTTGGCTGTACTTGCTTCTTTTGCTGTGCTTCAGGTAGGAACACTGATTTTCAAAGATGTTGCTGTTCTTCCTGTCAATGTTTTTTGTTTTGTTTGTTTAATTGACACATGTCAATACTGTGGTTTGTACCTAATAAAGTACATTTTTACAAGTTTCATCTTCTGCCCATTCTCTCTTTTATCCCCCTCCTGCTTGTTTTCTGTACATTTGCATGCATAGCATTATATGTTCTGGACTTTACTACTTTTATCTTATATGCAAAACCAATATGATATTTTGGACATGACCCAATTCTAATGTTTAGAGTAATTTTCATTGTACAGAAAAATTTTAGTTTAATGTCATAAACTTGATAATGTTTTCCTTTGAAGTTTGATTTTGATTCTCTTCTGGTAATAATAAGTTTCAGATATCAGATCATGGCATCAGAAAAGGAAGCACACCAGACTCCAGCCCCTTTCCCATCACGACACTGATAACTACTGCAACTAAAAAGAGTAAACACAGGAATGATATAGACGTGAAAACATTAATTATGAAGACCCTTTGTTTTAGGTATCTTGTGACTAAATAAAAGGTCTTTTATGAGGAGATCCTAAAAGAATTTACTAGACAAAGCAGCAAATCACATAGATATCTGTCTTGATTAGTTTCTTTCACTATTTTGATGACATACAGTGTACTAACTATTCTTGTACCATATTTTAAAAATTAGCTTTTCATATTTTGGCCTTTAATCAGCCTATTTTTGTGTATAGTATAAAGTAAGGTTCTAATTTCAACTTTAAAAATATGCAGAGCTTGCTGTTTTAATGTTGAGTGTTAAATAAGTTCTTGTACCTCCAATGCTCTGAAATGTTCACCTTTGCATACACAATGCCATACTACACAACTGAGTCACTTAAAAATAATCTTCATTCTCTTCCATTGATTTGTTTCCATACCAATATCACACAGGTTTAATTACTATGTTTTTGTTGTAAGTTTTGATTATCAATTGGTTGAATCATTTTCTTGCCTTTTAAAAGTATTGTCTAGGCTTTTATTCTCTACACATCATGTTTGAGTTTTCACTTCTATGATTATATAATGGAGAGACATCATTTCAAAAGAAAGAGATTGATTTTGACTCATGGCTTTAGATGTTTCATTTCAAGGTTGGCTGGATCCATGGCTTTGGGCTTTTGGTAAGGCATAATTTCTTTGCTGCAGGAGTGAGTGATGGAGAGGGTTGCATATCTCATGGCACCTGGGAAGCGGAAAGTCAGAGAGAATCTTCTGTAATAGGATTCTTCCTTTTTCTGCTTTCCTTCCATTCAGGCTCCCAGCATATTAGATAGCTGACCCATGTTCCAAGTGAATCTTTTCCTCCATTACTAACTAAGACATCTCCAGAAACTTGTGAATGCACCCAGAAGTGTGCTTGACTAGTCTTCTGACAATCAAGCTTAGCCATCACATACACATGTAAGACAAACTTGTATAGTCTTAGAACATACATGTCCTCTTTATTTTAGTTTTCTCTATCAAGTTGTTTAAAGACAATTTTTATCCTCAAAACACTGAGTCTTATCTTCCAAGGAAAGGATACACCTTTTAATTTGCCTGCTTATGAGCCCTTCATGAAAAATAGAATTTTCTTTTAAGTTTTTATTTATTTTAGGTACTTTATGTTTCCTTCAGTTACTTATGGTATATTTGGAGGGTAGATCCTCATAAACCTTCTGCTTGGACAATAATATCACATGTAGATTAAAAAATGTTTTTTAGTTTTTTTTTTTTTTACAATTTTTATACTTTGCACTTCTTTCTCTTTTTGTGGTAGGATTTCTGATAGATAGTGAATAACATATGTGTAAATATACATTTTACTATATAATCATACATAAAACAAACCAAAATTTATCATTTTAGCATCCTTTAAGATAGCCAAAAAAATTTAAAAATCAAAATATTAATTTTATGTAGCATATTTCATTGCAATGTATAAATTATACATTCTATATTTGTACACATAAATAACATATGATTACATGCCATATAAAATTTGTACTGATTTTTCTGTTTTTAATCTTACAGTCTGAAAAGAACAGCTTAGGCTATTATGAATTTTTAAATATAGTACTGAATAGGGAGTTTATTGGGGTTACATACATAAGCCTGGGTAATTTAAATGCAGTTGGTGTCATCAAAAAACCCATACCAACATAAGTAATAACTTTTGAAATTTATATCCTTTAGCTCCCTGCACAACTTGCAGACACCTCCACTGAAGAGTCTCCTCTCCTCAGCAATTCCTTGCTGTTTATTTAACGTTGGGAAGAGGTCTTGTGATTATTATAATTTTCCGAGTTTCTGCACCTAGTATGTTTTATTTTTAGCTTCCTTATGAGACTTTATTAATCCTGTAGGACAGAATGTTTTAATTCTGAGGAAATAGTTGGGCCATATATATGGTTTTTTCCTTAAACATTTTATTGACAACATCCATACATATAGATGTCCCCTCCCACCACCCAGATATATGACCCTTATGCAGTCATGTTTATATATATACTTACACACACACGTCTTTGCTTTCCTTTCATTACTCAATACATTTTAATTGCACTTCAGGCCTCTAAATATATCAATATATGAGGAAATGCTGATATTTTACAATAAACTTGTTAGAATTTCATTGTGTTTTTATATAATTATTTAATCATTATTGATTGTTGGTTGTTAATGTTTACAAATCTTTGATGCAAACATATATCAAATTGGAATGACCTATATGTAAAATGATTGTTGTTGAACCATTTGTCACAAGTCACATTTGTTGTGACCATCAATCTATACATACTTCATATGTATTACTGAGGAATAATATTTTCCTATGCAATAACAATTTTATCATCACATAAGAAAATAAACATTGCCAGGTGTGGTGGTGCACGCCTTTAACCCCAGCACTTGGGAGGCAGAGGTATGAGGATCACTGTGAGTTCAAGGCCACCCTGAGACTACAGAGTGAATTCTAGGTCAGCCTGGGCTAGAGTGAGACCCTACCTCAAAAAACCAAAAAGAAAAAAAAAGAAAATAAACATTAACTCCATGTGTCAATCAGGATTGCAACTCTTACACATATTTGCTCAATTTTCTCCAACATACCTTCTTAAAGATCTGGCATCCAAAATGCTGTTGTGCCACCTTTATTTCTTTTAATATACAATATTCTCTGTTCCCCCATCTTCCCTAATTATTTTGGACATATTAGTCCAGTCATCAAAAAACGTTCACTCGCAAGGATATTTTTCATTGTTTCCTCTGCTTGATACAGGCTCAACATTTGTGTCAAGAACTCTACACAGGTGGTATTAGGTTATCAATATTTATTATGCTAACAGACAATCTTGATATATACTTTGATTACTTAACATAGGACAACTAAATCTGTCTGTTGAAAAGTTACTTTTTGCCTTTTGAGATTTATAAATAATCTCATAACACACATTTGAATTGTCTGGGTATGTGAATAATTTCTTAACCAAGAAGGTTTCATGCAGTGGATTTCATTCTCACTGTGATTGATTTTTTGCTTGAATCATTGATTGTATTTTTTTAAAAATCACACATTTTCCAGTTCATTTTACTCCGTTTTCTGTAAGGTTTTTTACTCTGCAACACAAACTGATTAGGAGGTCACTATGTGGCCCAGGCTAGCCTTGGATTCACTGTAATCCTCTTGCCACATCATCTGAAGCACTAGCAAGACAGGTGTGAGCTATCATGCCTAGTTTCAGTCATTCCTTTCAAACCTAGTAGGTGTGAACTTTTAAAGAACTCTCCTTTTTTACCTCTCCCCTATCTGTTTCCCTTTAGGTAAACTATTCACCATTTTCAAACATGTGGCAATCCACGTCACTTGTTTTCTGTTCTGGTGCTCAGAGTTCGCTGTCTGGCCACGTGGTGCAGCTTCAGGAGGCTCATCTTTATGATCAGCTCCACTTACAACTGAGGACACATCTGATGTATGTTATTGTGTTTATCACCTGTGATCAGGGTTGAGTATGTTTTCATAAGTATGAAAGCCACTCACATTTCCTTTACTGTGATGGATTTATTAATATTCTTTGATAATTTTATGTTGCTTTGTTGTTTTCTATTGATCTGCATAGATTTGCTAAATTTAAGAGATTAGAACTTTAGCACTATTACTATTTTATTTATTTATTTAAATTTTGGGGGTTTTTGCTCCATGAGTTTAAAATATTTTTATGATATTAACTTCTTTTCAGAGGGAGGCATCTGAAATTTGTTAGCTAGGTAAATGTTCTGCACTCTAGGTTCTCAGATAACTTTTTTTACATTTCATAATATAACTTGTTTTTTATTTTTGTCTGTTTATATTTTGTGTTTGATATATTGTGATTTTATTTCTGTTGCACAACATGTGCACGGGTTAAACTTTATGTTTTCTTAAACATTTATGTGTGTTTCTTCACATAATTGAGTAGTTCATTCTGAGATGAGGTTTGTAATTTGATAAAATCAGAATTTCTTTGAATTAATTTCTAGGCTTTGTATTCTGCTTGATTACTCTTTATAAATTTATCTACATGTCAAAATTTTAATTTCAAAAAAGCATATTATCCTTTGACAATCTAATATTCCTGTCAGGCTTTGATTGGGGATTTAATTTGTTTTTCGTTGCAGAATTACCTATTCTAGTCAAAAATACATTACTATTGGTCTCATAGCCTATGTATAATTAAGGAAATAAATCAATAAGTAAATAGGAAATGGATAGCTTTGTAATATTAACATTGCTAATGGAGAACATGATATTCTTCTTTTTTGGCCATAAATATGTCACAAATTTCTTGTTATTTTGTTTTTAGTTTTTAAATTACTTGCAAGAGGCCTTTGGTCCTTTCTTTTTTATGTTTTATTTTTTCATTTATTTCATTTAGTTTATTATTTGTATATGTAAATTTACTGATTTATTTATTTTTTATTTTTTATTTTTTTGGTTTTTTGAGCTAGGGTTTCACTCTAACCCAGGTTTCACTATGGAGTCTCAGGGTGGCCTCGAACGCATGGCGATCCTCCTACCTCTGCCTCCTGAGCACTGGGATTAAAGGCATGTGCCACCACACCAGCTGATTTATACATTTTTAAAACTATTACATACAGATCAATATAGAGTGGAATTTTTGTTTTTTTGAAGCTGCAGCTAAATGTCTTGTTTTTCTTCAAGGTAATAATGACTTCTTTTGCCTTATCCTCTTTTCTTCTTTCTCCTTCTGTCCTCCTATTCCACCATTCCTTTTCCTTCTCTTTGTCTCTTCTTCTCTTTGTCTTCCTTCTTTTTCTTCTTCCCTACTCATTCTACTTTTCTGACAGGGTCTCCTTCTATAAAGTTTACCATGAAATAGAGATCTTCTCTCTGATTCAGAAGTACTGAGATTATAGGTACAAACCATCACATTCTGCTTTTTTTTTTTGTATCCTCTTTAACATATTTCAGGTTTAAATTATGTTTTCATGTCTAATTACAATAGCTAATTACATATTTGATGGAAGAGAACCGTATTTGTCATGCGTGTATTCATCTTATTCCTGACATTTGAGGTAAATACTTCAGTGTCTTCCAATTACAGAGTGTATACAGGGCAGTACATCCCTTCCTAACTGTCTCCTCCTGTCCCAGTTCAATCTAGATGAAGGCTGTGATAATTGCAATACCACAACCTGACAGAAACTTGCAGTGGTCTACTTCCACAAGTGATAGAGACCTTCCTGCCACTTGACTGGGGGATGGTGTATGTGTAAACTATGAACCCTTTCCTTAGAATCTGCATCCAAGGCAATACTCAGCTGTACTTATCTTTAGATAACTTATGTTCTCTAGGAAGAAACCATGAGATGAGAAATCAGATGAAAATGATTTGCTAAGGAAGTGCTTCTGCAAATACTTGAATTCCTGCCAGGAGTACAGGAGCAGATGTGGGGGGGTAGGGAGCAATATAAGGAATACTTTTAAGTAGATCTTGCAATAAGGACCCCGATCAGTGTGTATTGGGGGCATAAATAATGCCTTAGAATTTCTCTGAACACAAGACAGGAATGTTGGATTTCCAAAATCTCAGATCAGGAAACAATTGGTTAGTATTTCCCAAGGGATGGTTACTTCCAAGCATCTCCCCCAAGCGAAAAGTGATGGCATTAGTCCCAGTGCAACAATGAAGGAGGTCAAAAATAAGTTGTCAGAGCCATAAGTGGGAGTTATATGCCTGCTGGGTGTGCTTGTGCATACTTTTAATCCCAACACTCCAGAGGCAGAAGTAGGAGGATCATTGTGAGTTTGAGGCCAACGTGAGATTACGTAGTGAATCCTAGGACAACCTAGGCTAGAGTGAGACCCTACGTCAAAAAAAAAAAAAAAAAAAAAAAAAAAAAGTAAGAAAGAAAAAAAGAAGTATATAGAACATGAAATCTTGGCCACAATTGTTAAGATTTTCTTCTTGATATAAAGAATGTGGAAGAAGTACATTGGATTGTGCAGTAATTATAAATCCATCTTTATTTGCAGTTCTATTACACTTGCTCCACATCCTTTGGAAGTGTGCTCTTTTGATACATAAAAAAATCATTTATCTGAACAATGGCTTTTTATCCTGATAATTAAAAATATTTTATTAGGCTGGAGAGATGGCTTAGTGGTTAATCGCTTGCCTGTGAAGCTTAAGGACCCCAGTTAAAGGGTAAATTCCCAGGACCCACATTAGCCAGATGCACAAGAGGGCCCACGCATCTGGAATTTGTTTGCAGTGGCTAGAAGCCCTGGCGCACCCATTCTCTCTCTTTCTCTGTCTGTCACTCTCAAATAAATAAATAAAAATAAAATAAAATAAATATTTTATTTATTTATAGCAGAGAGAGAGAGAGAGAGAAACACAGAATATAGAAAAATAATAAATACATAAATAAAATAGGAACATAGGTTTTCCAGGGCCTCTAGCCACTGCAAATGGACTCCACAGGCATGAACCACCTTGTGCATCTGGCTTATTTGTGTATTGGGGAAACAAATTGGGTCCTTAGGTTTCACAGCAAGCGCCTTAACCACTAAGTCATCTCTCCAGCCCTATCCTGATAATTTTATGTGTGTGTGTGTTACGGTATATGCATATGTATGGCTGGTGCCAGAGTTGGGTCATGCACTGTTATTATTCTTCTACCCCTTCATACATGAGCAGGTATCTCTTACTGATCACAGAGCTTATCTTCTTTTTTTTTCCCCCATGAGCCTCAATCTATGTTCCCCTTGAGACTAGAGTTCTAGATGTGTGTGGCTCCCAAGGATCAGCTCCAGTGGTTGCTCAGGCCTCATCAGGACCCCATGCTTACACAAGAACTGCTCTTAGCCTCTGAGCCATCTCCCTCACGCTCATCATGATAATTTTTTGACTGAAATGATTTTGTTTAAATTCATGTATACTTTTTTTTGTAAATAGAACCCAAATGGATGTTGAGTTGTTAAAACCAATCTAATTCATATCTTATAACAGTTAACTTTAACTTTGAACCGTTTGAATATATTGATATTATTTATTTTGAGATATTTATTTTCAGCATTTTTATTAACTTTCCCTTGGTTTGTCTTCCCAATCTTTTTTTTTTTTTCTTTTTGAGGTAGGGTCTCACTCCAGCCCAGACTGACCTGGAATTCACTCTGTATTCTCAGGGTGGCCTCGAACTCACGGCGATCCTCCTACCTCCGCCTCCTGAGTGCTGGGATTAAAGGCATGAGCCACCACACCCGGTTCAAATCTTATTTTTTTCTTAGTTACAATTTGGCATGATGAAAGTTTAATTTTTTTCTTTATCTATTTAGAAATGCATACTCCTTTTAACTCTATTCTTTTCATTCTTTTCTTCCCTCTCTGTTTTCATCCTTTCTTTTATCCATCCTTTCTTCCTTCCCATTCCCTTATTCCTGCCATCTTTCTTTCATCACTCAGTTTCTTCATTCTTTTCTTTTTGTGATTAACAGAACTGATTAATAGATAATGAAATGATTAATCTAATGAATAATGTTTCTACTCACTTATCTCCAAATAAAAACATCTTAGAAATTACTTTTATTTTTGTGTTTTCAAGATAGGGTCTCTCACTTCTAGCCCAGACTGACCTGGAATTCATGATGTAGACTCAGAGTGGCCTTGAACTCACAGTGATCCTCCTACCTCTGCCTCCCAAGTGTTGGGATTAAAGGCATGTGCCTCCATGTCTTGCTTGATTATTTTTATCTTTATGTTATTTCATTTTAATGTCAATTGAATTCTTAATTAGTTTTATTCTCATGAATGAATAGGAAAATAGATCCTACAGGTCTTGAATGATGTCATTATTTATTTATTTAGTTATCTATTTATTGGGTTTTTTGAGGTAGGGTCTCACTCTATAGCTCAGGCTGACCTGGAATTCACGATGTCTCAGGGTGGCCTTGAACTCCTGGTGATTCTCCAACCTTTCTCCCAAGTGCTGGGATTAAAGGCATGCACCACCACACCTGGCATTGTTTATTTACTTTTTAACAAGCTCTCACCTAGCCTAGGCTGACCTTGGAACCCAGAGTAAATATCCTACCCCAGACTCCTGAATGCTGGGTTTATGGGAGTGAGCTGCCACGCCCTGTTTGTCCTTGTCTTAAAGTATCCTTCTCTATTCCTCCCGGAGAGCTTTATTCTCATTTCCCAGAGGTTAGTTTTCCTTCCTAGCATTATTTTTCTCCTGTTATTAACTTCAAATGTCTAGATACTATGCTGCTATTGTTGACAAGGGTTTCAGTCTTCTATATTATCTATCAACACCTTTCCAATGACAGATCATGACTTAGCTCTTTTACTTCTGTCTGCCATTTAAATCTCTTTTGTCATTGCAGCCATATAGTAGTTTTGTTTATATTCCTTGATATTATTGATTTTAAAATATATTCTGTGGCTGGAAAGATGGCTCAGAAGTTAAGTTGCTTGCCTACAAAGCCTAACAATCTGGGTTAGATCCCTCAGTACCCACATAAAATCAAATGCACAAAAGTCATATATATGCACCTGAAGTTTGTTTGTAGTGGCTGAAGGCCCTGGTAATCCCATTCTCATTCTCTCTTTCTCTCTCTCCTTCTCTCTCCCTGCCATCTCTACTTGCAACTATGTAAATAAAATTTTAAAAAATAAAAATATACACAGTACTTATTACTCTGTAGCAAGCAATGGGAGAGACATTTCAGGATGCAGGAATATAAATTCAATTCCATGTCACAGAGCTCACTAATAAGCAATAGAGTAATTAATAATGATTAACTTTGTTATAATTATTGTGACCTAGGTTAGTAAAAGAGGTAAGAGAATAAAGCATTTAGATATTGAGGAATTAGAATTTCTAGAAAAGGACATAATGATTTCAAACTCACAAAGACTGAGGAATGCTTAGCTTCCAGAAATAGTAAGCAAGAAACAACCATAGACAGTTATGAGAAAGAGAGAAAATCATTCTGGAAGTGGGTTTTCAGTTCCTATAGGTTCTTTTAAGCTAGGGTCAGCAAGTTTTAATGCAAAGAAGCATTAGTTATTCTCTACTTTGTGGATCACTAGTCTCTTTTGCAATGGCTCTGCAGATGTAAAGAGAAAGTAGCTATGGGCAACAGTTTAAGTGGGTATGTATGTCTATGCTCATAAAACTTTATTGATAAAAACCCCTGTCTTGACCCAGGTGTGGTGGCGCATGCCATTAATCTCAGCACTTGGGATGCAGAGGTAGAAAGATCCTTGTGAGTTCAAGGCCACCCTGAGAATACATAGTGAGTTCCAGGTCAGCTTGGACTAGAGTGAGACCTTACCTCAAAAAACCCTGTCTCACCCATAACACAAAGAGTTGGCGCAACAATAAGAACAGTCATAACAGAAAAGGTTGTAATACATGTGTACACACACATACATGAGGAATATTGGACAGAGACATAGCATGTCCATAAAACTTAAAATATTTATTACATAGCTATTTATATGAAAAGTTTGTTAACTTCTGCTTTAGAGACTCATAGAAATTAGTTTTTCAGTTATCCCCCCTCCTTTTTCCATTAAAAAAAAAAACAATAACTTTTCTATGAAAGGGATAGCTAGGATACCCTTAATGCACACAAAACAAATCAAACAAATCAAAACTAGCTCCCATCTGTTCTACAGGTAAGACTCTCCAAATTTCCATCAAATAAACGATGCCTTTCTTAGGGAAGTCATTTCACTGAACTTCACATTCCAACCCCATTTCAAGTGCCGATATCCACATGGTGCTAATGGCTATCATGTGGCCCAGTCTGGTTCTAGAAGCTTTAATGTGGTGTCTTCACATTCACTCCCCTATCCATGTGCAATTGATTTTTGTATGTATAGAATGAGTCGGCATTCCTCACAAGGAAACTAAACAGCTCATGGAATCACAGGATGACCTGCTGGACCCAGAGACAATCTGAGAATGTTAAGAGCTACGAGGAAGCTTGATGGTACCGGCAGTAGCACCCATCTTTGCATAGTCCCTTGCTGCCATGAGGGCATTTTCAACATAGCCACAGACATATCTGCTCCTTATTTGGTGGTCACATCTTCCAATAGATAAGAAAGGATAGTTCGATATCTATTTAGAAATATCTCAGGTCACATTCCAATGCTCTATAGTCAGAAAAGTGATAGTTTCATGGCAGTGTCTAGATCATATGTCCATATTGCTACTGGGATAGAAATGTTTAGCATACAGCAATAGTAGCCAGAGCATATAACATCCATGTGATGTTGTCGGGAACTGTGACCATTCCTTTCTCACAGTAGTTATTGAATAAATATTAGGAAATAGTCTATGTATTTGAAAGGAATGACCAGAATAAGACCAAAAGAGGGAGGAAGGTTGTATTTTATTTGCTTTGAATTCATGCTTATGAAACATATATTGGAAGGCCGTTCAAATTCTTAGTAATTTACTTGTGTTTGCAAAGACTTAAAAATAATTCAATGGGCTGGAGAGGAGAGATGGCTTAGCGGTTAAGCGCTTGCCTGTGAAACCTAAGGACCCCGGTTCAAGGCTCGGTTCCCCAGGTCCCACGTTAGCCAGATGCACAAGGGGGCGCACGCGTCTGGAGTTCGTTTGCAGAGGCTGGAAGCCCTGGCGCGCCCATTCTCTCTCTCTCCCTCTTTCTGTCTTTCTCTCTGTGTCTGTTGCTCATAAATAAATAAAAAAAATTAAAAAAAAATAATTCAACATTTTCTTTGCTAGGTATATGGGTCATTTATTTATTTTTTGGTAACTTTTGGTGAGTCAAAGAGATATATGGTGTTTGGTGGTAGCGATGTGCAATTTTGAAGAAAATTTGAGTTTGTGTGTCTTTTGTGCAACCTTGTACAATCTTCTCAGCCATTAATCTAACTTGAACTATATTTCTACACAAATATGTTTTCAATACTTCATAGAGGAGATTATTTAATAGTGTAAGAACATTTGCTTCTCTCTTAGACTTTACAAAACAATCTCTGAGTGGGGCTCTAGTCTTGTTCATGTAGTCATTTATAATGACATTTGACATTGAAGTGTGGCATGTGGTTGAGATGGAACAATGCTGCTTTGTGGTCCTTATTTATCTATTCATTTATTTATTTGTTCATTTATTCATTTATGAGACAGAAAGAGGAGAAGAGAGAGAAGGAGGGAAAGAGAGAGGGGGAGGAAAGGAGGGATGGAGGAACAGTGGGCATGACAGGGCCTTTAGCCACATCAAAATAAACTACAGATGCATACATCATCTTGTGTATCTGGCTTTACATGGCCACTGGGGAATTGAATCTGGGTCCTTAGGTTTGCAGGCAAGTTCCTTAACTGCTGAGACATCTCTCCAGGCTTGTCTGGGATATTTAGTGCTCCATCTACACTCTTATTTCCCCCTTAGAATCATTCATAAGGGGAACTATGTGCATAGTAGACTCTCATGGAAGGAGCAGGAAGAAAGGTGCAAGGATGAAAACTCTCCTATAGTTTTCTTTTCTTGGAGTTTCAACAAGATTAAATGAGGGAAACTTGCTAATTTTTTTGGTACATATAATAGCTGAGAAAAGAATTACATTTAGCTTTAAGAAGGCTGCAGAAGTTAGGTAGATTATTTTTAATGTTTCTATTTATTATTTGAAAAAGAAAGCTAGAGAGAGAAATAGAGAGCAAGAAGAGAGAATTAGAGAGAGAAAGTATAGGTACACACATGCCACTTTGTGTATCTTGGGAACTGAACCCAGGCTTTGGAAGCAAATGCCATCTTTTCAGCCCCTTAGGTAGATAATTTTAAAAGAACTTAAGTAGCTTCAGTTATTTGCATGGTAAGGCATTGATGCATTTTGTCTTCCTTTCTTGCAATTTTTATTCTTTCATTTCTTCCTTCCTTCCTTTCTCCCTCTCTTTCTTTCTTTCTTCTCTCTCTCTCTTTCTTTCTTTCTTTCTTTCTTTCTTTCTTTCTTTCTTTCTCTCTCTCTCTCTCTCTCTCTCTCTCTCTCTCTCTCTCTCTCTCTCTCTTTCTTTCTTTCTTTCTTGAGGTAGAGTCTCACTCTAGCCCAGGCTAACCTGAAATTTATTAACTCTCTATATAGTCCCAGGGTGGTCTTGAATTCATCAGTCCTCCTACCTCTGTCTCCCAAGTGCTGGGATTAAACACATGCACCACCATGCCTGGTGTGATATAAATTTTCTTTGAAGATAATTCAACAGAAAGGAGTTCTGATATTTTCATTTATGATGATCCCTTTCCTATGGATGAGATTTTCTTCCTGTCTCTCACTAACACCCCTCCCCCCACTCCCACTTGGGCCCTGACCTTACTTCCACACAACTCTTTGCTTGTTGATTTTGTTCAGAGGTTCAAAACTATATTTAATAGTAGGTGTACACATAGCTTCAGGATGATGATAACATTCAATTCTTCTCATTAAATTCAATACCACACAGAACCATAGCCAAGACTAATCCTTTGGATTCCTTTCCTTCTGGTATTTGATTTTTTTATAGATATTTGGTTAGATGAGGAATGTTAGAAGTTTAAAAATACTTGCCTGATTGACTATTTCAATGTAAATAATTTAATTCTAGTTTGCAACTTTAATACATTTTGTTTGCAGTTTATGATTTTTTTAATTTTTTTGTTTATTTTATTTATTTATTTGAGAGCAACAGACAGAGAGAGAGAGAAAGAGGCAGAGAGAGAGAGAGAGAGAGAGAGAGAGAGAGAGTATGGGTGCATCAGGGCTTCCAGCCACTGCAAACGAACTCCAGAAGCGTGCGCCCCCTTGTGCAACTGGCTAACGTGGGTCCTGGGGAATTCAGCCTCGAACCAGGGTCCTTAGGCTTCACAGGCAAGTGCTTAACCGCTAAGCCATTTCTCCAGCCCAAGTTTATGATATTTTAAAACTTAACTGGTACTTACAGCTTTACATTCACATGTCAATATATGTATACATTTTAAGATGGTTAGTTCAGGTTAAGCTCATCCATCTCCTCAAACTTTCATTATTTGTTTATGGAGGAAACTTTCTTCTTGCTTTTTGCAATGTGCAGTAAGTCCACTACTATCATCACACACCAGAACTTCTCAGTCTCATCTTACTATAACTTCCTACCTATGGATTGTAATACATTTAAATGTTATAATCATAAAGAAAAAGATCTTATGGCACATCATAATTTTTCTAAAACTATAGTTTTGTTAATTTCTTCTCAACCTTTTGCTATGTGCATGCTTTGTACAATTGTAATTATTTCATACGCTTCAAGACAGAATTATTTTGGAAATTTGATGGAGCGACTGGAGAACATGCGTCTTCTACATCAAGAAATTGCATGGTGCTGATGAGAATCAGAAAATGACTATTTACTGGAGCCACTGTGATCTTTAAATTTGCCATGCTCAGCTGATGATTTTAAACATGGCCTTAATTATTATGCATCTTGAGGAATAGTTTCTTTAATGCTGAGTGAGACAGTTGTGATTAGCAGCAGTTTAGTATGTAAACTCTGGCTTTGAAAATATGGGATTTGAGTATGTTGCTAGGAGCACAAAACTAACTGTGCTCTAAAATAATTAAATTAAATTAATTTTCTTCTTATTAACCATGCAGCCTGAACATCCTTAGAATGGGCAAAGTAGTTTTCTGCAAAGCGTTTTTTATAGTAAGTTCCAGTGAAAAGAAACTCCTGAAAATGAGGTAACTATTTCCTGTTTCATTTTCTGATCTCTTGGAGAGCTTTCATCCCTCTGTCCCTCTTTCGGAGTTGCTTTAAGTCTCTGTGAAAGTCTGTTCCGAATTTGCTTCTGGATTGGTTCAGTTCCCTTTTAAGTGTGTGCTTTGTTCTCAGGAAAAAAAAAAAAAAAAAAAAAAAAAAGCTCAGGTTCGTTGAGCAACACGCCTCTACTGTTAAAAAAAAAAAAAAAAAAAAAAAAAAAAGGCTGAGTAATGCTGGAGCCTTCTCCTGTGGCTGATGCAAACCTGGGGAATTTGCATCATCATGTTGCTGTAGTAAGTTGGTGTGACAGGCAGGAGCTTAAATACAAGCCCATGAGGAAGCTGAGCTCCTGGTAATGATAGGGCCGCCGCGCGCCGCAGCAGCAGCCGCTCTGGGGAGCCGGGAGGTGGGACCGAGCACCCAGGTGCTTTGAGGGGTAATTAGACAGCCGCGAAGGCTAAGAGACACCCCAGTCCACCTGTGAACAAGGTAGCGCTGAGGGAGACACTCTGAAAGCAAAGAAAGGGATCGGTCCGTCACACCTACGGACAGCACAGTTCAAAGTTTTGTTTGTGTGTGTGTGTGTGTGTGTGTGTGTGTGTGTGTGTGTGTTTCTTCCTGTTTCTTTTTTTGTTTTTCCTTCTTCCCCCTGTGTGCGCACTACTATGGTCAGAAAGCCTGTCGTGGGCACCATCTCCAAAGGAGGCTACCTGCAGGGAAATGTGAGCGGCAGGCTGTCTTCCATGGGTGCCCAGGAGGCTCCTGGGCAGGAGAAAGTGGTACTGAAGAAGAAGATCACCTTGCTGCGGGGGGTCTCCATCATCATCGGCACTATCATCGGCGCGGGCATCTTCATCTCCCCCAAGGGCGTGCTCCAGAACACTGGCAGCGTGGGGATGTCGCTGACCGTCTGGTCTGTCTGCGGGGTCCTGTCACTCTTTGGTGAGTGCCCTTCTTTGGGGGGTGTGGCTGCGCAGTTAGGAAGTTTGCTCACTGGGAAAGCAAAGGGTTATGTTTGAGGCAGAAATGCATGGCAAAAGACTGCACGAAATGTTTTGATTTGGGTTCAGGTATGTGGACTAAACAAACAGCGTTCACTGTTGGCATAACCCTGACTTCTTTCTAATTCCTTCCTGAAGGCTATTAAGACTTTCTTTTACTGCCTAAGATGTAGTTTTTTTTTCCTGACTTTTCACTATGGAGATGAGAGCAGACTAAACTCTGGTGACCCAGGGACTACCCACAAACTTTCTGCGCCTATGGTTTGGGCTTGGGCTAGGCATATTTCAAGACATCCTGGCAGCTGGCAGCCCGTGACACACCTGTGACCTGAAGCCCTGCGTGGCCTATTTACACCCAGAACAAAATGTGCAGCACACGTCTCACAGACATTTGGTTAGCACCAAGGATGGGTGGCTCTCTTTTCCTTTTTAATACTTTAATTTCACATAATAACAGTAATAATAACAGTTCTTAATCTTTCAAAAGTACTTTGCTTGGAAGTATGTGCACTTAAACAACTCAATCCCCATCATACATAAGACCACTGCGGTGGCTTTAGCTAATTTCACTCTTGAGATGTTTTATTGATGCATATAAACTTTCACAATATACATTTTCAACTGTCAGTTGGATGTCAGTGATGAGACCTGCTTTCTTCATCTGTATTCTCCCAGGTCTCCTGGGAAACAGATAATTTATCCACCTGTTCACTGAGGTCATATGGAGAGAACTGGTGGAAGTTCAGTTATTTTTTTTCTTGAAGATTTATATTTCTCCCATTGACATGAGAGTAGGGAAAAGCATCAAGAGGCATTTGTCCTGCAGCAAGAGGACAAATGCCAGCTGGGCGGGCGTGGTGGCGCACGCCTTTAATCCCAGCACTCGGGAGTCAGAGGTAGGAGAATCGCCGTGAATTCGAGGGTACCCTGAGAATGCAGAGTGAATTCCAGGTCAGCCTGGACCAAAAAAAAAAAAAAAAAGAGGGCCACAGAGCTGCCTGAGTTCACTGTAGAGGTGAGAGAAAGTGGTGAATAATCCAAACAAAAAATTCTTAATTTAATTTTAATTTATGCAATGGGATAAATGTCTGCTCACTTGTTGAACCTAATATGCCTTCATTCCAAAAAGATCCAACACGTTAAACTTAACTAATTCTGTGTCCAAATCTAGAACCAAGTGCTAATCCTGACTCTCACATGTACAAATTCATTCACTGTTTCTGCTCAGGTCTTGTGATGCCTTAATCCATTATTTGGGAGAGTTACCTAAAGAACTCCTAGTTTTATAAATTCCCATTTTTAGAAAGAAGGTGTTTTGTTTTAATTGTTAAATCAAAGTCTTACTAGGAAGGTCTATGGTTGCTTTTAGAGTTTAGAAAACTGTGTTCATTACTTATGTCCACAGACTGTGCTTTGTAAAGTAGTTAGAAGCAGTTGTGTGCCATTCCTTTTTCAGTTCCTTTCATTTTTTTTTTTTACCAGATCCTTTTGAAGTAAAAAGTTATGAAAAACTCTGAGAAAACCCTGGGTCAAGCTCAATATCAAAGTGGTTGTGGCATATGTAGGCACAGATAAACAAAGAGAACATCATTGTTGACCTTAAGTGACTCTGTGTCATGACACAGTATTTGGAATATTTAGAATAAATCAATATCTAATCAAAAAATGGCAACTAGTAATTTCCTGAACTTTACACACTTATGCTCATGTGATTAAATTCACACACATACAATAAATGTCTATTCTGATATAATAAAATAAATTCCTTTGAGTGTTGAACTAGGTAAAGTGATGTTAACTTGCATAATGAAAATAAACTTATTTATCAGTATATAATTTTATGCAGAAGCTCAAGAAAAGCTGGAGAACAGCAAAGGGAAGTGGGAGGTTGAAGGAGGTGATACTTCTCAGTACTGCAGGGAATGTGCTGTTGTATTAGTCAAGTTAGTGTTATGCGCCTTGCAGGTGACAGTTAAATTACTAATAGCTTTTTCCTTTTGAGTAGTCTTATTTATTCACTTGCAAACAGATAGGGATAGAAGACAGATAGAGAGAATGGGCATGCCAGGGTCCCCAGCTGCTGCAAACAGGTTCTAGATGCATGTGCCACTTCGTGCATTGGCTTTACCTGGGCACTGGGGGATTGAATTTGGGATTTGAGGGTTTGCAGGCCAGCACTTTAACCACTGAACAATCTCTCCATCTCGCCAATAGTTTTTTGACATAAATTTCTTACTAGTAAAACAAAATTTAAGGATGATAAATATCTGAAACTCCGAGACCAAGAGTCAAATATCTGTATAGAGATAGCCCCTAACTTAAAGGCTAAGATTGTTTGGTGGGCTAGGTGTGTTAAATGCATTTTCCACCAAATAATGTTTGTAACTTAGTTAACTTTGGGTGCTTTTTTGGGGAGAGGAGGTCGTTCCTACCTCTCTACATGTGGAAGAGCATCTGTATTTGGTTTGTTCTTCTTTAAGACAGGATCAATAAATGGATTTTTATATACTGCTTTGAACTTTTTTTTTTTTTTCAATCTGGGCAAAATGGTTATGGAGCTTGAGATCTTTAAATGAAAATCTTGTTCCACCAGAGCTCAGTTTCAACTACGGCAACCATACATGCGTTTCAACAAAGCACACACAGGACTAGGTATTGATTTTGCAGTACTAAATTCCAAGGTACTTAAGAGTCTTTCCAATTACAAGTTATACTGGATGCTTTTTTGGACAACCTATCAACACGGCAACTGTTTCCTAAAAGATAACGAACTTCAGCTAATTACAGCTAGTTCACAATAACTATGTCAGAAGTCCCTAAATATCCATCTACAAACTAGTGACTTTAGTAGCATCTTTGAGAGTTAGAAAGCAATAAAGATTCTTTTGGATTGATGAGCTGGCATGGTGGCACATGCCTTTAATCCCAGCACTTGGGAGGCAGAGGTAGGAGGATCGCCGTGAGTTCGAGGCCACCCTGAGACTACATAGTGAATTCCAGGTCAGACTGGGCTAGAGTGAGACCTTACTTCAAAAAACAAAACAAAACAGGGCTGGAGAGATGGCTTAGCAGTTAAGTGCCTGTGAAGCCTAAGGACCCCGGTTCGAGGCTCAATTCCCCAGGACCCATGTTAGCCAGATGCACAAGGGGGCGCACACATCTGGAGTTCGTTTGCAGTGGCTGGAAGCCCTGGCACGCCCATTCTCTCTCTCTCTCTCTGTCGCTCTCAAATAAATAAAAATAAACAAAAAATTTAAAAAACAAACAAACAAACAAACAAAAGATTCTTTTGAATTGAGGTTTTTGATCCAGTTGGGATGCTTGCTTGAAGACTGGGTCCAGGGTATGGTCTGAGAGTCGATCATTTGATTGCATTTTAATTTTAAAAGATTTCTCAGGGGGCTGCCGGGATGGCTCAACAGTTATCATGCTTGCCTGCAAGGCCTAATGACCAGGTTGCAATTCCCCAGTACACATGTAATGCTACATGCACAAAAGTGGTGCATGCCTCTGGAGTTTGTTCGCAGCAACTGAGGGCTCTGGCATACCCTGGCACACACTGGGGAATGGAACCTGGGTCCTTAGATAAGCACTTTAACTGCTAAAACATCTCTCCACCCCAGCTTTTTAAATTTTATTCATAAATAATTTATCAGATTATGTTAATGAGTGGAACCATATTTTATGTGGTGCTTGTCATGTGTCAGGCCAGTCCTGTCTTTGATACCCGTTAACACATTACTATCCACAAATCCTTTATGAAATGAAAATGGACATTTTTTTTTTTTTTGATGTTTAGAGGTAGGCTTTCACTTTAGCTCAGGCTGACCTGGAGTTCACTCTGTAGTCTCAGGGTAGCCTCGAACTCACTATGATCCTCCTACCTCTGCCTCCTGAGTACTGGGATTAAAATGTGCACCACCAGACCTGGCATTAACATTTTCATTTTTAAAAGGGTTGAAGATTATGGTTTTGGAGTTTATATTACTTGCCTAGCTTTGTGTAAATTTTATTGCTAAGCATTGACATTTGAGCTCCTAATTAACTTTACATTAATGTACATTACAGCATCTCTTTGTAAAAAGTTTCCTCTTTTAACCACCTTGGTATGCACTGCAAAAACACACAAAATAACCTGTTTTTAGAAACAGAATAACTGGGTCAAAATTCATTTTGCTGACCAAATATATCCTACCAATTTAACGAAGTCTTGCAAGGAACACAGTTTATCGTTTTGTGAAGAACCTATAGCTCTTATTTATTTTGATTTGTCACAGAAACAGCATTTGTTATAATAGGACATAACATGAAAGAGAATGGTTGGAGATAATTACTCATCTTGGTGAAACATTGTATTCTACCAAGAGTTAGTCAGGATTAAGGGTGTCTATCTTGTTTTTCCCCACATGCTCTCAGGTTTGTGAATCCAAAATCTGAGTCAGGGGATGTGCAATAAATTTGTATTAGTATTTTTAAGGAAAATTACATTTTTTTCAATTAGAATGAATTAGTTCTGAAATGTGAGGGACTTAGAAGAGGACCTTGATGGGTCTCAGTAATTAGATGATGATTATTTTGAAATGAGGATGCCATCCAACCATCCAGCATGCAACATGAATTTTGTAGTGTTGATTCCAGCACAAAATGGCTTTGATCAAGTACTAACTGTTTCCCTTTTTCCTAAAACCTTTTTACAGGTGCTTTGTCCTATGCTGAATTGGGAACAAGCATAAAGAAATCTGGTGGTCATTATACATACATTCTAGAGGTCTTTGGCCCATTACTAGCTTTTGTACGAGTCTGGGTAGAACTGCTCATAATACGGTAAGAACATGAAAAATAGAGTGATTTCATCATTTTTTTTATCTTGACTTTTTAATGAATTGTGCATGTCAGGCTAAAGAGATAGTTCAATTAGCATAGATGGCCTAAATTTGATCCCCAGCACCCATGTAAACAGACAGATGTGGTCATGCATGCTTATATCCCTAGTCTTGTGGGAGTCATTGACCTGAAAATCACTGTGACTCACTCACTGGTCAGCCAGTCTGACTTAAAATGGCGGCTCCAGGTTCAGTGAGAGATTTTGTCACAAGAAAACATGCGGATAAGTGATGGAGAAGGACACCCAATGTTCTCTTCTAGCCTCATTAGACATGCACACAGGTTGCGTGCATCTGCACAAATATGCATACACTATACACACACACACACATACACACACACACCATGTGACACATACTACACACATATATACAAAAAAGAAAGAAAAGAAAAATTCATAGCATCTGACTATGTTGGAAATGTGTAGACTTCAGAGAGTAAAATCTGGGATAGAATATTTCTCTGGGTTAACATTTGTAGTGAAGCTTGAGGTGGCTCAGTAACAATGCCACCCTTTTACAGTACAGCTTGTGCTTAAGCATCAGTTATTTTCTTGATATTTCCAGGGAAGATATTTACCTGATGGGAGATGAAACCTCAAACTTCACCTTGATAAACTGTACTTTTGATAAACCATACACAATTTAATGTGCTAGGAATTGGGGCTTTTGTTATTGTACATAATGTCATTAGGTTATTTAACTTTTCTCCACTTTTGTGACTAAGAAATGTCTGTGCCAAACAACTTAGTGTATCCTCAAACTTTACACTTTATCAAAATATCATTTGCATACCATAAATGAATCATTTCCTCACATGAAATAAATCTGTGAACTGAGGTTGCAAAAATCTTTTGATTTTATTGTTGTAAGAATGTGTACCCTCTTCCTGATTCTCTTGGCATGGAATAATGCTAAGTCACTCTGAATAACAAATTTTCTTCAGTGTTGTGGGGAGCTCTGATGTCACACAGGCAGTTGAGGAGTGTCACGGCACTTAATGCTGCTTCCATAGGAAGTGACTTGCAATTTCTGATAGCAGAACTTGGCAGGGAACCTTGCTTTCACTGTAAACATCAGACACACAGAGCTGAAAGCTCAGGTGAAGCTTGGTTCTAACATTTACAGAAGGGGCCTATTAACACTTATTATTTTTCTATGGTGTTAGGAGTTTCTTTTTAACAAAGGGCTTTGGAGTAGCTAATAATTCATTGTTAAATATATTCCTAAGTTTAAACAGTTACTTAGAATTTTCTATTGTTGGATTGGAGAGATGGCTTAGCAGTTAAGGTGCCTGCCTGCAAAGCCAAAGGACCCAGTTTCTATTGCCCAAGACACATGTAAGCCAGATGCACAAGGTGATGCACGTGTCTGGAGTTTGCTTGCAGTGGCTAGAGACCCTGGCATGCCCATCCTCTCTCTCTCTCAAAATTAATTAATTAGTGAATAAAAATAGTCAAAAATTGCTATGATTAAATGATGCTAAAAATAGTCCTATTACTTTTCTAAGAAGGGAGGTCCCTTCTGTTTCTATTTGACCAACTCAATTATATCTACTCTTCAAAGTTTAACAAATAGTATTCTTCAACAGTTAATTTTCCGTTTATTCTAGTTTATAGTACTTATTTAATTTCTTAATTCTGAAAAAATGCAGTCTTGTCTTCTCACTTGGCATTGAACCGGATATCTCACATTCTTGCTGATATTTTAAATATCTATTATGTTTCACTATTGAAACTGCAAGCATTCCAAGTGCATAGGGCCAGTCCTAACATTTTTTGTAATTGTTGTACTACTAACATTAGTCCGTTGTGTATACTGGTTATAAGTCCTTTTAAAATAAGAGTCATTATATATTTATATATATTTGTTTTTGTTTTTTGTTGCTTAAGGTAGGGTCTCACTCTAGCCCTGGTTGATATGCAATTCAGTGTGTAGTCTCAGGGTAGCCTTGCACTCTCAGCAATCTAACTGCCTCAGCCTCTTGAGTGCTGGGATTCAAGGTGTGTGCCACCAGGCCCAGTTAAGATTATGTCATTTTTGGATGCCACAAACTCAGTGTTCAAATGAGTGAACACTTATGTCACATGCCAGCCTGTCTGGCTGTGGAGTGACATAGTTGGGCTTCAAGGAATCTTCATCCATGTATTTGTTGTATAACTTAGGATAATTACTTTGTGTCATTATGAACATGCTCATCCCATATACGGCATTACAGATACATATGGTATTCATTCATTAATTTATTCTTTCCACAAATTGCTACTGCATGGTGAATGGCAAGATAAAATATCTAAATTGGAATGAGTCACTAATCTTGCTCTAAATATCAGATAATCAGATGTTGTGTTCGTTTTGAAAGAACTGCTATATGGTGTGTGTATTGACAATGAAATGACTTGGATATATTTTAGCACTATTAATGGGTCCTTATGTCCCTCTGTTTTACTGGACTCTCATTGCTGGGTTGGCTTATCAAGTATGCAAAATAGTAGGTGACTTGAGAAGAAGTAAGATTCCCAAGTATTTAAATGTTTCTCCTGGAGCTGGGGCTGTGACTCAGTGGAAGAGCCCTCACCACAAAAGCACGATGGCAAATGTTCATAGTCCCAGCACATACATAACTTCCAGGCACAGTGACAGGCACTTGTAACCCTAGTACTCAGGAGATAGAGATGGGCATATCACCAAGCTGGGTCCAGTGAAAGTCTGTGTCAATAAATAAGGTGAAGAGTGATTGAGGCAGACCCAGTGTTGACCTCTGGCCTCTACATGCATCCACACACATGCACAGGTACACCTGCATACATATAAATACAAACATATATACATGTATTCATACCACATATAAATATACATGAAAAAGTTTTCCTTCTATTATAAATACCATGATATCTACATAGTTCCCATTACAACTATACCTTCATATTAAGTCACTATTGTCAGAAATCATCTGTAAAGCAAAATCAAGGAAAGACTATGAAATGAAATTCACTCATTTACAATAGATTCAATGTGTATTGAGTGTTATTGTTTGTCAGATGCATAGTGAGCACTCTCCTAGGAATAAAATCATGATTCAGGTGGACAGTCTGGTTCTCATAGAATTCATAGGCAAGTGCAGGGAAAGAATTATGAGTCTCAGAATCAGATGTGTAAATATAAAATGACTACTGTGGTAAGCACCATGGAGGGGACCGTAACACTCTGCTGGGTTAAAAAAAAAGAGTTAGAGTAAGAAAGACTTGTCCACGTCTGATCCATGGAGAGTTGGAGAAGAATGGAAGAGTGAACCCAGATTCAATACTACTACTACTACTAATAATAATAATAATTTAAAAGTAAACAGTGAGTTGAAAAGGCTTCAGGCAGAAGTAATTCAGACCCTTAGGGTGGAAGGAAAGCAAGTGAAGAAAGCGTTGCCGAGGGCTGAGTGCAGTGTGAAAGAGTTTTCTCATATCCAGCACATGTCCTGAATGAACTAAAACAATAAGCTTATATTTTAGTTTACAAATGAAAAAAATTTATAAATGATGCAGAGAAGCCAAAACTGTCTCATTTGGAGGAAAAGCAAAAGAGGGCATCTCTAGGAAAAGAAGAAAAGTTAAGAAGTTTGTAGCACTGACTGGTATTAGCAGACTAAGAATGGAAATAGATAATAGTGGTTGGTTTTCTGATAATCTAGAGATCAGGCCCAGATGTTAGGTAACCACAAGAAGGAAGAGAAACTAAAGGGGACTTCTAGCTTGAGAAGTTAGGTAATTCCATGGATTTCCTTGTATATGGAAAGAATATGGTCTTTAAAATGAAATACTATATGCAAATTTCTCATAGAAATGTTTGTGGAATTTATAGTAGGACACATTTTTCCTGGATTGCTATGTAGCTGAAATTATTTGATTTTTCTTATCTCCTGTTATTTCTTCATTATTTAAAATTAAAATATTTTTTAATGTATGTATTACATCTAAACATTTTTATAGAGGTAAGAATAATAACATGACTTGGACTTTTATATTAAAGAAGAAAAATTCAACAAGGTCAGATTTCTAAGTACATGTTATAAAGTTATTCCTTGGCAACAAACACTCATTAATGTTAATTTTAACACTAGTACTCAAAACTTAGCCACTGATACTATAAGTAATATTTCCTGTGGAAGTTCTTAAAATTTTACACATTTATGTAAAATATGTTCTATATTCTAGTAGTACTACCTGAATAGAGAAAAATTTCAATGAAAATGTTATTCATTTTTTCCGTAATTAATCCAAATATATTGGCCTTTTAGCCCTGCAGCAACTGCTGTGATATCCTTGGCATTTGGACGCTACATTCTGGAACCATTTTTTATTCAGTGTGAAATTCCTGAACTTGCAATCAAGCTCATAACAGCTGTGGGCATCAGTAAGTATTACAGCTGTAAATGAAAAACAACAACCAAAGGCAATTGCAGGCAAATTCACTGTAGATTTTTTGCATGGTACCCCAAAATTATGTTCTTTTTACTTAAAGTTCTAAATTTTTATTGGAAAAGATAGAAAAGAGCCAAGATTTGAAGTGGCCTGTGCTTTTGTATTACTTGCTACATGTATCAATAGATATAAAGTGTGATTCTGTAAAACAAACAAACTCCTTCATTAATAAATGTTAAATAGATTATACATAAAATGACACACTTCAGAATGCAAACCAACCTGTAGAATTGGTTTGGTACTGGAAATTACTGTACCTCAGTGATTGGCTGAATGATAACTGATCTCTGGCCCTGGGGTTATATGTTGGATATCTGTGTTATTGTGCTCACAAAATTTATAATGGTAGTGGCTTTTACTTTAGTTATTATTTTCATTCCTAATGTTTATCATGATAAGAATTTCCTTCAAGATTTAAAAACAAGTGATTTTCTCAACCAGGAGATTTGTTTATAGGCTATAGATGTGGAAGTTGTTAAGTTTTTTTTCTTCTATGGCACAGATTTTAGAAATTAAAGGAAAAGAGGAACCTGTACAAAATTACATAAGTGATATGAAGCTAAATCTAACTGCAAGTTCCTGCAAAATTCTAGAATGTCATGGAAAAGGATAAATTAATCTAGATGCTAATTGAATTAATGTTTTCAGAATCAATGTGATCATATTTGATCAAGTTTAACCACTCAGAGATACAGACAGCTACAGTGGTGCCTCAGCTGAGGGCTCAGGGAAGAATCTTTAGGTGTTTGAACAGACAATGCGAAGAGCAAGGAAGTTGTGTCAGTGGAACAGTGAGTGGCTAGCTTGCCTTAAAGTGGTAGGACTAATATATAAAAGCATTCCCAATATCACACAGCTTTATTTCCGAAATTAAATAGGTCCATCCTAAATTTCCTGCTTCATCCACCAAACATGCACATGCAATTACTTGTGCAATCTCTGGAGAACAAAGGAAATGACTCAAGAAGACATTTTGAATTTTGGGGGAAGGAATGATGTTTATCCTTCAACCATCTTGCCCTTTATACACACCACAGATAAGAGACTTGGGGACAGTGAAGATAAAATGATATGAAAAGTGTTTAGGAAAATACTTATAATTTATTAAGAGTGCATTAGATTATAAACTTTTTGTATTTCAGTTTTACTGATTGGTGAAATGCCTATGAAAAGATCACTTATTTTGAGGAAATATAGAATCATAAAATTTAAATTTAATAAGACGGAACAGAGTGTTTTGCCAATACAAAATTCTTGATTAATTTGGCATTCCCCTAAAGGATTTAACTAAGAGCCATTTGTATTTCCACCATATCTTTTCTCTTGAATGAGACAGAATGATGTGAGAGATGTCATATTCAACTGAAGAATGGGTACTATTTTTAAGGATTCTGTAGACTAACAATAGAAGTTACTATTTAACAGGAATGACCAGAAATTTTCAATAGATATTGTGTGTTGGTATCTACAGATACCCAATTCTTGCCTGCTTTGAATTTTAAATTAGATGAAGAATGTGAACATATTTCTGTATTTATTTTTTATAATAATAGATGGCTCTGTTTTTAATTATTCTAATTCCATGGAGCTTTTTAGCAGGAACTGTTTTATATAAGGTGATTAACTTTTTTCAAATGAAAACTCTAAAGCCATCATGAGAAAAGATAACTAAGTATGTCAAGGCTTACAAAGCATTTGTAGTTGAGTGTGGTTATGCCTTAGTGAGTCCTGGATGAAACTAACTATTTCCTTCTATTTTGACCACTAGTTATGATATTAATTTATTTATAAAAATATTTATTTTTTTTATTTGAGAGAGAGAGGATGGGCATGCCAGGGCCTCTAGCCACTGCAAATGAACTCCAGACACATGTGCCCCTTGTGCATCTGGTTTATGTATGGCCTGGGGAATTGAACCTGTGTCTTTAGGCTTTGCAGGTAAACGTCTTACCCACTAAGGCATTTATCCAGCCCTCTGATATTAATTTATAATGTTTGACATTCCTTTATAAACTCTGATCAGGAAATATGTTCTCATAATCAGAAGCACTACAAGAGAAACTAGAATATCCTCATTACTCAGTAGGAAGTAATTTAAGTCAATGGCCTAATTGGAAAAGTCAAACTGCCTTTAAGAAACATCTAGCTTTAATGGGGCAACAGCGGGTGGAGATGGAGAGAGAGAAAGATAAATTTACCTGGAGGCCAATCTCTCATATCTTTTATTTTTCAAAGTGGCTCTAGGTGATTTTCTGCCTGTTAGGGTAGAAGGTTACTTAGATGTAGAAAATAGAGTTTAATTGCATGAATTGCTTTCCTGTGTTCCTGGAAGGAACCGGGGAGTTTAAAATCTCCAGTTAAGTATAGAAAAAAGGTCAAACGGAGGGGTCATTTTATATTACAGAAAATAGTTCCAAATTGTGTGAAATATTAACCAGCCATTGAAAAAAAAAATGATAGATGAGTGAAGACACTGAGTTTGCTAAATACCAATTTACTCTCATTCTTTAAAGTACCCCACTTTCACCTGCTAATAATACTGAGGTACTTATGCTTAATTAAAATTTAGCTCATTTTAATAACAATGTCAGGCATATGGAAGAGTAACTGGAAAAGCTGGTACCTTCACTGTGGTACTGCATCTACAGCCAATATTGACATTACTCCTTTTATTTGCCTCCATGGAAGATGATGAATTTCCACTATTCTTGTAGTTCTAGTGAACACTGGAATACTGTATTTAAGTCATTTAGTCTATTGCTCTGGCTTCCTACAACTGGATTGTAAATAAGCATACAGTTGAATAGTAGAATATTAACATAAGAACACTTTCTCCTTAAGCTGTGAGAACTACTTCTAGATTTATGTCTAACATATTCCTGAGTGTCAAATCCTTCTCTAGTTTATTTTATACAGATAAGAGTTGTATTACACTTGTGTTTCTTAAACCTTGTGTAAATAATTGGGGAAAGCAAATAAAATAGCGCTTGTATTGGTCTATGAAAAATAACCAGCAGTGCCAGGAGTGGTGGCATCTACTTTAATGTCAGCTCTGGAGACAGAGATAGGAGGATCAATGTGAGTTTGAGGCCAGTTTATTACTACAAAGAGAGTTCCAGGTCAGCCTGGGCTAGAGTGAGACCCTACCTCAAAAACAAACAATCAACAATAACAATAAACCAAACAGAACTAGGGCAGGAAAGATGGCTCAGTGGGTAAAGTGCTTGCTATGCAAGTATGAGGACCTGTTTTACATTCCCAGAACCCGCATCAAAGTTCATCATGGAGATACGTGCCTGTATTCCCAGAGGCGTCTCTAGGGTTTGCTGCTTAGCTAATCTAGCTTAATTGGCTAGCTCCAGGTTCACTTTGAGACCCTTAATCAAAAAACAAGGTGGAGGGCTGGAGAGATGGCTTTAGTGGTTAAGTGCTTGCAAAATCAAAAAACCCAGGTTCAATTCCTCAGGACCCATGTAAGCCAGATGCACAAGGTGGCACATGCACCTGGAGTTCATTTGCAGTGCTTGGAGGCCATGGCACATCCATTTTCTCTCTCTCACTTCCTCTTTCTATCTCTTTCTCAAATAAATAAGTAAAAATAAAATTTTTAAAAGTGTATTTGAAAAAAAAAAACAGGTGAAAAGTGACAGAGAAAACATTTGACCTTGATCTCTGGCCTCCATATGCATGTATGCACACACACACACACACACACACACACACACACACGCACATACACCCATACACACACATGCATCCATATACAGACATGCATGTATGAATTCAGATATGCAGACCACATCTACATGCACATACAAAACAAAACTAAACAAAGACTAAACCCAGCATAGCACGAACATTTAATCCCAACACTAAAGGCCAAGGTAGGAGGTTCAATGTGAGTTCAAGACCACCCTGAGACTCATAGTGAATTCCAGGCTAGCTTGGGCAAGAGGGAGAGCCTACCTTGAAAAAACAAAAATAAATAAACAAATAAATAAATAAATGGAGAGAGGTGTTTTTAACAAAAAAGAAAAAGAAAAACAAAACAAAACAAGAAAATACCAGCTAGTTCTGCAAATTTATTATTCCCACTTTTTTTTTCCTGTGTTTTCCTGGCACCATTAAAGTATATGGGAAAAATATGTGCTTTTTTTTGCTGGGCTGACATTTGAAATATGGCATGTGGAGTGGCCATCTTTAAATCTAAAGCCTGAGTATACTTAATTCTTTTTGACAGCTGCTTAATTTCTAATACAACTCTTAGGTAGATATGCATAATAGCAAAACATCCAAATATTGTGGAGCAGCACCCTATCGTTGGGAGGATGGAAATAAAATGTGAAATTAACATGTCTTGCAATCACAGCTAAGATAAACATGAACCTATGCAGAGAGGAAGGGACACTGTGAGTTAGAAAGACGTAGGAATGCTAGTGAGGCCACACACGTCATTTGAGCTATTTCCTCGTTGTTTTACCTGTGAGCTAGTGATATGGTCATAGGTTCTGGATTTAGCCTCTCTGCTTTGCAGTCTTAACACTTAATACCTATATGAACATAGGCAAGTTAGACCATATTGCAATTTTAGCTGTTCATATGAAAATTAGGACCAGTAATAGTAACCATAACATAGAGAATTGAGTAATACTATCCATGAAAAGTCTCTGTGCAATGTTTGACCTAAAATAAGTCTATGTTTATTTAATGCATACCCTTTTTATTCCCAACAGGGAGATTGTAGATAGAAACTTGTCTCTTTGCTTTGAAAGGTGCTGATTCATTCACACCCTCTCTGAAATCAACAAGAGATCAAGAAAACCCAGAACAGCTATTGCAAAAACAGTGGAGCCCTTTTTTGCTTTTATTGCCTCATGTAGCATCCATGTTTTATCGGTTTAGCATGAATCAGTTATAATTCAGAAGCTAAAATTTTTTCTAAATTTCAGAGAAAACCCAATATATCCAGACTGTAATCTCTCTTTTTAACATGAAGGACAGTGTGGGAGAATGGAGAGCGGAGAAGGAAATACTTGCCAATCCTTATGTCATGGTGACAGTTCCTAAGATTCCCCTGATCATCCTCTTCAAATGTAGTTTCTTAGAAATAGAGATGTCTTATTTTCAGGATTTAGTGATGTAACTTTTATTGCTACATTTCTGTTCTTAAGAAGCCATATCTTAAATAAATACCCTATGTCTCTCTATTTTCATTTTGGTAAATATATGAGGCAAGGCCCCCAAAACAATTCCTGCTGTGTGAAATTAGCAGTTACTCAGAGGAAGTAAAGTTAGGGTCCAAGCACTGGCTCAGACTTCTATGATTATGATATAGGTAGATAGTACACATATTTAAAAAGTAGATATTATTTATTTCAGAAACTCAGAAAGCCTGCATTTACTGAATCCCAAATCCCTTTTCAATGTTGTTGGCTAAGCAACATGAGCAGTCTTAAATTTCACTGTGCAGGCACGTGATAAAACAGCAGTTTTTGTCACTGGAGAATCTCCACTGGGTCTGAGCACTGGCTGCCTTGTTACTGTTAAGTTGTACCTTTGGGTCAGTGAGGTGCATTTCACCTGGAATGTGGTGTACCAAGTAATGATCACAGTGCTAGATGCTCAGATAAAGTAGCATTTGAGAAACCTTTGAAAAAAGCCAGTCTCAACCAGAATTTTGCCTTAGCTAAGGCTAACGCATGGGGTGAGAGGATTAGTTCATATTTGCTGGGGTTTGTTTTCCGTTTTTCCAAGAATCCAAATGAGAAAATAAAGTTTCAAATATTGACTTTTTTTTTTTTTTTTTTTTTTTTTGCCTACTCCAAAGGGCATTAGTTGGTACTTAAACTCTACTAAAGATAAATGCCATTTTTCCCCCAAGCACATACATGGTCAGATGGTCCTCAAATAAAAATGTCTCTCTCCTCTCTTTCTATCTTTCTTTCTTTATTTCCTTTCTTTTGTCTGCTTATCTACCCAGCTTGCTTCCTCTTTTCCTCTTTCTTCTCTTTCACCAAGGGGCTCTTTTCCACTGTGAATATCAGAAACATGGAGTGCTTTGAGTTATAGAGAGAAAACAGTGCTCTTTTGTTGCTGGAGGGAACTAAAGCCATTCTCTTCCCTTTATTTTCATGCCATCTTAATTAAAAAAATAATCATTTTCATATGACAACTCATTTATCACACAAGAATTTGCATAGGAAAATCATTGGATGAACTGGGAGAAGCAGGGTCATTCTTGATTGTTTTCAGTATGTCAGTGCTCTGTGCTGGAGACAGATAAATGATTGTAATTTTTTATTATTCCTGGTAAAATAATGTGTTTTGCTATTGACAGTAGGTCTCTCTATTTCTTCATGCTTTCACCTTCAAAGATAGGTAAATTATAATAACCCTGTCCAAGGTGATTGACAGCTTTGGCCTTGGTCATCATTCTCATCATTGCTTCTTTGAAATAGTTCTTCATTAATAACCACTTATTTCATTTTCTAATCTATTATTTTTCCAACTTTCATGATGTTTTTCCATGATATAATTTGACATTGCAATATGGTTACTTAATATTTTACATTAAACTTGGTGTTTACCAGAGTAAATTGGTTAACCCACGCATCAGCTCATTTACTTGCTTCTTTATCTTAGTAGACAGCTTAGTTATTAACTATGGTTACTAAAATGCTATCAATTTTGTATAAAATTTATTTAAATATGGCTGGAAATTTCCAAGTGATAAAACTCTCTGGTATTCTGACAGGTACAGGTACTTGCTAACATTTTGGTAAATATTCTCTCAGACCTCTTTTTTTTTTTTTCTTTTTGCCCCATCTAATCTATTTAACCTGCTATGCTGATCAGCAATATATCATAAAAATCTTTTAAGGGAATATATATTTGATTGTTTCAAAATTTTAAGTAGCTCTACAAAAGCATTTAAAGAGTATAACTATGTGGCTGGGAAGATGGCTCAGCAGTTAAAGACACTTGCTTATAAAGCCTGCAAACCTGAGTTCATTGCCAGTATCCACACAAAGCCAGGAGTTTGTCTGCAGTGGCAAAGAGACTTGGTGCATTCATATACTCTCTCTCTTACCTTGCAAACAAATAAATAAAAATATTTTAAAAATTATGTAACTTAATTAGTTCTACTTTGAAGGTCTGGGCTGTTTTATTTTTCATTATTTATTATGTGATACTAACATTTTACTGATTTTTAGATACAGAAATGAACTAATATTTACATTTATTGGGGTAATTATAAAAATAACTCATTACTATAAACAAGGAAAACTTCCAATTGAAATTTGAATGATAAGAGATCTGTTAGCATTTTGTTTCATCTCCTGAGAAATAATTTTGTACATTTGCTTTCTTTGTTTATAAATTAAATTCTTTATCAATAATAACCATACATAAATGGAGTATCTATTGCTTTGTTAAAATTACATATTCTAGAAAGAGCACAGAGTAGAATTTCACTGTGTAGGATGGGCCCAATCATTCTAATAGGGCAGAAAGAGGCCAGAAGAAAGTAACACTATTTACTTCGTGCCTTAAATTTTCTGAGAACCCAATTCACTCATTTTTCAATCATTCAAAAAGAGAAACAAAAAGTAAGTTAGTTATCAAACTGGGCCAGGCATGGAGTTGAGTACTGGCAATATGGGTATGAATAGCCCTTGGTCGAGCCTTAATTCCACTGACCACAAGGTGGGAAGGGCAGATAGTGATGGGTGCTTGGGAAACCAGGAGCAATTCAAATTTGGAGATTTTAGGAGAGTGACATGAGCATATTTAAATATGAAATGCAAAATTATAAATATTAAGACTTAGAGGAAAGGATTAAGTCCCTCAAATTTGGGGTTTACTTTTGCTAAAGAAAATACATGTAAAAATGAAAGACTGGAGAACTGGTTCTTTAGTAAAGTAAATAAACAATATTCTTAACTCATGTACTTAACTGTGTTTTATAACTTTGTTTTGATTTTTCCAAAAATGTCTTCATTTGGCATCTGCTGTATATTTAGAAAAATTTATTAGATGTTGTATACCTAAACATATTTTACCAATATACATTAATGTCAATCAAAACAAAAAGAAAGGAAGGAAGGATGGAAGGATGGAAGAGAAGGAAGGAAGGGAAGGAAGAAAAGTGTGTGGACTTTAGACCGAGTGCATACTCTAAGCTAGAAGCTGGAGAATATATATTGAGAGCTTGCATTTATAGGGTGGGTTTAGAACTCACCTATTGATGTGCTAATTGGAGTGAGGTGATATAAGAAGAGTACTGAACAAGACTGGCCTTTAGGGCCAAGAATGAGATTCTAGATAACTGCACTGCTTACCAGCCCTTGAGAGATACAACATCACTGGAGAAGGAACAGTTGCCATATAGAGTCAAAGTCAGCAACGTTAATATCTTTCTGTAATGAGTTCAGAATCTAGGTGGAAGATACTGTCATTTCATTGTGAGATCAAGACACTATGTGCCCATTCTTACTGACAGATGCAAACAACTAAAGAGGATTTCTAACTCTCCAGACCCAAGATTTTATTGAAGCTTTTCAAACTTTTGTGTGCATAATGTTGAGATGTAGACTGGTTCTGGATCAGGGCCTGAGATCTAGCATTGCTAATACTTTTCTAGGTCCTGCCAACTATCCTAGTTTGAAAGTCACAATTTCCATGACAGGACATAAGAGGTCACTGTGACTCTGTCTTATTTATTTGCAGCTGTTGTGATGGTTCTCAATAGCATGAGTGTCAGCTGGAGTGCCCGGATCCAGATTTTCCTAACCTTTTGCAAGCTTACTGCAATTCTGATAATTATAGTCCCTGGAGTTATACAACTAATTAAAGGTATGGACTGAAAAGTAAATGCTTTTTAAAGTACGTATCTGTTTCTGTTCTCTTCAAACACTAACTTTTGCTTGTATAGCAGAATCCTTAATTGGTCTTGCTTGTGAAGTTTAAACGCTATACTGTCATCTAATTGATTTGAAAGGCTACATGGGGGTGAAGTGGTATTTAGAGTTGAATGGCAGCAGGAGGATTCAGACTGGGCTGAACAAGTAAAGTAGGGCATCAGTAATTTGAATTCTCTAGGTACAAATGGCTTGGAGTGAAAAATAAAAATAAAAAATGAAATTCTGCTATTTAGTTTAGCCATAGATTAATATATCCTTTTACTTTAACAGAAATAAATAGTAGTGGCAATGTAATAACTATTGAGAGAAAAAGGATTTCTATTTCTGACAAGGAAAAAATGACAGATAATACTTAATATTTTCTTTTTTAAATGTATTTTAATTATTTATTTTTATTTGAGACCAAGAGAGAGGGAGAGAGAAAGAGAGAGAATGGATGCATCAGGGCCTCCAGCCACTGCAAACGAACTCCAGATGCAAGCTCCGCCACGTGCATCTGGCTTATGTGGGTCCTGGGAAATTGAACCTGGGTCCTTTGGCTTTGCAGGCAAGTGCCTTAACCACTAAGCAATCCCTCCAGCCCAATTATTATATTTTCTAGTTAACATTTCCTTATCTTGAGATTAGTATCCTCAGAGAAGAAGGTAGATATATGAACAGCAAAATATTTGAGTGACAATATAAAGCAATTTCAAAACTTTGGCTTTCTTGTTATGTTATTTCCTTTTTAATTTTTTTGTTTGTTTTTGTTTATTTATTTGAGAGTGTCAGAGAAAGAAAGAGGCAGAGAAAGAGAGAGAGAAAATGGGCATGCCAGGGCTTCCAGCATGAACTCTTCATGCTTCTGGCACGAACTCTAGATGCATGTGCCCTCTTGTGCATCTGGCTAACATGAGTCCTGGGGAATGGAGCCTCGAACCAGGTCCTTAGGCTTCACAGGCAAGCACTTAACCACTAAGCCATCTCTCCAGCTCTGTTATGTTGTTTTCTATATAAAATTTTCACTTTGAAGAAATAGAGCAGTTTATGGATTTTTTTTGCCACACAGAGTTTGCTATTCGATAAGAAAAGAAGTCAAGGGGTGACATCAGTGGGATGTAGTTGTTTTGGTGAAGAAAGTACACACAGGGGCTTGGATTTGATGGAAATGATCAGGTGGCCACATGGGTTATCATGGGAGATAATAAAAGAAGAAAGAAGAAATAGTAAAGAGGTGACATATCACTTGGCATGTTAAGTATTTAATGTTTCCATTGATATTGTCTGTTCTAAGACAGGGAATTTATAGAGAAATGTAATGACATTGTAGGAGAAGAATTTCAACAAGACAAAAGGAAATGACAGAGTTCAGCAAAATCATGGCTATTGGTAGAGGCATCAAACAATAACAAACACTGAAAGATCTGTCACTCTGTAGCTGGCAAAAGGAGCTGCTGTTGCCCATTTAACAAGCTTAGTGGGAGATCTTACAGCCCTACTGGCAGAATGCTTTCATCAAATCCAGCAAGCTCAGCCAACCCAGAATAAACACAATGAAGGTTGTGCACACTAGAACTTACACTGAGAGGAGATGTGAGCTTGCCCTTCAAGTCACCTTGGCCTCCACAGAGCCTGTTTACTTATATTCCATTTCAATCATCATAAATGCAGGCAAAAATAGTCAAAATAGTCTGTTCTAGTGCTTTCTTCTTCCTTTTGTATGTGGCGTACATGTGCGCATGTATTCATGAATGTTCACATCACTGTGGGTGCACATGAGTGGGGGTGATTGTGTAAATGTGTGTGCATGTGTAGGGAGGTCAGAGTTTGACACTGAGTGGCCTTTTCCGTTGCTCTCCACCTGATTTGTTAAGAAAGGGTCATTCGCTGATCCTAAAATTTACCAGTTAAGCTAGACTTGGTAGCTAGTAAGCCCCGGGACTCCACTTGTCTTTGCCTCCTCCAAACTGGCCTGTCACCATATCGTATTTGCACACGAGTTCTGGGGATCCAAACTCTGGTCCTCATGCTTGGGTTGCAAGTAAATTTTACCCACTATTGCTTCTCCTCAGTGCTGAGGGCTTTTCATTCTGTGCTATCTTGTTTGTCCTTTGTGGGACGTTTTTTCAGGATTTGAAAAGTGGTGATAGTCAGAGTCATTGGTCTTTCTGATCCTTGTTTACATTTCTGGTTTCAAAAATATCATTGTCACTTTTATCTAAGAGTCACTTGGCTGTCTTATTTTTGGTGTGATGTTGTCATGTCAGGTAGTATTCTTATGGATAGTTAGTTATGGCTATACACAGTTAGTTTGCCAGATGTTATTGTACTGCATATTTCTTGAGACAGAAGTCAGGACTGAGTGCTTGAATCCACCTCAGTAATCATCACACAGTTCTCCTTTAACTTATCTTTTTGATATTCATAACTCATAGGGCCAGCCTTCTTCTCACCCAACTTGAGAAATTCCCTGAGAATAATTACCACATTTACAGTAAATGTTAATATGTTGGAACACATTCTTAGCAGGCATATTTGATATCACTGTAAAACTGCATGAAATTGTGATTTTTCTAATTTTTAACATGATTACACCTTTTTTCACATTCATTTAATATTCCAGAAAGATTTCACTAATACAAATGGTACATTTATTTTTACTCTAACAAGGTCCTGCTAATATTGAATGTTGTGCATTCATTTGTGGGACTCTGCTGAACTCCTCTTTGAATATTTGACTTTCATCTTCCTGCAGCCTGTGCTATGCAACAAAATATTTCTGAAGTTTATAAACAAAGCTCCCTTCCTTTGTCACACTCTCAAAATGGTACTATGAAGATCTGGGCTGATGGCCCAATCTTCACAGGTTTTTTTTTTTTTTTTGATGTATTGATTATTCATTGCCATGCTCCAAAGAATATTGTGTCTTTAGGCCAGGGAGATGATAGCAGTTATATATATATATTGAACCCCAAGCCCCAGTGTTCATATTTTCCTTTTATTAGGACACAGAGATGCTTTAGTAAATGAAAATTTCTGACTCATCATATCATTTTTTCATCATAACATTTTTCATAATGCAGTGTATTAAAAGTTGCTATTTGAAGGAAATATCATTCTTCATTCTCACTGAAGAATATCACTATAAATGCTAGGTCTGACAAGGTAGGCAAGAGGTAAGATGTGACTTGGAAGAGTGTCTTGTATATACCATCCACATCCTTTTGTTTGCATATAGAATGACCAATTTTAAAACAATTTCCTTTCTGGGTACTCTCATTTGCTGTTTTTCTTGGGCATTAGACATGTTATCTGCTTAGTTTACAATATTAGCTGATGAAAGTAAATCTGGATTTGTAAGTTTCCCAAAGATGCAGAGCAAAAGGTTTCTTCCTATCTCCTTATTGAAGGCCGAGCCTTTAATTAATTTTTTTTCCCACCAAGGCATGCAATATCTTTTCTTCCAAGAATGATATGGTACTCCTAAAGGTATAGTTTGCATAAAAATCATTTAGTTTACTTTCATGGTCAAAATGGAGTTAAGTTCCTGCAAGGGGTGTGGTGTTGCTTGAAGTGCCATTTCATCTAGGCTTTCAAGAGATTTGTCACCTGATCTGGATGACAGTAAGGTTACTTTTGGTATTCATTCACTAGATGGGTACAGTAAGTAATATTTCAAGCTGTCAATAAGCAGAGAGAAATACATCCAGACCTCTGATAGTATAGTTCATCTTGCAACCATGTTTAGGATTGGAGTGAATAATTACCACTTCTTCGGAATGTTCTAAAATCTTTCCATTCTAATTTCAGGAGAAACAGAGCACTTCAAGGATGCTTTTTCAGGAAGAGATGCAAGTCTTATGGGGTTGCCACTGGCCTTTTATTATGGGATGTATGCATATGCTGGATGGTAAGTTGATATCTCCTGAAATTTCAGTTTAGTAACTGTTGTGTATTTTTTGTTCACCTGCCTTTTGTTATAAACTGTGATTTTATGGCAGATACAGAAACACAATACACTTTCTCACCAATACAATATTTTTGCATGGTGTCATGTGCACAGTAATTATGTAATTGAAATTTTAGGTGACATGGGATCCCTCAGAAACAATGATACCCCCACATCCAGGCAAAACTTATTTTATGGTCAAAGGATATGATATAATTTGTGAGGCTTTTCTGTTCACATTCTTCTGGGATTATGCCTATGACATTTTTCTGGAGAACTCTGGAACCCTCTGGAGTAAGGATGTTATGATGTACTATTGGACAAGGCAGATCAGAGAAATTTCTCTATGGCTAGCCCCTATATAGAAATGCAGAAGAAAATCTAAAGCTTATTCCTAGGTTTTATAGCTTCCTTTGGAGGAGAAGGGCTCTAGTTTCTGTGACCCATCTTGGGAAAGAGGAACCCTAGTTTCTGTGGCTGGCCTTGGGCAGGGAGGAGGAGAACCAGGGAAAGAAGGGAAGAAAGTCAAATGCTGGGTCTTGAGAGCCAGAATGCTTCACATCTAGCTACTTATCAGTAAGGACAGAGTAATGCCATGATATGCTGTGGACTATAACTTGGCTTGTCAAAAGACCTCCAAGAGTATCAACACATAGTGATTAATAAATTGGTTTCTTTTTGCTCATAAGAAAAAAAGTAATTCTGATGTAGAAATTAAAATAGTATGGTAAAATGCCAGGAAAGGAGAAACCAAGATAATAAAATCAGCTGGTACATGCCAGGTATGGTGGAGCATGCCTTTAATCCTAGTACTCAGGAGGCAGAGGTAGGAGGATTGCCATGAGCTTGAGACCACTCTGAGACTACATAGTGAATTCCAGGTCAGCCTGGGCTAGAGCGAGTCCCTACTTCAAAAAACCAAGATGATGATGATAATAATAATAATAATAATAATCAGCTGGTACAAATAAAGTACAACATGTTAAAGGACCCTATACAATCCTTAAAATTTCTCAAGCACCTGCTAACAGAAATATGCAGCAATGGTGATTAAAATCACATCATAGGTGTGTTCCTTTTAATACATGCCTATCTGTGTTACCTCCTATTCAGGTGCATTCAAATTTTGTATTTTTTTCCTTTATTTATGGGCTTGGATAACAATAACCAAACAGAAAAGAGAAACATTTTTTCAACTAAAAGTTATTGTCGTTACAAGATTTAGTTGAGACGATTATTTTAAGATAGCTCACTAGCCACACAAGTGTTATTTAAATAACAAATCACTGTAGAGATTGGCTTTCATCGTTTTGAAGTAAATAATGGTGGTGTTTTTTTAAAAAAATTCATTTAGAAAACTAATAGTTATACAACTCTCTCTGATAATGTTCTGCAAGTCTAAAAACAATAACAAGATACTCTATTCACTCAAAATTATGTAACTACTTCTAACACAAATATAATTTCCTCTCATTTTTTCAGGTTTTAGTTCCTTACTTCCAGCTAATAAAGGAATAGAAAGATATATTACAGAATACCTATACTCTGTACCCTATAACACTGAATTATGAAAATATGTCATTATAAGAGAAGATAGAGAGTATAGTAACTTCATTTTAGCATGGCTCTGAAGCCAAATAAGTTTGAAGGCTGTGAGATTACAGTTCTAAGGATTGTAGCTCAGTGTAAAATATTGGTATATCCCCAGAATATTTTTTACAGCCATGGTGTGTAAGCATCAGTTTGGAATCACTCAGTTTTTCTGAAGTGTTTTCATTCTTGCCCAAAGCACAATGTGGTGCTGGACAGAGAAATGAACTGAGTATGATCACAGGGTTAGAAACAGAACCAAGTCATTCAGGGCTATTCAGTCAGCATCAGGGTTCCATACCGTGGGGTGGTAGCCAGGCAACTGTGAGGATCACTGGAAGTGCCCCTTACCCTGAGTGGAATGTGTGTGTGGGTGGAGATGGGGAACAAGCACTTTCAGCCATAGGCTGGTGCTGGGAGCCTGAGGTACTCCATCAACACTGTGGAATGTGGAGAACTGCACAGGAAGATTTGATTAATTCTACTGAATGAAGTTTCTTTTGCCTTTGAGCACTAGGCACCTGTTCCCACAGACTCTTCAAATGTCTCCGCCCTCCTCAATCTTCCACTACCCAGAACTGAATATTCATTCATTCACTCATTCATTCAGGCCACCTGCTTTACCTATAGTCAGGCTTTCAGAGTGTAACAATAGATTTCTCCCTATACAAAACCCCTTAGCTTATTAACATTAAATTTTATTCATGTTGAGCCAAGGATTTACACAAACTTTTACGAAAAAAATTGGGTGGGGGGCAAGCCCAACAGAATGGCCTTTTTTAATGTGTATCCGTGAGAGAGAGGTTTGGGGAAGGGAGAGAGAATTGGCAGTCAGGGCCTCACGCCACTGGAATTGAATTCCACATGTGAGCTTCCCCTTGTGCGCGTGTGCAACATTGCACACTTGCGTCACTGCGGCTGGCTTATGTGGGACCTGGAGAGTTGAACATGTGTTCTTAGGCTTCACAGGCAAGCACCTTAACCACTAAGCAATCTCTCCAGCCCTACACTAACTTTTATTTGTATTTTGCCCACAAAAATCCCCATGCCTATGCACCATTTTAAAGAGCAAGACACATTGATTTCCTCAGGTTCTTGAGGGTTCAATCACAATATTGGAAAATAAGCCCAGCGCTTTAAAGGGGATGTTATCTGATACAAGTGGCTTATGTAGAGGACGACAGGAAACTGTATTTCTATCTTGACTTGCTATGCCGCCTAAATGCTGCCTGGTGAACCTTGCCTGTATAACAATAGAATTACAAGACTAAGCTTCAGAATTATAAATGGGGGCTCTAAATGAGCCACTATTACATATACTGCTGCTGAGACGATGTTTAAAAAAAAAATGTGGAGGCACTGTAAATGTGTAAGAAAGAAGGGAAAGAGCTAGAAATCAGAACTAACTGGCCAGCTGCTGCCTGTTTGGAAAAGCAGCAAGCCTTCTGTTGCCCTGGAGACCTTTTTTTTGTAAGCAATTCAACTCCTGCAGCTAGGTTGAATAGAAAAGAGTTACATCCAAACTTTGGGGAACATGAATAGAGCGAAGTTTTAGCTTTGAGGAGAGCAGGGACCTTTCCAGAATGATGACAACTCTTTCATTGTTGTCTGATTAGGAGAAAAGGAATCATTAACCCAGCCAGGTCACAGAGTTGGGTCAGAATAACTTTAATATTATTGCCAATGTCTGCATTCAGAGAAATAGATCTGTCAGTTCCTCTGTGGTCCTGAAGAAGCCAACCAATTTCAACCCTATCTCTAATCCAAAACTACATATTTCTTGGTAGGATTTTTTTTTCCAAAAAAACTGTGTAATAGGAGATTGTTTTTCAGTGTCATTTTTCTTGCTCTTTAATCATATCCACAATAGATTTAGTCTTTCTAAAGCAACTGCCAGGATTATTTTGGGCCTCTGTATCAATCTAACCTAAAGAATCTTCTGCCTTTAAAAATAATACATGGGGTTGGTGGTTGGAATGCACACTTCCCTTGCCTTTTAGACACCATTTTGGTAGAGTTGGGACAATAAACCTGTGAGCATTCTTAATGGGCATGGAGAAGAAGTAAACCAAAGAGAATGCTGTAGATTTAGTACTGGAGACAGGGAGGACACAAAGGTATCTTTCCTACAGAATGAGGATGTTTGCATTATAATAAACTGCCTTTTCCTTCTTCCTACCTGACCCCAAGCTCTTTCCTTTCCTCTAATCTCTAGAGCCATGGAAAAAATATGTTAGGTTGGGATATCTAATATAACTATCTATCTATATCTATAGGTATCTATCAGCTTGTTTTTTTTGTCTATCTATCAAGATGATAGATAGATAGATAGATAGATAGATAGATAGATAGATAGAGTCCACCCCGCCTTAATTTTGTTAGAAAAGGCCAAGTTCTAAAACAACTGCCAAGAAGAAACTGAGATGGACTGGAGAAATGGATAAGTGGCTAAGTGCTTGCCTGCAAAGCCAAAGGACCCGGGTTCGATTCCCCAGGAACGACAAAATCCAGATGCACAAGGGGTCACATGCATCTGGAGTTCGTTTGCAGCAGCTGGAGGCCCTGGCGTGCCCATTCGCTCCCCCCTCCCTATTTCTCTCTCCCTCTCTAAAACACATAAAGAAAAATAAAATACTGAAAAAAGAAACAACTGAGGAGATATCAGTGAGTAGAGTGCTTGCCTCACAAGCATGTGGAACTGAGGTCAATCTATACCACCCCAGTGAAATGTCAGGCTGGCAGTGCATGACTGTAACCCCAGCCATGGAGAGGCAGAGACTGAAGGATCCCTTGAGCTTACTGCCATGTATTCTCAGCCTAATTGGTGAGCTCCAGGTCAGAGAGAGACCCTATCTCAAAGGAAATGGTTGGCATTCATGTAGATGACACCTGGAGTTGTCTTCTGAACTCCAGATGCACTGAAATACACTGATATTCACATCTGCACACACATATGAATATTCACATATGTGAATACACACATGCATGTAACACACACAGAGAGAGAGAGAGAGAGAGAGAGAGAGAGGGCGCAACTGACTTTTGACATAAGCCTAGAAACATTCCTTTGTAAATATAATTTATTTGGTTTGGGGCATTATTTATTTATTTACTTATTTGTATTTTCTCCCATCTTTCCTGTTGCCTCAGGCTTATAACAGGCATGTCAAATCTGTTGCAGATGTGAGATCTGGCTGTTGCTTTCTATCCTACAGTAGCAACAAGCTTTATTTTTAGATGTTGAACTTTCTAGTCATTAAAAAGAAATCATGGCAAGAAACTTTTTTTTTTTTTAACCATAGAAAACACATGTCATTTATTATTACCGTGGGCTTAAAAATCAACACAAATCAGGCTGGAGAGATTGCTTAATGGTTAAGGCATTTGCCTGCAAAGCTAAAAGACCCAGGTTGATTTCTCAGGACCAATGTTAGCCAGATGTACCAAGCATCTGTAGTTCATTTGCAGTGGTTGGAGGCCGTGGCACACCAATTCTCTTTCTTTCTCTCTCTCTCCCTCTTTCTCTGTCAAATAAATAAATAAATAAATAAATAAATAAAAATATATTTAAAAAAATCTACACAAATCAATTTCAGGCACTTCTTGAATACACACTGTGAGAAATGTTTACCAAAGAACAGCATAGCTAGCTGGCAACACCATAGAGACTTGTACTTTTACACTTTCAGTTTCAGAATGCATGAAGGGTGATTGAAAAGAAACATGGCATAATTAACCTGACTGTGTCCTTTCACATTTCTTTACAATTTCAAATGGTACTAGAGTTGAATACACACTTTCACTTTTTAAGGACCCAAAGTGCTAGATCCTTCTCCTCCTCCATTAGCATGATCTTAATCAGTCACACCTGCTCTGAGGGAATCATGTCATAGAAGTTGTGTAAATAGAGCTCTGAAGACTGATCACTACCTCTGGTTCTACACAGATGGCTTGTGATGATTCAATACTCTGATGTCTCTCCCACACCCCAAGAGTCTGTGCTCCTAGGTAGCTCCAGTTGATCTAATACTATTTAGGCCCAGGTTTGCCTTTCACAGTCCTACCTCAGCCTCCTTTGTGCTGGAATTACAGGCTTGGGCCACCATTTCTGGCTTATTCTGATGTCTTTTAAAGCCAAACTAGGCTTCATATTACTAACTCTTTTAGACAACCAATGCTAATTACTGCTCTTTCAGTAAGCATGAGGTAAAATAGAATAGTTTAAGGATGTCTTCAGGTTAAAAATAAACACTATATTCAGATTTGGCTTGGCATCTTTTACAACTTAAGCCAAACTAGTATCCTCCAAAATGCAGCTATTCTTGGTGAAGAAAATACACATGTAACAATGTCCTCTGGTCCTAAGTAGTAGTTCAAGGATGTGGCAGAATCTCTTTTTGAACCTACTTGTCAATACAAGCATATAGTAGAATTGAAATCTTCCACTGGCATGTATACACTGTAGACACTATGATCTGGTATCCTGATGGATTCAACATCTCTGACAATGCACTAATGAGCAAAGGCCAGCCTTTTAAATTTCATGAAGATGTTGGTAAGAAGAAATAGTATTGAAAACATTGGTGAAACTTTGAAGATTCTGTCAATAGAATGTAAATAGTCAATATCCACATCTGAGTTCAGTGGTGGGAAACATTTTATATTAGCCTATTGCTCCTCATTTTTTCAGCATTTCAAATATATATACTTGCAACGTACTCCTCTAAAATAGTCGACAGCTTACCCTTGAACATCAACTTCCTGCCTGTGAACTTAGAGAGGAATTTTGTGAAGATGCAGCATACCAGGCTCCCTTATCTTTCCTGCAGGCTATGAGCTACTTTAAGTACATGACATGCTGATGCTCTAACATTCCAGCTAGAGATTTGTACCTTTATACCTGTGTCCCTGTGCCCATATTAAAGATTGTTTTTACCTATTAATTAATAATAACAAAAATATTCAAATATTTTCTGAAAATTTCCCAAGCCTATGACATCAAGGGATTGAAAGTTCTTTGTTTTTATGTTTAGCTGTTCTCATAATAATCAATGAATCCATTTTTATGATCCACTCTCTGACTAATGCTTAGATGAAGATGGAATGTATTTCAACCTTACATTGGGAACACTTAGGAAAGAGCTAGGAGGGCTTTAGAAGGTTTCCAGGAACCCCTTTAGATTGGAGACAAAGTCAAGAATATAAGTCACTGGGATTACTGCATAGGGTTGATAGGATTGCAGAGTGAATTTCTCTAGGGCCCTGACATTAGTATAAAATTTACTGTATGGAGAACTTGGAAGTGAAATATTGTGATGCTAAAAGGCTTCTTGTCTCATAAAAGATCCAGAGAAGTATTTCAGATTTGAGATATGTTCCATCTTTCCTGCTTTTTAATTCTCAGTTTATGATGTAAGGAGTAATGGTGTGCTTAAAACTAGCCTCCTAAATACACAGAAATGAGAAATGGTAACTCCATTCCAACTCACATTCTTGTGAATGGAGGTTATGTGTGGTCAACATTGGAAGACACTGAAGGGAGAAATGTGAATTGAGGATTTATCATTTTATTTTTATTTTTAATTATAAATTGATCAAAATCATCTTTGTATATGTATTTATGAGGTACAAAGTTAGCTTATAATTTATAATTATATTGTGGACTAAGTAAACCAAACTAACATTTCCACCACTAGAGACAATAAGTATGGACTTTGGAGGTGGCACAGTAGATAAAGTTCTTGCCATGTAATTATGAGGACCTAAGTTCAGATCTCCAGCATCCACATAAATGTCAGGTGGACGTGGCAACCCACCCGTAATGTTTGGGAAACCGAAAGCAGTCCCTGGGGCAAGCTGTCTAGCTAGACTAGCCAAATCAGAGAGACCCGGGTTAAAAGTGATACACCCTGGCTCAGTAAGTAAGCTGGAGACCAATCAAGGAAGATACTCTTCATATCTGTATATTCACACCCATGCAAACACACACACATGCACCACACACTTACATATGAATAATATTTTGTAACTTTTAATGGTAGAACATTTGCATTTATTTAAATATTTCATTTTTATTTATTCATTTATTTGACAGAGAGAGAGAGAGAGAGAAAGAGAGTGGGTGTACCAGGGCTTCCAGCCACTGCAAACAAACTCCAAATGTGTGCAGCCCTTGTACATCTGGCTAATGTGAGTCCTGGAGAATTGAACCAGGGTCCTTTGGCTTTGCAGGCAAATTCCTTAACTGCTAAGCCATCCCTCCAGCTCTTGAATTTTTACTTGGTAATTTTTAAATGTATAATACATTATCATTTATACCATTGCATGGTTGTGTACTGTTTATCTGGAGTAAGCCAGTTAAAGCGATCCCAACTAAGAAATGTTGCTATCCTACTTATATAGTTTGAATCCATTGTTCTACCTTTAAACTTTGGACTTATAAGAAACGCAGATAACCCTGTATGCCACACTTGTACTGTGCAAGTACTAAACTAGTCCTTCTCTGGAGTTTAACTGCTTTGATGCACTTCTGTGTTCTTGAGCCATTCTTGGGCTGGGATTATCTCGTATCACCTCACCAGAGGTTAATAGCAAGCGATCTTGAAGGCTTTTCTTGGGAAGTATTCTTTCTGGAAATACCTCCTTGCTGTGCCAGGCAGGGCTTCCTCTACTCTCCGTCTCTCATGTGCTTGCCCTCACATTGCACCATGTTACCATGTGTCCATTTTATAAGCTGCGAGTGTGGGATTCACTCTCCTATCTCCAGCATCTGACTTATTTTAAGCATTCTGCAAATACTGTTTAACAGAAAAATGATTTGGGGGGTTTTAGTTGTTCAATATTTCCTTCTTAGTTCAGGCCTTTTAATTTAGTTTTCATAAGTCTGAGTTCAATTTACAATATGAAACTTTATGTTACAGTGATGAGATATATTAATAGTAATTTATAACTTTTTAGGTTTTACCTCAATTTTGTAACTGAAGAAGTAGATAATCCTGAAAAGTAAGTAACTATATTTACTGCGAATTTTTATTAGCGATAAAATTTAAGATTATTAAAATGGAACATGAAGAAGAATCTTATGAGCTAGTCATTTTTATGGTCATCATTGGTTTTATTCTCTTAGGCAGATACAATTTATTTTATATTTACAGTAAGTTATATGTGTATAATGATATAGTGGATACTAAGTGGCTTTATGATTTGAAGACATGAAAAATGAAGTTATATTTTAGTTAATGTATCTCATGTAAGCAGATCCATATATTTTAACATGAATTCTAAGCTATCTATAAGTATAATTTTAGCTAAAAAGTTGACTATGTATGTTAATGAATGCAATTTTTAAAATAACTATGTAATTAAAGAAAACAATTAATGGAAAATTAATTATGAAATGCCTGTACAGTGTTATATATGAAATTGTAAATTAGGGAGCAAAATGACTATTTTTGCTTTTTCTTCCTAAAAAAGTAATTTTGATAGCTGTTTTGATACCAATTTATAAAAAGTGCCTAAATGATGAATTAGGCATTAGAGAACTTGCCTATGGGTTGCTAGTTCAGATGAGGGGAAGCTAAGTACTTCTGGCCCAGGTGGCTGGGAGGAGGTAAGCTGATTGCATGTGGCAAAGTACCATGGATATCAGTGTTTAGAGAATAAGTGGATAGGAAAATGATGCTCCTCAGTATCTGATTCAACTGCTATACAAATCAGTATTTAATATGGACAATTTCTTTTTTGTTGTTCTTTTTAAAATTTTTTTATAATTAACAACTTCCATGATTATAAACAATATCCCATAGTAATTTCCTCCCTCCCCCCACTTTCCCTTTGAAACTCCACTCTCCATCAAATGTCCTGCCCTCTCAGTCAGTCTCTTTTTTATTTTGATGTCATATCTTTTCCTCCTATTACGATGGTCTTGTGTAGGTAGTGTCAGGTGCTGAGAGGTCATGGATGTCCAGGCCATTTTGTGTCTGAAGGAGCACGTTGTAAGGAGTCCTACCCTTCCTTTGGCTCTTACATTCTTTCTGCCGCCTCTTCCACAATGGACCCTGAGCCTTGGAAGGTGTGATAGAGGTTTTGGAATGCTGAGCACTCCTCTGTCACTTCTTCTCAGCTCCGTGATGACTTCTGAGTCATCTCAAGGTTACTGACATCTGAAAAGAGAAAGTTCTCTAACTAAAAAGTGAGAGTAACATTAAGATATGGGTATGAACCTTACCAGAAGTGCTTACTGGGCAGTTTGATGAGCATAGTATATACATTTAGTCAGACAGCAGCAGACGTTACACCCCTGGGGCTCATGATTGGCCCTTTTGTAGGCTTTCAGTATCAGGGATGTATTCCCTCCTGTGGTTTGGGCCACCAGTCAAATTAGAGAATAGTTAGTTTCCCCCAAATCAGAGGTGCCACTATTGCACCCCTTGACTCATTTGGCCTGGTTGGCCAAATATAAGGCTTGCAGTGTCTACTGTGGAGTATCTTCACTGGTGATTTCTTCCTTTCCCACTGAACTGCATGCAGTGTGGCTTTTCTAGCTCTCTGTCAGCTGATCTACATGGAAGAGGTTTTCATCTCAGTCCCAGCAGGATTTCTCAGTGACCTTGCAGCCCAAGTATGTGAAGTCTTCAGCCAATAGTGTCTTACCATCTATTCCTGGTGGGAAACCAAGGGCCTTGGCAATGGCTTATAATGTTTTACACACATCAGGAACCTCCCTGGCCAGCAAGTCACTGAGGTCTCCCATCCCTGGCACTGAAAATTTTCTAGTAAATTTTCTAGTAATGGTTCCAGAGTGTCCCATTGTCCAAAAAAGTAGGTTTCCATATGATTTATTTATATCCTCTTAGATTTTGATTAGCCCTCCCTCCATCTTTCCTTTACTCAATCACTTCTCCTGACTGTATTTAGGCCTTTCCACCCTCATTAATCTGTTCTTCTACTTACATATATACAATACCATCCTGTTAAGCACACCCTTCCTTTATATTCCCTTTATATCTCCTTTCTACATTACTGACCTCTGCTATTGAGTTTGGTTCCTAATCACACAGAAGTTGAATCATACGAGAGAGAACATATGATGTTTGGCTTTCTGGGCCTGGATTTCATAACATCATTTTTCTTTACTGCTGAGTAGAACTCCATTGTGTAAATGTGCCATATCTTCATTATCCACTCATCAGTTGAGGGACATCTAGGCAAGCAAATATCTCTAAGGTAATGAAATGAGTCCTTAGGATATATGCCTAGGAGTGCTATATCTGGGTCATATGGTAGATCTATTTTTAGCTGTCTCAGGAACCTCCACAGTGATTTTCACAATGGCTGGACCAGATTGCATTCCTACCAACAGTGTAGAACTTCCTCTTTTTCTGCATCCTTACCAGCATTTATGGTCATGTTTTCATGATGGTAGCCAATGTGACAGGAGTGAGATGGAATCTTAATGTAGTTTTAATCTGCATTTCCCTGATAACTAGGGATGTAGAACAATTTTTTAGATGTTTATATATCATCTGTATTTCTTCTTTTGAGAACTCTCTATTTAGTTCCATAGTCCATTTTTATTTATTTATATTTTTTTAAAATATTTTTTATTCATTATTTATTTATTTATTTGAGAGTGACAGACACAGAGAGAAAGACAGATAGAGAGAGTGAGAATGAGCGCGTCAGGGCTTCCAGCCACTGCAAATGAACTCCAGACACGTACGCCCCCTTGTGCATCTGGCTAATGTGGGTCCTGGGGAATTGAGCCTCGAACCAGGGTGCTTAGGCTTCACAGGCAAGCGCTTAACCGCTAAGCAATCTCTCCAGCCCCATAGTCCATTTTTAATTGAGTTGTTTGAGTTCTTATTAATTATTTTTTTGAGTTCTTTGTATAACCTGGATATTAATCCTCTGTCAGATGTGCAGCTGGCAAAGAGTTTCTCCCTTCTGTAGGTTGCCCCTTTGCTCTATTCACGGTGTCCTTTGCTGCCCAAAAGCTTTATAATTTCATGAGGTCCCTGCAGCTAATTTGTGGTTTTATTGTCTATGCAATTGGGGTTATATTCAGAAAGTCTTTGCCAAGACCATTTTAATAATAATTAGAACAATTTATATTAGCATTTTCATATTTATTACTGAAATTGGAGTCAGAGAACATGTTTACCAGGAATTGTTTTTAACAGTCCTTTGAAAAGATAAGCTACTTTATGCCTTATACCCAGTTAGAGATAAAGAAATTCCTAGCCGGGCGTGGTGGCGCACGCCTTTAATCCCAGCACTCGGGAGGCAGAGGTAGGAGGATCGCCATGAGTTCGAGGCCACCCTGAGACTACATAGTGAATTCCAGGTCAGCCTGAGCCAGAGTGAGACCCTACCTCGAAAAACAAAACAAAACAACAAAAAAAGAAATTCCTGTTTTCTTAATTGTTTTAATTAGTCTGTATGTGATAAAATGGGGGGGAGAGCTCATACAAGGGGGTATGTAAAGCAATTATTTTTAAAAATATTTTAATTAATTTATTTGAGAAAGAGAGAGACATAGAAAAAGATAGATAGGTGATAGGTAGATGAGAACGGGTGGGAGATGGGCACACCAGGGCCTCTAGCCACTGTAACAAATGCCACATGCATGAGCCACTTTATGCATCTGGGTTTATGTGGGTGCTGGGAAATCAAACCTAGATGATTAGGCTTTGTAGGCAAGTGCCTTAACCACTGACCATCCTCTCCAGCCCTGAAGCAATTCTTCAATCCTCATTATGTGTAAGAAATAACTATGGTTTATTATGACTATTAAATATAAAAACATTTTTAAAGATAAATTACTAAAATTCTAAGTTTTTTATGAAAATGTGACAAATGGTGGTTTGTGAACATGACCTGCGGCACAACCTCTGTTAACAGTTTCAGCAAGTTTTGCTTGTCATGCATTTATCGCTATTGTGTATATCCTGCTTGTCTGTAAACCATTTAGACCACAGTCAAGCCATCGTGAATTTCAGAAGCATGAGGGGCAGAAGTTCAAGGCTATCTTAGCTACATGGGGTGTTCTAGACTAGCCTGAGCTACATGAAAACCTGTCTCAAAAAAATGAAGTAAAAAACTTACTGAGTTATTTTGATGAGCTTATATGTATAAAATATTTAAAAGAGTATTGGTCACCTTTAAATGCCTACATAATTGTTTGTTTGTTATCATTATTGTATCATTATTTTAGATCAAACAAAACTGTTATGTATATACTAGTGTTACTTGGAATTCCACTGTAGGAACATGGTGGAAGTTAAAACGTTTCAACCACGAAGGGACTCGAACCCTCAATCTTCTGATCCGAAGTCAGATGCCTTATCCATTAGGCTACGCGGTCTACTATACTAGTGTTTTTCTAGGTTCAGTGTTCCAAGCAATTATCTTTTCTTAGTGATTTATAAAGAAGTATGAAGAATTATTATATCTTTTTGAAACCTTCCCACTTAATTTTCAATGTTGAAGTTAAACATGCAGTTCTTGACCTATCTTATCCATTTATTAAGATTTCAATTAGGCTTTTCACCTAGAGAAAAGATACTTAATTTCTAATTGTAAACATAACACATACAAGTATTATTATAATTCCAAAGCAACTATAAACACAGATTAAAAATACTATTTTAAGAGACCTGGACATCTGGAGTTCAGATCATGAAGGTCATAGAATCCCAAGGGACACCAGAATTATAAAATGCTTTGTCAATTATTTTCCATTTATGGGATTAAGGATTTTGAATATTTCATTAACTTTATCTAGAAGAATTTTGATTTGATACAATACCGTAAGGCCTTAAATTGTGAAATTTCTCAGGAGAGATTAATCACATCCAGATTTTTGGAATCCAGAGACAAGTTGAAGAAAGAAACATTTTTCTTCTTTCACACATGGGTCTGAGTATTCAATTTAAAAAACAAGTCATTTGTGAAAGAGAGAGAGAGAGAGAGAGAGAGAGGCAGAAGGGATGGAAATAAGAGAGAGATTATATGGGTGTGCCAAGGAGGTCTCTTGCCACTCACTGCAAATGAATTCCAGATGCATGTGAAATTTTGTGCATCTGTTTTATGTGGGCACTGGGGAATTGGACCAGGCCTGCCAGGTTTTCAAAGCAAGCACCGTTAACCACTGTAACATGTCCCTGGCTCTTTGATATTCAATACTTATGTACAGAATTCTGTGTAAACTCTAGCCAGTGCATTTGTTTCCTCAAAGTTAGAATATAACAAAGCCACAAAATTTTGTTAATATACACACAGTAAAGGTTAATGTCATATTTTATAGTCTTCAACAGAAGTAACCAGAATTAATTATGAACATTAGTCTTAATTTTTAAGATGACATCTCTGGACAATGGTAACAGTTAGTTTGGGTTTTTTAAAACTGGATTTTATTTTTGAAGCACAGGAGTACTTTGGGAAATATTTAGGGCCAACTATCAAGAGCAGATGGTACCATTTTGTGGATCTAGTCCAAATGTGTAATTTGTATTATTTTGTAAGTGGACACAATTCCAAAATTACCTTTCGTATTTATGAGGATAATTATGATTCCATCTCCTTTGTGACATGCCAAGATAAATGTGTTTTCTAATCAGTCACGGGCGCATGTGTCCAGGTGTGCCACAACTGGTCATTTGCTGGCAGCTGGTGCAATGAATCACCAGCCAAAGATAGAACATCTTTTACTATCTCCTACATATGAGCAATAAGTTCTTCTCCAAATTGTGACCTAATGGGGAAAAGGGTGATAATTAATTCAAATCAGACAAAATAGCCATGTGATTTCAAATACATAGAATGCAGGGTGAAGTTTTATAATTTTATCTGACTCTCTTTTACATGGAATTTCATTTTCCAATTACCTAACATGGAACTATGAAATAAACTCTGAGCTACTATCATAGGCATGCCTTATAAAACAGTTCTTAAGGACAAGTGAGAGGAAATCTCTATGTGATTATAGTAATAATGAAGACAGAAATCTCTATGTGATTACAGTAATAATGTTAAAGTTGAAAAAAATTCTTAAGGATTTTCTCATAGTATTTTGTTCTGTAAGAGTAGCTGTGGATTTCTAGAAGTAACAATAATTCTAGTGTAATGATTGCCATTGAACTTTTATTATAGTAACATAAGATATACAAGTTTTATAATATCTTTAATAACTATCTATAACATTTTGATTAACTCTATAAATAAATGCATTACAATATATTGTGGGCATGGATATCTGAAGTTTAAAACCAGGAAGGCCAGATAATCATAAGGAATGCAAGAATTTTGAAATGTTATTTTCCTCTAAAATGGCATGCACAGTAATAATAACAGAATACATATACACTAAAAAATAAGTGTTTTGGAAATATGATGAATTTTGTCTTATGACATTACTTTTGTAGGGAATACACAATCTTTCATTGTTCAAAAAGTTATACTGTGCAAAGAATGTATCATTGAGATGTATAATGTTTGTAATTCTACCCTTAGATTGATAAATCAGGTCTCCTGTTGATGAAAGCTAAAAAATGAATTGCTTTTCTTTGACCTTGGGTGTCTGAGATTAGTCAGTGGGTCTGTTATACTTGCTCCCATGTTATTCTCACTTCATTCATTCCTTCTGTTTTGAGGATCTGGAAATCATAGACTTAGAGGAAATCAGTAAACCTTGAAATCATCAGTCACTTTTGAAGAACAGGCTATCAACATGCTCTGAATAATCAACTCAAATAGAAGGTTTAAATAATCAGAGTGTCATGTTTAATTAATATCTTGCTGCTTCCAATTTATATTAATTGGTGCCTCAAAGTCATCACACCTTGTACCAATGACAACATAGCATAAGAGTAACTTGATTTGGGAAAAATGCCCAGAGACCCTTAAGGCACTGTAATTTATGCCCTCCTCCCACTGTGGTCCCCAAACCAACCTGGTGTCTGTATTCAGGTCAAATGTTGCAGTCTTAAAATTTCAGTACACGTGTTTTAATTTCTCACTTTATTTTTTTCTCCTGTTTTATATAACAAGCTATGTAAAACTGTTAACCTTATTAATGATAGCAAAACAAAGCAAACAAAAATAATTCTCACTTTCATGTGTTGTTACAAAGTTGTATGAAAAAAGGCTAAACATGGATTTGAAGTCTTTTTATCTGGAATTTTCATATTTTAAAGACAGAATTCTGTGAAAGAAATCTTTCCCCTTATATGTTTTATAAAAATTCTAACTTAAAATAGTGCATGTGTGTGAATTACAGAAAAATGACAATGTTTTAGTATAAAGTAGTATAGTTTTATAGTTTTTGGATATTTCCAAGTTTTTTATTACATATACTCAAATGATTCATGTTTTAAGTTATATGAGTTAGTTTTCATAGAGAATTAACTCCTTGTAAATAAATGAACACAAAGTATATATATTATTAAGCATATTTAATTTACAAATATAGTTGCCAAATGGATGTCTTAGAAATGAGGTCTTGGGCAGAAGGGATGGTCAGAGATACAGTACTTGCCATGCATTAATGAGGGCTCCAGTTTGGATCCGCAGCACCAGTGTAAAAACATATAAGCTTTGCTGTGTGTGCCTGCAAACCCAGCACTGGAGAGGGAGAGAATAAGAGGATTTCTGATGCTTGCTGTCTAGGTATTGTAGCAGGATTGGTGAGCTCAGAGATCAGTAAACACATGCAACCTCAAAATTTAAGGTGGAACATGATTGGAAAAGACGTCTGACATTGACCTCTGGCTTTCACATGCATGTGTATTCACATACATGAACATGTGAACCCTCCCCACCCACACACAAGCAGATGAGGCTCTCTAGTGGAAGGTACTTAAGAATTATAATCACATCATGAGGCAAATTGCTTCTGAATTTCTATACCACTTTTAAATGGATGGCAACAACCCTTATATTTTAGTCCTAATAAGCTTAAATATGTGAAATTCAAAATGGATAATGAGCTTGACAAGTAATATGAATTGTAAAATTGAATTTACATCCAAGTTTACAAGATCTTCCCTTTGGCAAAATGACATCTCTCTTTATTAATGGCAGTAGGCACCATTAGAACTGTCTTAAAATGTGAAACTACTCCCCTTCATATTTGAAATAATTGATACCTAAATTAAAATGGCTCCAATTTGTGTTTTTCTTCAGGGAATATATGCAAGGTGTGGTACATCCCGTTCTAATATGTCATGCAGCAGGATTACGATTATACGTGGGTCCACTTAGGTAGACTAGTGATCAGTATCTGACCCCATGTCACAGAGAGGAGGTGAGCCCTGCCTTCCTAGAATAGGTCACCAAGTCATTTTCCCCCACCCTTGCTCAGTCTGAAAGCGGTTGATGTATCTTGGTATCAAAATTCTTGAATTTATCAGCCTCACATATGCATAAAAAATACATTTGGCTCCAAGACATTTTGTTCATGTAAGGTTGAAGTATCAAATAAGTGGTGCAGAAATTATGGGATTATATTATAATATTTCATCATGGGGTAATCAGAGAAGACAAATGTTAATCCTTCAAATGCTTTGTGGAAGCCATTCGGTTTTTTTCTTTTTAAATTTTAATTTTAAGAATTCCAACTCCATTATGATGCAGCATTTGAAGGGCATAGCTTTTGAATGTTTTTATTTTTACCTTAATTTTTTAAATGTTTGTAAAATTTTTATTTATTTATTTGAAAGAGAAAGGGAGAGAAAGAGAGAAACAGACAGAGAAAGAATGGGCATGCCAGGGTCTCAAGCCACTGCAAATGAACTCCAGACACGTGCATGCCCTTGTGCATCTGGCTAACGTGGGCCCTGGGGAATCGAACCAGGGTCCTTTGGCTTTGCAGGCAAATTCCTTAACCGCTAAGTCATCCCTCCAGCCCTTTTTACTTTAATTTTGATTAAATTATAGCTTGTGTTTGTGTGTGTGGATGTGGATGTGAGTACATGTAAGTGCATATGCAAGTGGAAGCCACAGGACAGCTTCGAGTTTCATTCCTTAGGTGTCATCCATGATTTTTGAGACAGACTTTCTTTGGAACTGAGCTGGACAAGTGGGCTGGGCTGGCTTGCTAGTGAACATCAGGAATCCACTTGTCTTTGCCTCTCCCCACCCCCACGTCATTCTGGGATTTCAAAGTATGTGCCACCAAACCTAGCTTCATAATTTTACTTATTAAAAAAAAATATTTACTTATGGGCTGGAGAGATGGATTAGCAGTTAAGACACTTGCCAGCAAAGCCAAAGGAACCTGGTTCTATCTCCAGTACTCACATAAAGCCAGATGCGCAAGGTGGCACATGCATCTAGAGTTCATTTGCAGTGGCTAGAGACCCTGACATGCCCATACTCTGTATGTCTACTTCTCTCTCTCTCTCCCTCAAATAAATAAATACATACATAATAAAATAAAATAAAAATATTTATTAGTTAATGAGAGAGAGATTAAATGGTCCCTGCAGGGCTCCAGCCACCACAAACAAATTGCAGATGCATGTGCTATCTTGGTTTTTTTCGCTCTACATGGGTATTGGGGAACTGAACCTGGACCTGTTGCTCCCTAGCTGGTTGTCCTTGGATTGACTCCTAAACTGCTACTTTATTTCTCTCTCTCTCTCTTTCTCTTTTTAAAAGCAGGGTCTCACTCTAGCCCAGGCTGACGTGGAATTCACTATGTAGTCTCAGGGTGGCCTCAAAGTCACAACAACCCTCCTACCTTAGTCTCCTGAGTGCTGGCATTAAAGGCATGCGCCACTATGCCTGACTTAAATTGCTTCTTGAGTTTTGCCTTAACCCCTATGTCAGGGTTCTCTTGGGGTTGTAAAGATAAATTCAAGAATGTGAAATTCAAGAATGTTAATGTATTGTCATGTCATACGCAGATACCATTTGTAATCAGAATATTTATTCCTCAAGGATTAGAAGAGTTCCTAAACTTTGAGAAAACCTAGAGATTAGTATTCTTTCCTCTGAATAGGGTGACATTTCTACACACCTGATCTATGAAGCAGCTCGAAAACTTGTTCTGTACCACTCGCAAAGCAGTTAGGGTTGAGAGGATAAGGAGACTGCTCTTTCCTCACATGTCATCATCAGAATTAACTTATTTTTTAAGTGTTTTATTTATTTATTTGATGAAAGAGAAAAAGAGGCAGAGAAACAGAATGGGCACTCCAGGGCCTCTAGCCACTGCGAATGAACTCCAGATGTATGTGCCACCAAGTGAACCTGGTTTATATAGGTGCAAAGAAATGGAACCTGGGTCCTTAGGCTTCACAGGCAAGCTCCTTAACCACTAAACCATCTCTCCAGCCTCCAGAGTGAATTTCTTGGTAGAAATTTTTTCCTTCAGAACCAAATATTTGCAGGCTCCTATGCTCACTATCACTGTCACACAGTTGGCTGGTTGTGTGGGTGCAACGGATGGAAGGCTTGTATTTCTACTGTAGTTATCTGTTTCAGAGTCACTTTCTTACCTAGAAATGTGTTTATGAAAACCAACAAGCTATTGAACTAAGTGGCTTATATCATATATTTTAACATTTTATTCTTTACTTTTCCCAGTAAAGAAACTTTTTAAAAAAGTTTTTTTTTAAAAAAATTTTTTATTTATTTATTTGAGAGCGACAGACATAGAGAGAAAGACAGATAGAGGGAGAGAGAGAATGGGCGCACCAGGGCTTCCAGCCTCTGCAAACGAACTCCAGACACGTGCGCCCCCTTGTGCATCTGGCTAACGTGGGACCTGGAGAACCGAGCCTCAAACCGGGGTCCTTAGGCTTCACAGGCAAGCGCTTAACCACTAAGCCATCTCTCCAGCCCGTAAAGAAACTTTTGAGTAAAAGTACCATACAAGAGAATGCAAGCTAAAAAATTACTGCCATGGGGCTTTAGGAATTTTTACCTAATTGAAAAATACAGTGTCTACTTTTCATTTTGTTATTTATTTATTTACTTATATTTGTTTATTTATTTATTTGAGGCAAGGTCTCCCTTTGTAGCACAGACTGTCCGTAAATTGGAAACAATTCTTCTGCCTCAGCTTGGTGCTGGAAGTTCTGGCATGTGCTACCCAGCCCAGTTAAAAAGTTTTAGTAGGGCATGGTGGCACACCCCTCTAGTCCCGCATTTGAGGAGGCAGAGGTAGGAGGATCACTGTGAGTTTGAGGACAGCCTGAGACAATAGAGTGAATTTTAGGTCATCCTGGGCTAAAGAGAGACCTTACCTTGAAAAAATAGAAAGACTTTATTTAAAATAAAGACAGCATGGTTTAATGCATGGATGGCTTGCAGGGATCAGCACTTAGGATGATGTTTCATAACATATGTGTTAAATACAATGGAGAAAATGGATGCTCCAAGAAATGAAAAATCTTTGTTTTAATATCCTTTCTTTTTTAAAAAGTATTTATTAGATAGAGGTAGAAAATGGGTGCTTCGGGGCCTCCAGACACTGCAAACAAACTCCAGACACATGCACTACCTTGTGTATCTGGCTTATGCAGGTCCTAGGGAATCAAACCTGGGTCTGTAGGCTTTGCAGGCAAGCACCTAACCACTCAGCCATATCTCCAGCCCTGTGAAACATCTTCTTATGGCAAAGCAGTTAGCCAGTGAGATTAGGACTGGGATGCATGCTTCTCTGGCTTCAGAGTGGGGACTCTTTCTAATATAGCAGTTGGTCTTTTGGGGAGGCAAAGCAGAAGTGATTCAGGAGTGCACAAGGAGCTTCAAGGGCTAAGGAAGCAACTGCGAGGTAGAGGAAGAAGTGAGAGCAAGAGTAGGACCAGAGAAGCAGAACAGAGAAATGGAGATGTTTGACACAGGAGATGGGAGACACAGAGCCATAGAAAAATGGTTCTAGGGACTAGTGTAAACTGCTCAGATGGTAGCAGAAAGTGGACATTGTTCAGTGGTGAATCTGAACTGATAGGATTGGATGGAGAGGGTGCTGTGATGTTTTGTGGATAGGAATTGGTGGTTGAAAATGATTAACTTGATAGCAGGCTTGGTGGGATTTCTGCCTGTGACACATATGTTATTTATTTATTTATTCATTTATTTATTTATTGCATGTAATTTAAATAGAATTATAGTGATTCAGACACCTTTACAGTTTCTTTGGCATGTTAACATTTTAAGATATGCAATTCTGTAGTTGTGATATTCACTAAGTTGTGCATATATCACCACAGTGAACTTTAGAAGATTTTCATTAATACTTCCCCCCTAATAATGTCCCTTCTCTCCTTGTAATAGGCAGTTACTAATCTTTTCTTTCTCTATGCATTTTCTGGTTCTATTTTTTTTTTTTGCATTCTTACCTTTAATAAACAATGTCTTTGAAATCGCTTCCTAATTTACACCACTGTTAAAGTCAGTCAAGGTGATTTAGCATAGGACAGAAATTCTTGTGAAAAGCACAGTCACCACTGTCACAGACAAAAGATGTCAGATGAATTGTTCAGACACCAAAGTGATCAACAGTGTACCCACACACTCTCTTCAAATACACAGTTTTTTTTTTAATGGAAAAAAATGCTGCCATTTATTCTGCAGGCTAATGGATGAGCAAAGGTGATAAAATTAATAAGAATATAAGCTCTCAGCTATTCAGGTTGAAAATTGAGACATACTCTTGCCTGACTTTGTTTCCAGTTTGTATTATTGTGGTTCTATATTTAAGCATACTCATACTATAGACTTGTGCCGTTGAAGATGAGGAGGTGTCATACTTCATACTCTGGCAAGATGGAAGAAGTCTTAAAATTTTACAAATAGAAATATTTGGTCAGAGTTTGAAAATATTTCAAATAAAATATATCAAAGACTTGATCTTTACTCATGTGGTTTTCTAGGGCAAAGGTGGATATAAGAAAGAGAGGAAATTAACAATGTCAGCACAGGACAATAGCCAGGCTGGGGGACCATTGGCACTGAGAGGCACAGTGACATTCACAGTGTTGCTGTGGTCCAAACTCCTGAGTGGGAGGAAGATGGCCAAAGCTCTAAGTCTGTTCCTCTCCCCTTCCAATCCACTCTACATTTTCCCTTCCCTGCAATTCCTCCTTTCCTTAATAGGGCTCAGGATGTAGCTTAGTCTGATCTTGAGATCTTTCTGTCTTATCCCCAGAGTCCTGGGTTGCAGGCCTCCATCCCCACTCCCAGCTAAGGTTCTAGTTTAGGTAATACAAATACTTAGCTCTGTGGCCTTAGCTATGCTCCTTCGTCTTTATGAGTATTTGACTTAATACCAAAAGAAAATGTATGCTGCATTATCAAATTCTGAGTTTCTTGTGATTCTTGTTGATGATACACAAATTTTCAATGAATAGGAGGGTATATTATCATGGGAGCTAGTCCAAGACATGGAAATATAAATAGTTCTGTCTCAGACAAGATCAAGAAAAATGTGAAGGACATGGATGAAGAAAAAGGCATTCTGTGGCCTTGTCCAGAGCTCATGATGACTAGAGGCAAGGTGAGGCTGTTGTGTCCAGAAAAAATTCAGAAAATAACAAGAAATTTGGCTGGATGAGAGGAGAAAATGAGCTTTCTTGGATCTGGAGCCTCAGAGTATCATTTAGGAATCAATTGCAGTGTAAGAACTTGGTTTCATCATGTGTGTAGTGTTCAAGGAAGAAAACAGTGTACAGTGGCATATACTAGGAAGTCATTGATGATATGTGATGATGAATTCCTGATTCTAATTACAATTTTTATCATATATTCTGACAGAAGGTAAACAGTAGTTTGTAACTCTTAGTAGTCTAGGAGGCTTATACTCATTATTTTACTATTTAATTCTTTATTTTTATAAAAAACATAAACATATGCAAAAAAGGCCTTCTTGAGCAGGTCTGCAATATTTAAGACATTCTCAATATCCCAGTCAAGATTTTCTCTCCCTCCCTCTCTCTCTCTCTCTCTCTCTCTATCTCTCTCATAGGTTACATAATAGATGAGAGAGACAACTCTTTGTATAACTTTCAAAATGTATTTTATTCCTTTCCCCATGTATTAAGTAGGTATTCTAATATTTACTTTGTACAATTGTTCTGAGAAGTGGAAATAATATATTGATGCCTTACAACACCATGCTATGGTAGACAATTATTTAATGGTAGACTATTTGCCTTTCATTTTTGTTATTAGACATGACATTATTAGTTATTTGTAACTCATAAGGAATTATCAGATCAGGATTTGTGAACATATGGGAGCTATTTCTTTCCCTGCACTGTGGCAGTCCATTATCAGAAGATAAAGGACACCCTATTTTGAAATAACTTGCTATGAGAAGCAGAGTGTATCTCATTCTCAGAGTCAGGCACTTCTAGTCTTTGACATCAGAGGTTATTTTACAAAAAATAGATATTTCTTTCTGCAATTGGTATTCTAAAGAGACAGGTTTTCTTAGTCATGTGGATTTTTTGGATAACTATTTTTTTCTGTGCCTTATTTTCTTCCTTTCCTTTTCCATATCCTCTCTTACTTTAAATGATAGCAGCGAAAGAGTTAACCCTATTTGTGACCAAAGCATACCAGGGCTCAATCTGGGTACACACTAGTTGAAAATACTGTAATCAAATACCAAAGGCACCATCTAAATATTAAATTATACCATACTAGATGGAAAAGTGGTTATGAATTTAACTTATGACACAGCCCTCTAATATGCCATAATATGTGAAAAAAATAAAGGTTATTATACAAAATGTAAATTCAAAGATCAGAATGATTTTATGAGCAAAGTTGTTTGTGAAACCTGGCAGACTCTCTGTTCATCGCATAATGCTTCTACAAGCACCCCAAGTCCTATAATCTTCAAAATGTCAGCACTGTTAGCTTTCCTGATTTCATTTCTCCTTTCTCTCTCTCATTCTTTCATCATGGTCATCCTTGTTAGGGTGGGTAACAGAAGAAGTGAGAATGTCTCCAAATTTCAAAGTTGTGCCAAAATGTTTACATTACTGGCCTGTAAAAATGACTCTGTACCTACATATCATCCACTTACACATAGGCTTGGCCTTATTTATGAATATGTTGCACTGTCATGGGTAATCCACCATAAACTTGACATTGAGAAAATAAGTCACAAAGATCTAGGATGTTACAGTTAAAAAAGGAAATAGTCATCAAAATTTCTAACTCTGTCACTGTAAAGCCAAAACAGAAATTGGAGCCAGAGAGGGAATTTAATTTGCCTATGTTTACAGTTTGAAATCTGGGTCATTTGATAATAGAATAAAACTGCCAGGAAAACCGTGCAAAATCATCAGTGTTAGAATGCCGCTTTCCAAAACTGTTGCTCAACCTGATTTCCCAGCTAGTGGAAGTAAGTCATTTGTTTAAGGTTGTGTGCTAAAGGTTATTTGGTTATAATATTAAAGCAAACTGTGATTAGATGATATTGAAATTCTAGAATAAGGACACAGCTTTTTTTTTTACTTTCTATTATCTTTGCATGTACATTGGCTTTTAAAAGAGCCGTGGCATCTTTGAGGGGGTGTAATACTTAATTTTTCCCTTATTGATTCTGTTGGGCAACCAAACTTATACTTCTTATATTTATCCTGAGGCAAGAAAAACAGAAAGTGATGCATAAGATGATTAATTTTTGTTTTCAGTTAGAAAATGACAAAAGAAATGAGGGAGATAGTCAAGGAGTGGAGGCCTTACAACCAGGACATTGTTTTGTAGCTGCCTAGGGAAAGGAAAGTTAAATATCTCCTAAATGTATCTAAGTGTTTGGTTATCTGAACCTCGGGATGCAGTGTCCTCTTGCCAAGGAGAGGTGATGGACTGGTAAGTCAGGAGAGAGCGACTACATACAAATTGAGCTAGAGATGTCACTCTCTGAGTCATGAGCTGTTGGTCTTTATTCTAAACCGCAGTGTGAACTGAGAATTGCAGTGTGAGAGAAAGCTTCAGTGTGGGTATGGAGGTACTTTTTAAAGCTTCATGTTTATGATGTAAATCTATGAGTAGGCAGAGTCGGTACTTCCTGCTTTCTAAACAGTGTCAATACTAGCCATGCTTTTGTCATTTCTTACATGACTGGGTGCATGGGACTCCCAAACCACTCCACCTCGCTTCTTCCACTCCACCCTTCTGAATTCTTAATGGCCCAGGGCTAGCTTGTTCCTGTTTTTTCCAGGGAGAACATATTATTTATTCTACTTGCAAGTACCTGAGATGCACATCTAGTAATCCATTTAGTTAATGACTGAAAAATTCTGTATTTATTTGAACCCTACTAGAAGTTAAAGAAGCATTTTCAATAGCATTGAAAATGATTTTCATAGGATTACCCTTATAACAACAATATGCAATCTTCCTGTTTCCTTCATAGGTGGCCAGTGGGTTGGGGACAAGGCTCAGTCAGTAAAGGTCTCTTCATGTAAGCATGAAGACCTGTATTTGAGTTGGAAATATCCATATAAAACCTGGGCATAGTGTTGCATGCCTGTGGCCAATGCTGGGGAGGCAAAGAGAGGAGGGCCCTAGGGTGTGCAGGCTAGCTAGACTAGCTAAATAAGAAGACTCCAATAAGAGCCCCTGTCTCCGCACATCTGTGGAGAGTAACTGAAGAAGATATATTTAACTTCAACCTCTAACCTCCACATGTACATGCACGCACATCCAAAAAGAAAAAGGAAAAAAATAATAGTCAAATTTGAAAGCATCAAAAAGGTAACTAAGAGAAACTTAGAATCAGGCATAGTCTTTCAATCATATCACATCAAAGTACTTAGCACTCACTATTAAAATTTTTACATCCCCCCCCTTTGTATGGATGCCTCCATACTGCATTATATTGCTTGAGGTGAATAAACATGCACTTCTCATCATAACTTAGGCCTTATGCCATTCACTTATTACTTATTTATTGTCTACATCCCCATGGAAAGGACCAGGGGCTTGTTTGGGCACCTTATTGCTGCACCCCTGGAAGTGGAAGTCACCTCTAAATGCCATGTATAGTTCTGTAGCTCAAGAACATCTTTCCCTTCATGTGATGCTAGTTTATCCAGCTATAACTCATTCTATGACATTCCATTGGATTTCCCCCATGTCACTAAGATCTTAGTAAACACCATTTTTAATTTTGAGATGGATGAACCAATGTTTGCTCATTCTGCTACTGGGTATTGAAGACATTTTGTATTTTTTAAATACATTAATGCTAGATTATATATTTCTTATATCAAGCTATTTATTAAATTATTTCCTTTGTGCAGAATGATGAGATCCAGTATGTCAGATGCAATGAAATTTTACAAAGTCCCTTTGTTGTACTGCCAAATTACTTTCCAAAGTGAGGCTATCAATTTTCTCTCCTATTAGAAATAGGCAATATTTGCCAGGCTTATATGTCTTTTACATTCTTTTAAAAATGATCCACTTTTTTTTCTTGTGGTGCTGGGGACTGACCCAGAGTCTGATGCTCCTGTTTTCCATGTCACTGACTTCTATCTATGATTTTAGCTTATAGAACTTTGAATTTGCAATCTAGTAAATGTTTTCATTCTACATATTGCCTTTTTTATAGTCATACTTTTTCCTGTCTCCCTGGATCACTTAACTCTTATATTATTTGTTCTATTTTATTTTTTATATTTGATTCTCTATCTTTAATTGATGCTGTATATGATGTATTATCTTGTTTTTTTCCCCCAAATTACCAAATATTTTAGTATGTTGAGCAGCTACATTGTCATCAAATTTGTAATAGTTTCTGACACAGATTATAGCTATTGACATGATATTATATATAAAATATTATGATATATACTAACATATTTTAAAGTATTCTATTTATCAGTCTATTGATGTACTTAAATGCATAACTGTTTTTACTCTGGAGATACTTGTGGTATAAATTATTACTATTATACTTTAAATAAATCCACACTGGGTATAATTTATATCTGCATAGAAGAAGTTTCTATTCAGGTATTCAGGCTTTCATGTGTGTGGAGAGAATCTGAATAGTGATTTGAAATTTAAAACTCATGGTTTTTCACGTTTTTGTGGAAGTAGTATCTCATAATAATCCCTCTACTATATAAAGATACACTATTTATGCCTAAGTGATATTTTTATTGTCTATATTTTATTTTTCTCTCTACTATGATTATTAACTTGGCTTCTTTTTCTTTCATACATAAAATGTTAATTTTTTTTTACCTGCCAATGATATTAATCTTTGTTTTTTCACATTTGATATTTTACCCTATGGGACATATTAATAGAGTACCTTATTAAAATAATTTTCTATTTTCAGAATATTTTAACTAAAATAATTTGTTTCAAATATAATAATAGTTGTGAAAATATTTTTCAAAGTACCATTGGAAACATGCAAAAATAAGATTCTTCTACTTGCTGAACTTGTCCTTTAAAAGATTCAACATGAATAAATTTAATGATTACATGTACATACAACTTGTGTTTATAATGACAAGAACTAATATTTTACCACATATTGTAAAATAATAAGCAATTCCTAAGTAGTAAGCATCACAGGTAACATATTATATATAATAAAATATATTTTTCCTACTTGACATTTTTCTTCTCCTGGAACCAAATATCAACAGGAAAACATGTCACTCATGCTTTTAGGACTCTTAGATGTTTGCTACTTTTCTTATGAAATGAGAATGCAGATATTGACAGTGTATTACTGACCATTATTTTCCCATGATGGTTCCATAACACATGGTATATTTTATTTTACTTTTAAAATACATTTCATTTATTAATTTATTTGAGAGAGAGAGAGAGAGAAAGAAGAAGAGAGAAAGATAGAGAGGGAAGCAGAAGGGGGAGGAGAGAGAGTGAGTGCCAGGGCCTCCAGCCACTGAAAGGAACTCCAGACACATGCACTCCCTCTTGCATCTTGCTAAAGTTGGTACTGGGGAGTCTAACCCAGGTCCTTTGGCTTTGCAGGACAGTGTCTTAACTGCTAAGCCATCTCTCCAGCCCATGCTTGGTGTATTTTAAACAACACAAAACAGAGAGTGATGTGGTTGGGAAGCATATCCCAGTGCCCCTCCTGGTCTAGTGCTGGCATTCATTAAGGCGGTGGCTCTCCTTCATTGGTTGCTTCCCTGGTCTCGTCCACTGGATGCTCTGTTTGTTTGTACCCTTGACACCCCACTGGAGGCTGCCAGCTGCTTGCACCACACTGTTTTTTGTGTTTTATGGAGAAATGTTCATATGTAGCTGCTGTGTTTGATATTAAATCTGGGGTGAACGTCAGGAGGTTCCTGCTTTTTATTAAAAATGATTTTGGCTGGGGGCAGTGTTATCCTGTTCATAAATCAGGTGTTCTAAGAGATTTAATAATTCAGAATTCACATGAGGATTTGGTGGAATAAACATTTCTTTTCTCTGATAAAGCTGCTTCTTAACTTTTTGTTTTTCCTTCCCTGCTTCCATTTAACTTTTCTGAAGTCTTCTTTTGGAAGGTTTATGCAGATTTACCTCATGGTCCTGAAAATAATGTAAAAGGGGCCATTAAAACAATAGTTTAGTTTAGTTGAAGTGATTTAAATCTGACCAATTTGGTATCTTCTGACAGCTATTATAAACCTTCTTTAATTTTAATAGACTGATTTTTTTTAATAATCCCAAGTTATGTCTTCCAAAGGAGTTGTGTCTTTTCCTGTTAATGAGCTGTTTCTTACAGGGAAGGTCATAGAAAGAAAGAGTAGATAAAAAAGCAAAATAATAATAATAACAATAATAATAATAACATGCCAAAGAGGCCAAAACCACAGTGCATGTGTGGGTAAAGGCTTCATAAAAATCAGTTATTCTTGAGACTCAGAATGGTGCAGAGAACACCTCTCAAAGATGTTGACATTAGAGATTTAGAAAAAATAGTTGGGAGTGCTCCTAAGTGTTCAATGGACACTCTTAACCACCAGTTGTAGAAATTAGTGAGGTTGAATACATAAATAAATATGTGAAAATATTGTTCTGCAGCCTTCTTAGAAGAGAAAGAAAGATTTTTCTGACTGGAGATCTTGATCTCAAACTGATAAGACTATGAAGGGTCTGGGTCATGGAGTATATCAGGGACATGGTCCCCTGTGCCTTGTCATGTTTCCTTCAGGATTCCATCAGAGGATGACTTTTTTATGTTTGATATTTTAATCACTTTACATATTATAATGTCTGTCAGGTAGAAGATATTTATCAAACATTGGTTAAGTGCATCAACTTGTGCCAGTGCAGTTGACAGATTATAATTGACAATAACCTTTACAATATCCCTAAAGACAAAGTTATATATCACAACTTGCGAAGACCTTTCTTGAGCGCCTGTGATTATGTGGTCAGTGTATGAGGGCTTCAGCAGTCTCACTTGATCCCAGACAGTCTGTTTAGAATGCAGAACGGGAGAGAGATCACTTATCCTTTAAATTATCTTCTGTAATGATCTTATTTTTTCCAGCCAGGCTGACACTTTGAAGTTGTAATGATGGAAGGTGCTTTGATGTGCTGTATTCCTGGCTGAGGACAGCATCACATAGTTAGAGGACAGAAGAGATTGTATAGTTGGCATCTATTCTCTCCTCTGAAAGACAGAGCAAAGCAGAGGCAGAAATATCCTTAAGATGCACTGCTGAATGGGCAATCACCTGGCTAAGGCTCAAAGAATTCTGTTGAAATGTACAGGGATTGACTTTATTTGATAACATTAATGGAAAATGAAATGTTCAGGAATTGAATTTTATTTATTTTAATATCTTTTATTTATTATGAGAGAGAGAATGAGAAAGAAAGAGGGGGGATACATAGAGAGAGAATATGCCAGGGTCTCCAGCCCTTGCAAGCAAACTCCAGACACATGCATGCACCACCTTGTTCATCTAGTTTTACATGAGTACTGGGGAATCAAACCTGGGTCCTTTAGCTTTACAGTCAAGTGCCTTAACTACTAAGAATCTCTCTAACCCCAGGATTTTACTTTTTATTTTATTTTTTTTTTGTTCTGTGTGTGCATATGTGTTCACGTGGGTGAGTACATTTGTGTATATGTACATGAATCTGAGTGCACATGTTTGTGAGGACAACTTCAGGTACCATTTCTAAGGCACCGTCCACTTTAATTTTTGGAAGAGATTTTGGGTCAGGGTCCTTCACTGGCCTGGAAATCTCCAATTAAACCCACATGGCTGCTTGTGCAGTACTGGGATTACAAATGTATACCACCATGCTTGGCTTTTTCACACGGATTATGGGGATGGAACTCAGATGCTCATCATTTACTGACTGAACTATCTCCACAGCTCTGCAAGGAGTGGATTCTAGATGTTGTTAATTCAACACCCTGTGTTTCCTCTCATGATAGGGACATGATTAGACCCAGCGTTCACAGTGGAGTGGAGACATTTTATTACATCTATGAAATCAAGCTAGAATAAATATCAAAGACAAACCTCTACAGAAAAGATGTTAACCAAAGGCAGTTCCATTTCAAATAGCACATATAGAAACCTTGGGGTCTAAGGATTTGAGAAATAGAACTCAGGAAATATGGAAAAGAAGGGGCACAGGGGTCAGTGACCATGCGTACCTCATTGGTATCCCTTGAGCCATTGGACCATATGCTTGACCTGATAGCTTTATCTTTGGAGAGAGGCCTGTGAAATTTTGTAGTCTGAGGAAACACATTAGTAACTATAAAATGAATGCACAAAAGCTTCCTTTTGAAAAGATTTGTTCTTTGGACTGAAAGATTAAGGATCACAACATTCCATTTCTGCTGGGAAATAAATCTTGATAAAAGGACAGCTTGAGGAGAGAGAGGGAGGGCTTGCATGCAGCTCTGCCATTCTGGGGCCTTTGCGACCTTTTCAGGGAGCTGTCAACTGTTGCGGCCAGGAGTCTTCATCGTCCTTTATCTTGACAATGACATATTATCTCTTTAAACCGGCAGGGTTCTTGCCCCATCAACTCTATTTTTTCTCTTCCCCACCTTCCCCTAAATTGCTGTGTCACAGCCTCAATGGCCTTGCCAGAGGGTCTATTTGCCATTTTGCCTTAAGGCAGACGGGTACTTTGACACCTCTGTAAATGTTCTTCCTTTGATACTTAGATCAGCTTTGTTTAGTAAACTTGTTTTTTCTTCAGCTATCATAGGTTATGAATAGGGGCCACCACAGAAGGTCAACTATGCACATGAGAACCAATATACATGCACTTCATAAAGTCAATTCATATTATTATAAAATGCACATTAGGAAGTCACAGTTGAATCTAAAATGTGAGCTAAGGCATAATTAGTTGGGTAATATGTAGAGTAGTGATTTTAAAATTATCTTAAGGCTCTAAAACACATCATGTTTTTAATAATACAATGACAACATAGAAATAGTAAAGGGAATGATCTGGTTGAAGTGACCTAGTCTGTTATCTTATCCATGGTTCCCCTTTTATTCAAATTCTCAGAAAGCCCAATTTGATCTGAAATTGTTGGTAAGAGGAGACTTTTTTTTTTTTTTTTTTTTTTTGTAGAATCAGGAGTTCACATGTGGTGATAGACTGAGTTAATGTTTATCAGTTCAATTGCTTGTAAACTTGTCAAAGACATGGTTGCTTTGATTTTTGGGTGTATACTATGTTATCAGTTAAGTCCAGTGCATACATTTACAGTGAGGGAACTATGACTCTAATTTCCATGCAAAACTGGGTATGTCCATTGTATAATACCATAATCTTAGCATTACCTTCTATTTACTTAACATACTCAATTTTATTTCATGTAACATGGCACAAAAACAGGTGTTTTGATCTTTGTTGAATTTATAGCAACTTTCAGAACTGTAAGACATTTTGCATTTCAAAACAATGAGTGAACAATGAGAGGAATCTTTTGCTCTGTTTCTGTGAAGTTTGAATAACTTTTTTCAGATGAAATCTATTTTTCTTCATATTATTACTTGAGGTATTATTTCATAATTTTTATCATTTACTGATCTTTTAGAAATCAAATTAAATATTAGATAATATTTAAGGAGGCCCCATTTTTAGTCTTGTGTAAAGTAATTAGAAACTATAAAAATATTGATATAATCAGGATTCATCCTTTTTGAAAATTTTTATTTACTTATTTATTTGAGAGAGGGGAAGAGGGAGATAGAAAGAGAGAAAGAGAGAATGGGTGTGCCAGGGCCTCCAGCCACTGCAAACAGACTCCAGACGCATGTGCCACCTTGTGCATCTGGCTGACGTGGGTCCTGGGGAGTTGAACTGAGGTCTTTTGGCTTTGCAGGCAAACACTTAACCACTAAGCAATCTCTCCAGCCGAATCCTTCTTTTATTAGTAAGGATAATGCTAGCTTCTATAACAAACCACCAAAGTTCTGTGGCTTTAAACAAGCAAAAGTTTTATATTAAACCTTGCAATGGTCCATTGTTTGTGTCTCTGGCTGGCTGGTAGGCTTTCTTCCACTTGTTGATTCTATCATCCCAATTTTCTCCCACTTCTGTAAATTCTGCATTATATAGCTTGCATGCTAAATTGCCCCCCCCCCAAATACCCATGAATTGAAGGCTTTGATTCAGTATCGTACTATTAAAAGGCAATGGAACCTTATAGGAGGGGCCCATTGCAAGGTCACTGATCCTGGATCAGATCCTCCTGAAGGGGATTATGGAACCTTGACTCCTTAGGTTTCCTTATCTTTGCTCATTGGCCAGGTGGTGAGTGGTTTTTTCCCTATAACATATCTCACCCAAAATGTGCTGCCTTGCCAACTAGTGACTGGCTGAAGCCTCCAAAAAGGTGATTCTCTCAGCTATTTTGTTACAGTGATGGAAAGCCAACTAGCACAGGTCCTTTGCTACCTGATCCCAGCTAGGCAAGGCTCATTAGGCATCTTGGTTTCTAACAGTTTCATTTGCTTATATCCTATAGTCAAGAATTAACTCTATTCCCACCTTAGGAATAAGAAGGCCTGGAAAATAAGGTCTCTCTCTACACAGCTACTTCTAAGGCATAACTTATAGTTCTGAAAGAGGAGAAAAAATTGGCACGATATACTCTTTGTGTACATTAGACCAGATAATGAGGAAAATAATGAATTTTTAAAACAATGTAATAAGAATAAAAATAAGACCTTAACATTATTGTAAAATTATTTTGTTACTATTACATATTTCATCTTAATTACTAGCATTTAATTTTAAACCATTTTTTGTTTTCATATGGTAGAGCTTACCTACAAATATGTTTGGGTTTGTCCGTGAGAAAGATAGATAACTGTAATGTATCTGGAAGAAACACACTAAGTCTTTGGGAAATGAGAAAAAAATGAGATGCAGACAATGTGAAATCTTTGAGATTGTGTGAAATGAAAGCAAATGAAAATTTATGCTAAAGCTACACTTTGTTGCATAATTTTATTTGGCCATGGATTTATTCTGGGAACAGGATAAAAAGTATTTAAGGGATAAAATGCTTGTATTTATATTTTTGATTGCTTATTAGCCTATGTTTCTGGCTTGAAATTTTCCATTTCACTTTATTTTTCTATGGGGTTTTGGGTAAAATTAATCCTCTGTATCAATTTTTTTTTCTTTCTGTGTGGTTTTGCTGTACTTTTCTCCCTCTTTTTTTTTTTTTTTTCATTCCTGTGTGTTATCTATTCACAAGCCTCTTTCAGCACTTCTGTCTTTTAATCTGTGTCTGTTCATTTCTTACATCTCCTTACAGGTCTCTCTGTCTTCTCTTTCTGTCATGGAGTTTTTCATCTGTGGACAAAGGAAAATGGTGAGATTAAGACTGGACATTAGCACTAGTTAATGTAAAATGTCTCAATAAAGATGCCCATAGCCTTGCCATGTTTTGTAAGAAGTAGAAGGCATGTAGGGATCGTTGTGTGCCCTATGTGACAAGATGCTTATCATGTCACTGTTTAGCATTGGCCCAAAATATTGTTCAACATGAACATGAACCTTAGACCTTCAGTATTCATCAGTATGCTCATTGGATATTTTCTTCTTCTTCTTCTTTTTTTTTTTTTTTTGGTTCAATGTCAAACTATACCTTACTCTAAGTTGTTTTCTACATCACCTCAAATTTGTTTGTTTTAGGCTTTTTTAAAGTTTATTTTTATTTGAGACAGAGAGGGAGAGAGAAAGATGTAGGTAGATAGGTATATAAATAGGTAGGTAGGTAGATAGATATAGATAGATAGATAGATAGATAGATAGATAGATAGATAGTGAGAATGGGTGTGCCAGGGCTTTCAGCCATTGCAAACAAACTCCAGACACATGTGTCACCTTGTGCATCTGGTTTGCGTGGGTCCTGGTTAATTGAACCTGGGTCCTTTGGCTTTGGAGGCAAATGCCTTAACTGCTAAGCCATTTCTCCAGCCCTGTTTTATACTTTTGTATTAATATGTACTTCATGTGTCTTATACTTTTTAATAGCCCATTCATAATGTATAGTTATATTGTTAAATGATGATAGGAAATGACTGAAAACAAAAATAAATGTATATTAATCATGTGCAATCTTAATTTTTCTCAAGTTTGGAAATAGTAATACTTGTAATCCCATCTCTGTTAGAAATGTCAGAAATCCATAGCCAAAAAGACAGCCCATGTCTGGTTGGTGGCCAGCTGAATATGAGCAAGTGTTAGGAGAAACAACTAAAAATATATAGACCTGACTTCATCTGAAAGAAGAAAGTGGAACCTTTATTTTTAAAAAAATACTCATTCTTGTACTTCACACATAACTAATATTATAAAAATCTATAGCACTGTTAACAAAAGAAACAAATATTCTACAAAAATTAAGTTGGTGAATCTAAAAGAGAGAGATAAAGATGTTTGAAAAATTTTTTATACAGATCTATAAAACAGCTTTCAGTGTCTCTACAGGGTCACTGTAAAGAAAATCTGAAACAAGTATGATTCTAAAATAAATAGTTGGAATTGAAAGATACTTAATATAATTATAAATACTTTATGCTGAGATGAACCGCAGTTGCATTTCAATTATATATGAGCAAATAGTCCCTAGTTTACTCATAGACTTTAAAGAATCCTTGAAAAATCTAGGTTTTCCTTTTATTTTTCACAACTCCCATATTAAAAAGTTTGTTATACTCCTGCCCTTGTTAATCTTTCCCTTTCTTGTCCTTTTTTTCTTTTCTGAAAGCCAAAAACATGTGTTCAAATATTTATGCTTTCTAAATTAAAAAGATGAAACAGCAACCACTTAGCAGGTTCCATAGCATATGACAGAGTAGGTTTTAATGGAACTGGACGCTCTCATGCCCAGGCCCATAGCACAAAGAAGAGGAGATCCCTCAGGGTCTGTAAATTTTGGGGTCCCTGTTGTGACACAAGAGACTAGTTTATACTAATTGAAGAAGATTTTTGCATGCTATAAAACAGTCATGGAAAATCATAAATTTAAGCAATTTAGGAAATCATGGTGTCTGGATATCAAAAATCCTCTCTAGTCTTTAGGTTTTCCTGAGGTGGCTTTATTCATTCTGTTTGTATAGCAATATTGCTGCTGGGCAAATGAGAGCTCTGGGAAGACATTTCTATTGCTCTACCACACACAAAAGTATGCTTCAAACCTACTATGTTATGTGCAAGTTCATTCGTGGTGACTGTTCAGTTGTCACAATAGATAGCCTAAATTTTGTCAGGGTGATGGTAGACCTAATGTTTGATCATCTATATAAAATATAATGTGTATGTTTCAGTATGTCAGGCCCATAGGGATCTTATAATTGGAGTAAAAGTAGGTTCAAAACAGCCATGATGTCATGACAAGATATCTCAAGTGTGTCCATCTAAGTTCCAGGAGTTTGATGCCCAGGACTCATGTAAAAGTACCGGGTGTGGCAGTGCACACCTGAAATCCCAGCTTTGGGGAGTCAGAGACATGAGGATCCCTTATCTCACTGAGTCTAGCCTAATTGTAGAGCTGTTGGCCAGTGAGAGACCTTGTCTCAAAAATAGATAACAACTAATTATAACACCTGAGGTTGTCCTCTGGCCTTCACACACATGTGCACACACATGCATGTGCACTTGCAATACACATGTATACCCACACACATAAGAAAATGTATACACATATACATACACACAAAAACAAAAGAGCCCCCCAAAAGGTTCCAATTTAAATTAATTCTGCAAAAAGACTAAGACCTTTTGGACTGGAGGCAACTTGCAACTTAAAATATCAGACTTGCACCCTTACTGCCTGCTAATTGGAAAGAAGAGCCGAGCTAACGACAAACAGCTCTTGAGGATGAAGTAACTCATTTCAATAAATCTGTGTATTGTTAATCATAACAAACATTCAAACACTTCAATAGAGCACATTTTACAGGTGTGCGTCATTTTTGTTCATCAAGGCTTCTATTGTGTTCAGGATCGGCGGATACCTAACAGAAACATCACAACACTGAACTATCAGTGGCCTCTTTAGCTCCTTTCTCAAACTTCCTCTATTTCCTGTGCCATTTGCTTTCGTCTTGGGATTCTCACCATGCTTATCTGCCTTCTGCATCTAAAGCCTCCAGAAAGATCGCTCTGGTGTGGCTTAATAGCTTTTATCAGCTCACCCAGTGGTTCTCGGGCTTTGACGCTTGAGATCAGGAGTTATGCACCACGTGGTGCCTCAGCCTTGAACAGTGTCAGCTGCTGCCCTTTGTAAATGACACTGTTTATGCCAAGGCGACCGCAAAACTACCCCACCTCCTTCCCCTTCCTCAAAGTGAAATGGAACCGGAGGGCACACGCCAGTAACTCTTCAGCTCCAGCCTCTCTAATTCCCATGACTCCCTTTTATCTAATTAGAGGGAATCACTGGATGTGTTGTACATCACAGCAAGATTAGACCTTTTCTCCACTCTCGTGTTTGAAGTGCTCTGATTGCTCTTCCCATTATCTGGATAGCATATTTGTGTGATAGAGCCGCTGTTAATAATCCCTTACAACTTATTTATCAAACATGCATTACTTTCCACCCTTATCTTTAGAACACCATCTAGGAAAATTTATCAAGTGAACTTTTCTTTTCAACAATGCATAATACCAATCTATATCCTAAATAGGGAAACTCTGAGAGACTCTTACAGTTCATGGTTTACAGAAACATGATAAAAATCATAGAATAAGTTTTCTCCTTTTTTGTTTTTCTTTTTGTATTTTTGTATTTGTAGGGTCTCACTCTACTCTGGGATGATCTGCAATTCTCTATGGAGTCTCAGGGTGGCCTTGAACTCACAGCAATCCACCTACCTCTGCCTCCCAAGTGCTAGGATTAAAGGCCTGCACCACCATGCCTGGTCAGGTTTTCTCCTTTTAACAGTAGATAAAACTGTAGTGAATGAATCCATGAGAAATATGGTCTTGATAAGACATTTCCAATTTACTTTATATTCAATAGTATAATTTCCATGAAAATTAATATATTGAGCTTATAGCTTTACATGTATGCAAGAGAGACTGCATATTCAGTGACTAAAAGTTCCTGGTTTCAAGATAGGCTATGCAGCTGAATTCTGGGTTTACTTACCAGCTGTGTATCCTTGAATGGTTAGTTAAACTCTCAACGGCTTCATTTCCTCATAAATAAAACAGTGCTGATGTTCCAAACACAAGATTTTTAAGGATAAAATGAGGCAAATATGTAAAGCACCTAACAAAATGTTGGTCTTATAACAGCCTAGTGGCTATAACTGCTGCTGTTATATTTGTTAATAGCAAACTGAGAAAGAAGGGAATCTAATTTAGAAGGTTGGACTAGTTAGCATGCTTTCTGTGAAGACTAACAGGCAGAGGGTCTGGCTTAGAGGTGCTAGGCTGGGAGGCTCAGTTTTATGCCTAGAGGACCACAGTCCCATGTTTCAGATACATTGCTCTGTTATCTTGTATCATTCCATGATATGGCAGTCCTGTACAAATCTTTGTCCTGTGCAAGTAAATTACCTTATTGCACTAAAGAATCTCAACCCATTTTTTTTTTTATTTTTATTAATGGCAACTTGACATGCCTTAGTCATGTACTTGAAAGGAACAGAGAATCTTTTTCTCTCCTCTCTGCCTCTCCATGTTCTTTATAGAAAGTATTCACTCCACAGGTGTGGCTGTATTCAAAGCTGAAATAATTTAAGTTTAAAATAACACAGCAAATGTGTGAGAAGTGGTGTGCATGCTCCATCTCCCCCTTCTTCCCTTTGTACATGTGCATACAGGCTTTCAGAGCGACAGAATCTGTTTCTAATTGCTTCTCCATTGTGTATTTCATTGGTCCTGTGATTTTTTTTTTTTTTTTTTTTTTTGCTCAAATATAGCACATATCAATCACAACTAGCAAGGCATGTTGTGGCGCTGACAGGACATTCCTCGGGACCCTCTTCACGCTGAGAATGGGAGAACATCTGCTACTTTCATGTTCCAGTGCCAGGATTTAGAGGTCAATGTATTTCCCCATCAAGGCTGAAGGCTTTGGGCATCAGGGGAAGTGTCAGGCTGCAAGCAGCACAATGAATGGCAGCTGCTGGCTGGCTGGTTTGCCTGATATCCACAGGGTATATTGCTTTTTGGTATAATGAGCTGGGACTTAGTGTGTTAAACATACCCAGCTTGGACAGTAAGGCCAGCTATGCCTTTTTCCATCCTGGTTCTGAACTACATTTTTATCTTGGCAGAAATTATATTGAAGTCTTCATTAGTGGCACCCAGCAGTGTGAAGGCTCCATGAGGTTGATAAGTACAACTAAAAAAAAAAAAAAAAAAAAGCGACTAGCCTTTGAGCAGGGAGGGAGTTGAAGGTTTAAGTTGCCTGAACTGGAAAGAGTCTGAAGAGGCGATTATGTTAAGCAAGTAATGTGTATCGGTAACATGGAATCAAATTATTAGGGTCAGTAGCTTCCTGGCTTTCCCACTGCATTAAATGAAGACATAATATTACATTTATCCCGGGTACTCCTTGATGCCACACAGTGTCAGCATTGTCCGGTCGTCCATACTTCACAGCATGTCACCTCTAATTTCATGGGATTATCTGCACGGCTGCTTTATTAGATACTCATGATCTTGAGTTTCCTTTGAACTCACAGCAGGGCAGTACAAAGTCATTATGGGGAGTGCTCCTGTGACATACAAAATGTTCTTGCCATCATTTTATAAAGGTAGATGCATAACACTATCTTGCCTCTAAAAGTTTGCACATGTTGATTGGCAAGAAATGATACTGAAGGGGGGGCACTAGAGGTGAGGGATGTTTTGATGAATCATTTTCAAAAAACTATCCAATGAAGTGAATTAATATTAGAAGGAATATGGCGCAGTGGTTCTCAGTATGGTCCTCGGTTCAGCAGCATCAGCTCAGCTTCACAGAACCAGCAAGAGATACTAATCCTACTGAGGTGGGCCTCAGCGGTCTGTATTTTAACAAGCCTTTCAGGTGATTTCTGATCCTAGAAGAAATTCTGCTAGAGCTGATGGGATACAAGAAGGGGAAGGATCCATGTGTTCTGAGGTACAGCAGCAGACAAGACAGACAAAATATCTGCCCCCATGGATCTTATTAAATTACCAAGAAATGTGTGGTGCTTTGTCCTGATGAAATGTTTCTGCATACCCAATGGTGCTGTAATTATTGCAGATGCTGTTACATTCTTCCTTTGCATCAGTAACAACAGAATGATTCACAGCAGATAACCAGTAAGGGGTTTCTTTGTGTGTTTCAGAACCATCCCCCTTGCAATATGTATCTCCATGGTCATTGTCACCATTGGCTACGTGCTAACAAACGTGGCCTACTTTACCACCATTAGTGCAGAGGAGCTGTTGCTTTCAAACGCAGTGGCAGTGGTAAGTAGTAGTTGAAGTCAGGCCAATCTGAATTTAGGCTAATGGGCTGACATAATTTCATCGTAGTTCCCTCCAAGAGAAAAGGGTTTTGAAGTTCAGTAATCTTTTCTTGACCTGAGTGAAAATGAATGGTTTACAGATTTAGAGCACTTTCCATATAACCGCGACAGCTAAAAATCTTGTTTCTCTTTATGTTTGATTTTCTGTAAAACATTTCCACATGTACCTGCTTGAAGATGTCAAGGCTTTTTGAGTGGAAAAAATTGCTCATCCAACACATTTTTTGGGACAGAGGGACAGTTTTCTGAATATAAATAAATGTAGGGTTTGGTATGTAAATTACAATTTCAAATTCTAGCTTGAAATCCTCTTTGCAAAGTGCCCTGTAAGAATTCTCAGGTGGTCTATATTTTTTTTCCAGTATATCTTTGGAATAATTGTCTTGGGATATGAACACATTTGGAAAGTGCTAGGTAATTGGTAGTAAATGACTATTGTTATTACAGTAACTCTAAGAATTTTGAAGTTCTAGTGTACATTTTAACTCTCTCAGATGTGTAAATTTATTTGATACCACAACCATCAGCTTTGTTACCAAAAGTCACATTATAGGATCCCTATTTTGTGGCACACTGTCTTATTTTGTGTAAACTTTAAATTGTAAGAGAGCATTTCCTTATGAACTCATAGCCATGAAGGGTAAAAATTACTTTCTCTAAATTTATTGACATTCCCATTCTGAATGTCACTTCCTTTTAAAATAGTATTACCTCATATCAGGAGCTGGAAATCAATTATTTCATTTTGCGTGAACTTATGTATGAATTCACTGACCAATATTACCTCCTATCAGACAATGAAATGTCCAAATATTTTTAATGTCTGGTCAGTCATCTCATCTTTGTAGTCAGAGGGCAGCACTTATTTTGGGGCCATAATGCAGGCCATTAATTACATAGCACTAACCATTTAAAAAAATTAAAAATCCCACATATGTATTCTTCATGGAAATATGAAATACCATGCATGTAACAACAGAAGGAAATTTCAGAACTTGTTTGTGTGATATTTTCTGATTGATTTTAGCTTATGATTGTGTGTTAGCCTCCGTTTAGGAAACCCTGGAAGGAAGTGGCATCTACATGGGGGAGGGGTGGCTCCATAAACAGGTTTGATTAGTATGATTGTTCTGGGAAAAAGAATGTTGACATAAATGATCAAATAATCTATTGTTTATATCCTTTCACACGGGGATTGGTCTATGAACCAAAGTATCTGTGATATGTTTATCTGTAAATGCTGTACACATGGCACTTTTCAGACTAAACATAAGGTGTTGTGTAGAACCATTTCTCTAAAAGAACTTCAGAACTAAGCTTTTCCACTTACCAGACAGAGAGAAGATCTGCGCTATAGTCGATAAAGACTCTGAACATGGGTCACTGTGGTTTGGGAGGTAGATGGAGGCACCCGTTTAGACCTTTGGCCGGAGCTGAGCCACCTGCAAAGCGTGGTTCTGATGATTGTTTGCGGAGTAACTCTGACCCTAGCCAAGAAGAAGGATTATAAAACATACACGTAGCACCAGGCTAATAGAAAGTCATAGAGCAAGTTTGCCCTAAATTGCTTCATTTTATTTCACTTTCTGAGGAAGCATTAATTTGCGTCTTTCTTTCTCTAGACCTTTGCTGAGCGGCTGCTGGGAAATTTCTCATTAGCAGTCCCGATCTTTGTTGCCCTCTCCTGTTTTGGCTCCATGAACGGTGGTGTATTCGCTGTCTCCAGGTGAGGAAGTTCATGTATTTTCAGAAACACATTTCTGTTTTTGAGATTGGATTTGATAAGGATAACTTTCAAAAAGAAAACCAATAGTGCCTCCAAACCTGTTGTTTCTTTTAAAGGTATATGCAAGTTTAAAGCCGATTCAAGATCAGCATATTTAATTTGGTCCAGTAGAGGGCACTGCTTGCCTACTCATAGTAGTACAAAGACAGGCATGTGACACTTGGCTATATATACATAATGTCTACAGTCTAGCAACAGCATATTTCTAGTGATAAAGTCTTTTGTTTTTCTGAAGGTACCACAACAAAACAGTAAAGTACGAGAAAACAGAAATCAACCACTGCACAATCTGTGCCTCTGTTGTTTTGTTGGATGTAAAAATCCCTTTTGTTTTAATGTATGATTTCAGTCCACTCAGAAAAATGCGTTCTATACATGTACACATGTGTGTTGGATTGGGCTGACAACACACTAAATGCTGAAAATATACAGCTAAATTTTCAGCTACTCACAGGTTCAAAGAGCTATGCTGATTCAGACACTTGTTTTTTCCTTAATGCATTGTACATTGTAAATGCAGATTTCTTGTGAAGTCAATCCTGTATTCTCAAGGTACCCAAGTAATCAGCTGAGAAATGCCAAAACATTTGGTATGAGAAAGGCACACGTTTCCTCTGAGATTTCTGGCTTGTTTTTCCCCCCTTTGAAATGATCTACTTACATTGAAATCCACCCACATTTTTCTCCCATCAGGTTATTCTATGTTGCTTCTCGAGAGGGTCACCTTCCAGAAATCCTCTCCATGATTCATGTCCGCAAGCACACTCCTCTGCCAGCTGTTATTGTTTTGGTAATGCATACTAACCACTATGTCTAGATGTAACCCCAAATCACGGGCTAACAAAGAGAAATCCAAAAATATAGTGCTTAATTTTCTCCTGAATGGTTGGGATCTCTTTGTATATGGTTTTTGGGAGGCAGGACATGTTGTTAGTGTTCCTGATGCATGTTTGTTTCTGGGACACTCACCCATATAACTCCTATTTCACTTTTGTATAAATTTGTAAGGTGTAAGGAATTATAGCTCCTCTTGTAGGCTGAGAACCTCAGTGAAAAAGAAAAAAGAAAACTCTCAAAGAAAATGTCTCAGCTACTAAAAGCACCTGTCCAAAAATACATATGTAAAGGAGTTATGGGGTTCAGGAAGGGTCCTTAATATCCAAACCCTGAGTTTATGTCTGTTTTTACCAAAAATTGGCCTAAAACATGATTGAGAAGGATAATTATTAAATCACTACATTTATTCAGAGAAGTATAGAGCCAAAGGAAGGGAAAAGGATATACTCACGTGGTCTGACAGCCCATGTGGGAAGTGAGCATAGGCCTGGAGGAAACGTTGAAAAAGATTTAGGGCTGGAGAGATGGCTTAGCCATTAAAACATTTGCCTTCAAATCCTAAGAACCCAGGTTTGATTCCCCAAGATCCACATAAGTGAGATGCACAAGGTGGCCTATGCATTTTGTTGCAGTCAGGTTCCCATTCCTGGTAGAAATCACCCAACCAAGAGCAGCTTGTGGGTGGGGGGGAGAGGTTTATTTTGGCTTATATGCTTGAGGGGGAAGCTCCATGATGGCAGGGAAAACGATGGCATGAGCAGTGTGGACATCAGCCCCTGGCCAAGATCAGATGGACAATAGCAATAGGAGAGTGTGCCAAACACTGGCAAGGGGGAGCTGGCTATAACATCCACAAGCCTGCCCCCAACAATACACCATCTCTCAGAGATGTTAATTCCCAAATCTCCATCAGCTTGGAATCAAGCATTCAGAACACCAAATTTATGGGGGACACCTGAATCAAACCACCAAACATTTGGAATTTATTTGTAGTACCTACAGGCCCTGGCATGCCCTCTCTCTCTCTCTCTCTCTCTCTCTCTCTCTCTCTCTCTCTCTATATATATATATATATATATATATATATATATATATGTGTATATATATATATATATGTGTGTGTGTGTGTGTGTGTGTGTGTGTGTATGTATGTATGTATGTATGTTTCCCTTTCTCTCATATGTATTTATTTGTTTAAAGAGTTTTAGGGGCTGGAGAGATAGCTTAGCGGTTAAGCGCTTGCCTGTGAAGCCTAAGGACCCCGGTTCGAGGCTTGATTCCCCAGGTCCCACGTTAGTCAGATGCAGAAGGGAGTGCACGCGTCTGGAGTTCGTTTGCAGTGGCTGGAGGCCCTGGCGCGCCCATTCTGTCTCTCTCTCTCTCTCTCTCTCTCTCTCTCTCTCTCTCTGTCTTTCTCTCTGTGTCTGTGGCTCTCAAATAAATAAATAAATAAAATTTTAAAAAATACATTTATATATATATAAAAAAATACATTTAAAGAGTTTTAGAGGGAAAGAGAAGGAAGAGCGAGAGCTGCTGCCATGTGGGGAGCAGGAGAGGGTGGAGAGCCCCTGTGGGATCTCCTCAGGGAAGGCTTACCAGGAAAGCTCGGGAGAGATAAAAAGCCCTCAAAAGGGAGATTGCCCTCCTGGGAAAGGCCTATATGTAATCTCATTGTGGTGGGCTTTACCTTTAGGCTCAGGTGAGCCTCAGAGAGGGTTGGTTGGTCTGGGTTAGGGGCTGCATCAAGAAGAGGCCAGCCGCGATGCCAAATTTAGGGCAGAGTGTATCCAATCACAATTCCAGGATCAGTTTTAACCCTTAATCTGAAGAAGGGGGAACTCCTTCCCAGAGAGGGACTCAGGTTGTTTATGGAAAAACAGAGTAGGCAATAGATAAAGAGAAGCCACCAGAGTCTTCTCTGATCTCTAGCAAAGTGGGAAACTGAGATAGCAGGCCCAAAGACATTCTTGCTGTTTACTTTCAGGATCCAGTCACCCTAAGTGCCTCAGCCAGAGAGGTCATCCTAGGTCCTTTAACACGTACAGAGTAATTCAAAGAATTGATAATATCATAAACAACTAAATGATTCTCTGATTAAAAGTAAGACATTTGAGCCAGGTACAGTGGCGCATGCCTTTAATCCCAGTATTCTGGAGGCAGAGGTAAGAGGATTTCCATGAATTTGAGGCCACCCTGAGAATACATAGCAAATTTCAGGTCAGCCTGGACTAGGGTGAAACCTTACCTCAATAACAAAACAAAACAAAACAAAACAAAACGGGCTGGAGAGATGGCTTGATGGTTAAGCCTAAGGACCCCGGTTGGAGGCTTGATTCCCCAGGACCCACGTTAGCTAGATGCACAAGGGGGTGCACGCGTCTGGAGTTCATTTGCAGTGGCTGGAAGCCCTGGTGCGCCCATTCTCTCTGTCTACCTGCCTATATCTGTATATCTCTCTCTGAAATAAAGAAATAAAAATAAAAATATTTAAAAAAAATGGTGAGACATTTGAGATCAAACCCTACAGGAAAGAAGGAAAAAAAAAAAAAGTAAACTGAAGTTGTAGAATTGTGTTTTTGAAATGTGAGGTGCAAAAGACCATAAATAGTGTTAAAATCCTCAAATACCCATTGGCAATGTTGTAGTCATTTTCGTCTACAATTTTGTAACATTTTCTCGGCTGGAATGTGCTGTTAGGAGGACCCTAGAATACATTGAACATTTTTTTCCTCCTTGCATTTAATTTGTTTCAGAATGTTTCTTTGAAATTTCTTTTTAAAGTACACCCATTGTCTGTGCAGAATGTGGGAGTGAACGTCACTTGTAGGAACAAAATGTATTATTCCATGAAGAGGCTTTTCATTTGAAGCCTTTGCTGTCCATCATGCCATCCTTGGCAGATGGCTGCTCAGTCTGGCTTTGCTGTGCAAAGCTTTATTCTCTCCTGTGACTTGAGGGGTCGCATACAACCAGCAGAGGGGGACGTTCACTGTGGAACTGAAAAAGGTCAATGTGAGCATTCAAGAGCCAACAGATTCATCTACAAATGGCTGTGTTTCCTGGGTGTGGGTCTCCAAGAGCACCCCACGTGCATGGTGCTCTTTGAATTTTCCAGTGCGTTATGATTTATGACTGATTACTTAGTAATTGTCTCAAGGCCCTGGATCTTACTGAGTGACTGAATGTCCTGAAAACACATTAGCTCTCCAATGCAAAAAGAACTAACAATACAACTTATCCCTAGAAAATTCTATTTGAACAAAGAGTTGTGACAACAGCCCTCCCTTTCCCACTGTGACTGGGTAGTTTCCCGGGAGTGTAAGAGTAGAATGTGCAAGAGAAATGAGTTGAATTCAGGTTTTGGTTATGATGTTTTATTTTTTTTATCAATATAAATACTCACCTGGAACAAGCAGTGACATTATACACCCACAATAGGGTTTCTCCACCCCGTTGTTCGTTCAACTCACCATGTCTGCTCTCCCGCCCTTTCCCAGCATCCTTTGACCATGATCATGCTCTTCTCCGGAGACCTCTACAGTCTTTTGAATTTCCTCAGTTTTGCCAGGTGGCTTTTTATTGGGCTGGCAGTCGCCGGACTGATTTATCTTCGATACAAACGCCCAGATATGCATCGCCCTTTCAAGGTAACCTCAGCCATCTTGATGGGTTTCCATAAATCTTTCTTCTAATACCTAACCCTCTCTTTGTCATAACTTGATGATGGAAGGTTGGGCCCCAGGCACTGTCCTGTGGAATAAAATGTTTAACTCTTGCAGGGAATCCTTCCTGTTAGATTTCATTTAGCTTTGGGCAAAAAAAAAAAAAATTGTTGAGTTTTTTTATATACTATACTGAACTTTTCACATTTATTTGAAATAATATTAATGAATGTCCCATTGGGTTTCCACAAATGGCTCCAGTAATGATGTGTTCAAGGGGTGTGTTACCAGTATCTTTCTTCATGCTGAACAGTTGTGAACATCTGGGAACCAGGCAGGTACTTATTAATTATAACTCTAAGAAGGATTCCACTTTACAACATGATCATTTTTATTTATGTGCATGTGTGTGTGATGATGTCTTTGTGTGTGTACAGGTGCCCGTGTTACATGGTGCGTGCCTGATAGAAGACAATCTTTTTTGTCAGTCTTCTCTTTCTACTATGTTTTAGACAGGGTCACTTTTTTCCCCACTGGGGTTGAAGACTGTTCATGTGTTCAGAATTCTCAATTTCTCTCCTCCCATTGCCACAAGTGTTATAGGCATGTATACATCTTTTGTGTCCATCTTTATGTGAGTGCTGGACATCCAAACTCCTCCAGGCAACCTTGCATGGCAGAGCTTTGACCATCGAGACACCTCTGTAGTCCCCACAGTGGCATTTTAAATACATATTGTGACTTGTTTCATTGTTCTTTGTCTATATTATACACCTCCCAAAAATAAAAATGTGAGAAACATAGGACAAAATTTACTACATAATAGGATGAGTATTAACCAGAACCAACGTTTCCTATGGAAAAGGCTGATGAACAACTTGTCATATCCTTAGTCTTGAGTGACTAGGATTGACTTGACCTCACTATTTAATTGCTTTTAAGAAATAGCACAGATAATGCTGTCAGTCATGTTGTCCAAATTTGTTTCTAATTACATTCACGGCTTAATGCTTGCAGCATCTCTATTAGTGTCTGAATAGGAGTTGGCCTGTTTTATTCTTCTCAGATCTTATTTTGAATCTCAACAGGAAATCAATACTCACTGAAAGACTTTAACATGGAACAAGCCACCGGCCAGTGCTCTTGACTCCACATGAAAGTAGAATCTAATCATAATTGCCAAAGATCCAGTCTTTTAAAATCAAAAACACAAATCATAATGGTACTTCAGTGGTAAAATAACTTGAATAGATCATCTCTAAGGAAACACCCTTTCCTGTCTTTCAATTTGATTCTAGTCAAAGATTTCAAAAGCAGTTAAATGAAATTCAATTCAAGGAACTGTGTTTCAAACCTTCTCTGTGCAGCATGAAGAGATTTTGCTTTAAGTTCATTGGTGCCTTTGACCTGGTATGTAACAAAAGCATTTCACTTGAGAGCCAGAGAGACAGTCTCACCTGAGGACAGCCCAAGCCCCAGTCTCTTGGGCTCTGTGTGAAGTGGTTTTCTTATCTGCTGTGTTGCAGGTGCCGCTGTTCATCCCTGCACTGTTCTCCTTCACCTGCCTCTTCATGGTCGCCCTTTCCCTGTATTCAGACCCATTTAGCACTGGAATTGGCTTTGTCATCACTCTGACAGGGGTCCCTGCATACTATCTCTTTATTATATGGGACAAGAAACCCAAGTGGTTTCGAAGAATAACAGGTAAGATGTGCAAGCATTTGGAACTTGATGAGAGACTGGGTTGTAGAAAAGCCACATACTAGATATGCATATCTTAAAATTTATAGACGTGGTGGCACAATTGCTGGTTAGAGTATGTAATTGCATTTTAACTGGAATTGAGAGAAGAAAAGGCAGGGAGGACATTTAGGGTAAAGCCATTGAATCCGGTCAAGGTATTTAGTTCAGGCTGTTCTCATAACTCACCTTTTAGAAAAGAGCTTCTTTAGGGAGCACATGGTCAGCAGTTCTATACATGACCAAACTGATCTTTTTTGAATCTCAGTAATATAATTGTTCTGGGTCAAGTGAAGCTTAGTGACTCCATATCAAAATGTAATCTGACAAATGATGTGAGCTTTGTTGGGAAGTTAGGTGCAGGTGTCTTAAGTGTCACATGTATAGCACCACTGTGATGAGAATGGGGAATCCCAGAGGAATCTAATATCAGTAAAACACAATGGAGAGTAAAATAACAATTCTAATTATTGTGTGATTTTTACATGTCTTAGTTTTTCATCACTAGGCCAAAATTTCTCATGTAAATGATTCAAAGGAGGTGAGACTTATTTTGGTTCATAGTTTCAAAGGCCTCAGTCCATAGTTGCCTGGCTCTATTGTTTTGTACCCAAGGTCAAGTAGAACTCCCTGGTGGAGTGTAATGGAACAAAGCTACGGACCTCATTGTGACCAGAAAGCAGAGTAAACCATAGAGTAAGGAAATAAGGTCAAGAAGTACCCTCCAAAAGCATGCTCCAGTGACCTGCTTATTCCAGCATAGCCCAGCTGCAAATGGCTCATGCAGCTATAAATTCATGAATGGGTTAATTCTTTTATGAGGTTAGCACCCTGGTTATTCAATTACCCTCAATAGTGCTACCAGATGATATCAATCATTCAATACATGAAAGGGACATTTTTTTAATCTATAGTATGATATCGTATTCTTTAAAAATCAGGTAGAAAAGAGAGAGGTATGTTAGGCTGCATAAAAATATGACAGAAGATGTATACTTGCTGGTAATTTTGGTGAACATAGAACACTAATTTTTCATTATCTACCTTACTTAGTTCATCACAATTGGTTCTTAAAATCCTGGCAAATCCATGGACATTTATGGGGAAATTACTAGGTAATATTGTGTTAATAAAAAAAAGAAAAAGAAAATTCGTTATCTATAAATTAGGATTTTTAACACAGATAACCTGATTACTTTAATTAGGTATTTTATCTCTTGTTTCATGTTAATTTGCACTTGGCTTCTATAGAATTTTCTGAATGTATATGTGTGGTATATGGTGTAATGTATATGTGTGTGTTTGTGGTGTGTGCAGATGGGCATATTCTGTGCGCACACATAGAAAAGGCCAGAGGGGTATGTCATATCCTTCTCTATCACTCTTCTGTCTTATGTTCCTGAGATAGAGTATTTTGTTTAACCTAGAACTTGCCACTTTTTCAATTAGACTGGCAGAGCAATAATCTTTCTTGTTTCAGCCCCCATCAACACTGGGTTCATAGGTATGTGCTACCATGTACCATGTTACTTGGGGTTCATGCTCAGGTCCTTGTGTTTGTGCAGCAAGTCTACTTACTGACTGAGCCACCTCCCCAGACCCTCGATAGAATACTTCTACTTAGGCTTTTTCTATCGGAGATACTAACTACAGATACTATTCTGAAACGAGGAATGTCTTATAAACCAGTATTCAGGATTAGGAATACTCACCTCATTGCCAACATTTAGAGCTGATTAGGCCTCAACATAATGAGACCAAGGTGTGCAGACTATTAAAACACCCAAACATCACAGACTGCCAAGAGCGTCTAGGAAGAAAGTGTGGGTAGCCCTTGAGAAAGAATGTGGCAAAAGAGCAATTCATTGTCCCACTCCTCCTCGCAGGCATTCTAGGTCTTCCACTATAGTTACCTGAATGTTAAGAGTTCTCTGTCTTGTGATCATGTTAACATGTGTGCATTCTGCCCCAATTTATTGTTCATACCAATAATTTTCATGCTTGGTTGTTCCTTGTTGCCTTCCCTTGCTCATGTAAAATTGTGCAGTTTTTGCTATTTTTCTGTCTCTCTAATGGTGTTACGAACATCTTCAAGGCCTCCGAAGTTAGTGTTAGCCGTTTGTGAAACGAACAGCAATGGAATAATCCCAGAATGGTTATTTTGGTTCTCAAAAATGCCATTTCATCTTACCAGGGACATGGCTGTTCTGCTTTACGCTGTGATCATTGTCACTCTTTATTGTTATAGCCGCCTTGGAAGAGAGTAGCAGAAAGCAACAATTCTCTGTAATTTTGTTTGATTTTCCTCTTAGGCAGCATTCTTGTAGTAAAATAAAGAAAATTCATAATATTTATGGCTGAAAAAGCCAAGTGTTTTCTTAGCCTTTGGCCAAAACAAAACACACAGAGACAAAATAACAGAGCCCTTAGCCAGTGCCTGACCCTTTCTCCAAAGCTGGACTTTGTTTTGGAGAGAAACTCCCTGTGAACTTGAAGGAAGAGTCTTGCTTAGGAACAGCTTGTTTGGTGATATAATATCATATTATTCTGCTTGATAAAATTCTCTAGCTTTTATGTTAACAGGAGGTTGTTTTGTACGTTAATATATGAAAGTAGATTAGCCCTGGGAAAACGATGTTTGTCAAAATTCATCTTACCTGGTGGTGACCATCAGAAAGGAGAGGTAATCCAGCAGCAGTGGCAAAACAGTACGAGGATGTTTGGGCACAGACAGCCGAGTGTCCACAGCCGAGGATGGGGGATTTGCAGGGATTTGATGAATTTATTTGGCCACAGGATGCCAGTATTGAACTACTCTTTGTGTGAAGGCATTTTGAGGGTGAAATGCAACAAGGCTCTTAAGGAGACAGTCAGAGACACAGCAAGCTTTCTTTTGCCATCTGTAACAGAATGGTTCACTCTTGCCGTGGGTTGCTTTTGGTCTGTACCTCTTTATAGATATATGTGAGCTTCTCTTGCAGAGAATAGGGGCAACCCACACACAGTGTGAATATATAAATTAAACACGGCCAGAGTTTGCAGCAGGGAGCCCTTGAACTTGGCAGCCTCTGTTTAACAGACTAACCTTGTCACAGCTGAGAGTGAGTGGGATGAGTAGCGGTGGGTCCTTCTTGCTCAGGGTAAGATATGGAGGGAAGCCTTATGTAAACAGAGGCTTTGGTTGTAAAGTCCATTCTGGGCTATACTAGCAGAATGACTATAATCCATCTTTGTGGGCAGGGATTTTGCAACTCCAGAGCCCTCAAAGCGTGTGTTTTTCAGTGGGTCTAGATAGATTCATTTAAGCTATGTCACAGAGAGCTGATTAATACCATTTCAGATTTTTTTCCACAAAATTAAACTGTAAGTTTTACAATTAAGTGAGGTTGTTCACCTTTCTTAGGGGTCTACACCATCTTCATTATAGATGCAAATTGAGACTGCATCCACCTATCTATCTATCATCTACCTATATCTATCTATCTATCTATCTATCTATCTATCTATCTATCTATCTATCATCTACCTCTATCTATCTATCTATCTATCTATCTATCTATCTATCTATCTATCTATCTATCATCTATCTACCTACATCTATTGATCTATGTATCTATCATCTATGTATCTATCATCTATCTGTCATGTATGTATCTATCATCTGTGTATCATCTATCTATCTATCAGTCTATCATCTATCTATCTAATATATATATACATAAATATAGATGAAGACCTTATTAAAAACCCTGCTATTATTCTGACTTGTTTAATTGTGCATACATGTTTGTGAACAGGTAGTGTGTGCCTGCATGCATGTAGAGACCAGAGGTGAATGCTCAGTGTTTACCTTTATCTCTCTTCACCTTTGGTTTTTAAGAATTGGTATCTTTTTGAACCTGTAGCTCACTGATGAAACCACTCTAGCTAGCTAGTACTGGGGAATCTCTGTCTCCACCTTACCAATGCTGGGATGACAGGCACTCACTGCCACGTTCAGCTTTTATGTGGGCTCTGGGAATCCAAACTCAGGTCGTCATGCTTGCGTGGCAAACAGTTCAGTGCCTGACCCATCCCCCATCCCTTTATGCTGCCATTCTTAATACAATTTCCGAGGCAGGGTGGCTTTGTGCTACTTCACAGACCTACTCATTTTGGAGGTTGCCCTCCTGCTGTAACCAGGTGTAATTAGGTGAAACATATTTTGCAAAGTTGCAAAAAACAAAACAAAAAGCCCCAGAGATTTTATTTCAGTTTTTCTCCAGAATAAAAAGGGAACATGAAAAGTAAAGCTAAAAATATCACATTGGTGTTAGGTCCTGTAGGTTATAGTTAACAAAAAGCTCCAAATACAGGTAATTGGCTCACTGTCATTAAAAGAGCTAGTTAATGGGATAGGTGATCCCAAAGCCACAAACCTTATTGTAAGCATGATACATGGTGCTCCAGAGCCATGTTTACAACGTCCTTGGCTCTGTTGAGTACCCTCATCTGTCCTCTCTGTGGTATGATAGTCTAAGGGAGAAGTTGGTACAATAGCGAGTACTGGAGGCCAAAGTTGGTCATTATGCTGAAAACTCCATTATGGTGAAAATCATTTCACAGGCTGGAGAGATGTGGTTAAGGTGCTTGCCTGGAAAGCCAAAGGACCCAGGTTTGATTCCCTAGAACCCATGTAATCCAGATGTACAAGGTGGATCATGCCTCTGGAGTTCATTTGCAGGAGCTAGAGAACCTGGCATGCCCTCTCTCTCTCTAAAAAAAAAAAAAATATTTTTTTAAAAAATTAAAAATTTATTCCAGTATTGCAAACCTGAGAGGGACCACAGAAAACACTGGGGAAGTGGACAAGGCACTTGCCTCGCATGTGTGCATGGTTCTCTTCCCAGTACTCATGCAAAGACTGATGTGGTAGCTTGAGAGTCTGTAGTTCCAGTGTGCCCGTGACCATGTGGGAGGCTGGGGCAGAAGAATCCTTGAAAGCTAGTGAGCCAATTGGCCTGATGATTGCAGTGGGGAACACGGGAGATTCTGCCTCCAGCAAGGCAAGAGGCAAGAACTGAGCTTCCACACGTGCACTGCTGCACTACACACACTCACACACACACACGCACACGCACACACACACACACACACACACACCAGGGGATAATGACTTGGAGGAGAGAAAAGACTAGGTGTGCAGACCAACAGAGATAATGTTTGCCTCCCTGCATTTCTATGCCTAAGAATGAGCCTGAAGTCAGCTTCCAGAGGGAGAGTGACACACACAGCAGCTGCCTCCACATTGTTCCTATTTGTCCAGAAATGATGCAGGATTCCCATGGGAAGTGGGGGAGCAAGATGTCTAAGAAAGCAAAGATCTAAGGCCCCACAATATAGGAAAGCACTTTTGGAAAAGGGGTTCAGTGTCAGTTGTGGAGGAGCAGGGGCTGAGTGAATCGTGCATCTGCATGGAGATCAGATCAGAGATCTGAGGAGAAACTCTTCTGGGAGCAAGGTCTGAAGGTCATGTCTCTTTAATTCTACTACTTTTCTTTGAACATTGTTGCTGTCCAAGACTTGTTCTTTCTGTTTTATTTTTTAAATGTTCTATTAGATAGATTTATCTCTTTGTCTGTCTACAAAAGCCACATTTCCATTGATAGAGATATAATTGTCCACAAAAGTCTATTTTTTTATTAATTTTTATTTATTTATTTATTTGAGAGTGACAGACACAGAGAGAAAGACAGATAGAGGGAGAGAGAGAGAATGGGCGCGCCAGGGCTTCCAGCCTCTGCAAACGAACTCCAGACGCGTGCGCCCCCTTGTGCATCTGGCTAACGAGGGACCTGGGGAACTGAGCCTCGAACCAGGGTCCTTAGGCTTCACAGGCAGGCGCTTAACCGCTAAGCCATCTCTCCAGCCCTAAAGTCTATTTTTATAAGATAAATTTGCTATTTCCCTTTCTATAAATATGAAGTTTAATTCTTGCCCTCTAGGTGAAGAGTGGACAGTTGCGAATACAACTTATTTAAGAAACTTACGTAGAGTTTATCATTTGAGAGCACTGTACACGAATGTAGACTTTACAATGAATGTAGACTAAAAAATGATAAAACTTAGGAAAATGAGAAACAACTGTAAGTTATTCTTGCTGCAACAAAATACCTTGCAAGAAACAACTTGAGAGTAGAAGGGTTTATTTTTGGCACATAGCTTGAAAGTATATGGTCTATTATGAAAAGGATGGGATGAGGTGTCACATTTTATCAGTGGTCAGAAGGTAGAGACCTGCCAGGTGTGATGGCACACGCCTTTTATCCCAGCACGTGGGAGACAGAGGTAGGAGAATCGCCATAAGTTCGAAGCCAGGCTGGGACTACAAAATGAGTTTCAGGTCAGCCTGAGCTAGAGTGATACCCTACCTTGAAAAAACCTTGAAAATGTGTGTCTAATATTTCTGAGGTGCCAAGTTGCTTGTCTGGGGACTAGACCTTAAGAACCACTGACTGAGTCCAAGTCTCTTACTCTCTACCAATGAGATAAATGAGAACTTGGTGTTTCCTCAATAATGTACTAAGAGTTAGACACAGGGAATAATATTGTTTTCCTGATTCTTCTAAGGAATTGGCTATGACATCTTACATGCAAAAAAAGAACAAATTTGTTTTAAACTGAACATGAAGCATATTTTTAACATTTATTTATACACAGTCCTATTGTCTCAAAATAGTTCCATTCTCTTGGTTTATGAATAAAAGTTCATATTTGCATATAAAACATTAATTTATTCTTGCTGAGAAGCCATCATGGAAGGTTGCCGAAGTGACACATAAAATAATTGAGCATTATATGATTCTAATGAAATAAATAATTCTTTAAAGTGCACCATAAGGAAGGTGGCTATGTGGTTTCAATATTGAATCATAGCTACTTCATATTTTTCTACTTAGATGTAGTTCTGATAGTCATGCATTTTAATTTTTCTTATTTGTTTATTTGTAGATCAAGTAACTAGAACACTGCAGATAATACTGGAAGTTGTACCAGAAGACTCTCATAAATTTTGATGATGTATTGAACTCTTGGCCATCTCTCCAGGGATGGAAATGCAACATAGATTCTTCATTTTCTTGGAATCCAAAGAAATATAACTTTGGTGATCAACAAAAATTGGTTATTTCTATTCATATCATCCAGTGTATACAAACTAATTTCTAGGAAACTAAATTATGGCTTCATTTACTTGTAGAAAACTAATAAGCAGATCTCACTGTCAGTTCATACCATTCCTGAGGCTGTTGCCTATCTCTTGTGGTCAGAAAAAAAGACCAAGGGAATTGATTGTTACCTCTAGTGGTCATTCTCTACAACATATTATATCATGACTATGATACTTCAAATTGAAGGCTGAGACATTTTCTGTATATATGGGTTTTACACACATAGTTTTACCTACTGTAGATGTCTATACTGTGAAAAGTATTTCCCATTTTTTTAATGAAAAAATGTCATTATTGTTGTAAGAAGTAACTTTATTTCCCATTGGCATTGTATTACATACCCTTGGATACCAACTTAGTAATCACTCAACTTTTAATGGGTTACATCCAGATCATTTGAACAAAAGTCAGGGGATATGTCTAATTTGTATGTGTGTGTATGTGTTTCTGTGTATGTATCTGTGTGTGTGCTGCTGGGGATTGAGCTCAGGGTCTTGCACAATCTAGCCACTCTACCACTGAGCTACATCCTCAGCCTCTATATTTTTTAATACATTTATAAAAGTGCTTCTTGTGGTTATTGTTTATGATTCAAATACATTTGAGTAAAAATACTTGAGAATTTATTATGTTACATATTTTTTTCACTCACTGTCATGAAGTTCTATATTGAACATGTCATTTTGTTTCAATCTTAGTTTATCTGGGAAACTGTAAACCGTTTGCTATTACATTCATTTAACAAAACAGCCTTGTAGTAATTTCCTTTTTGGTAAATATATTTAAATGTAAATCTTCAAATTACAACATCAACATGAAAGAAGTTGCCAATAAAGAAAATAGCCCAAATACTAGGTTTAGCCCTATAATATGTATATGCAATGCTAGTGATTGTGATCAACTTTCTTTTCACTTAATGGTTATTTTTATGTGTAATAAATTTTGGTAGTTTGTACATTTGGTTAAAATATGTCTCCAGAAGTAAACTGTCTGGGTCAATTAGGAAAAGGCATATATTTACATAAAAATTATGGCAGAAATGCTAGTACTAGGTAAGATTTACCAATGATATTCTTTTAAAATCTCTGATTCTAGGCTCTTTCAATAATTTTGTCAACTTAATTAGCATTCAACTTGGGAAAGATAACTGAGAACATGTCTATTGTAAGAACTAAAACTTGCAGGATTGTATATACATTCAGACAGATGTTGTTAAGCCTACGTTAGAAAACCCTATAGAATTTTCAGAGAATAATATACCAATGGAAAATATTTTATTTATAAATGTCTAAGATGAAGTTCTTGGTCATAACCAGAGTTACATTTCATCCCTTAGCTTTTGTCTATTTGAAATGATAAAATTTCAAAAAAAAATTACACTAATTCAAATCATTAAGACCAGACATATAATTACCCTCCCAAAAGAAATGCTACTTTACAATTTGAAGCAACTCACATATTTCAATTGTGACTCTCAATAACATCATATATATATATATATATATATATATATATATATATATATATATGAAACTTAATGTTTAGTTCTCCAAGGGAATTTATAATATATTTTTTATTTTTAACATGGGTTTTCAAAATTGTACCTGTAGTCCCTACATACAGGGTATATTTTTCATTTGTTCACATTTCTACCTAGTATATGTTGCTAGAGATTAAATATATATATTGCTGTTTTACAATGTCTAGACCCATAAGATCTCAACAAGCCAGTTCTTCCTTTCTTCTTGAATCTTTTCCTACATGAAAAAAATACAGTAAAGTCACATGGAGAGGACGGTGTAGTTCTTGGTTATTCCTGAGGTCAATGTGCTCCCATCTACAAGGGCAGACTGATCTCATTGTTTAATGTTTTTAGTACTGTAGTTCCTTAAATATATCATTGTGGAGGCTAAGTAGATTACACCGTCACTGTCTTTTGGGGATTTTTTAAGTGTTTTTTTTTTTTTGTTTGTTTTGTTTTTTAACCAAGTAGCAAGTCAGCTCATTTTTTTTCTTTTTTTTTTAAATATTTTTGTTTATTTTATTTTATTTTATTTTATTTTATTTTATTTTATTTTAGAGTGACAGACAGGCAGAGAAAGAAGGAGAGAGAGAGAGAGAGAGAGAGAGAGAGAGAGAGAGAGAGAGAGAGAATGAATGGGTGCTCCAGGGCCTCTGGCCATTGCAAACAAACTCCAGACATGTGCACCCCCTTGTGCATTTGGCTAACATGGGTCCTGGAGAATCAAACCTCCAACCGGGGTTGTTAGCCTTCATAGGCAAGCACCTAACCGCTGAGCCATCTCTCCAGCCCTCATTTTTTTTCTAATAAATGCTGATGGAGTAGTATTCGTGCTTCTTTTGAGGTTATATCATGAGAAGACACAGTGTCTTTACTTAAGCAATTCACATGAATATTTTTGCTCAAAATGGTGGCATGTAAAGTTGATAACTTCAAAAACTATTCTACATACTTATATATGCATATTTTTATAAAAATTGAATTTTTCTCATATTTGAGACTGATTTATATGTATATAGACATATGTTATTACATATGTTATACTTGTTTCAGGGTAGGTATTTGAATGTTTATATAAAATTATGAATTTAAAATTAAAAGCATCCCAATATACTTTAAGATAAATTGAGTGCCCAGGCGCCTAACATGCCTGCATCATTCCTGGTCCTATTTTCAAATGCTCTTTATTTCATACATAGAGCCTTAACTTCTTAATTGTGAATTGAAGTGATCTAATAAAGACTCTAAAATTTAGATACAATTTGAGACTCCTCTCACAATTATGAATAAATGCAGTGAGTATTTTTTACAGTGTTATTTTGACACTATTATTAAAATATTAGATTTTTTCCTTTGGTCAAATGACTTATCAATGGCAGATTTGGTGAGCTATAAATAGACCCTCTTTTCTTTAGGAAGTTTGAGATTTGTTCTGGAAACCATGTCTACCTCTCACTCCAAATGTCAGGTCATGAGTACATGGGCTTACACACAAGCTTCCCTCAGTCCGCTGGCCCAGGATCAGAACAGCTTGCTATGCTACATTAGCAGTGCTTTACAGCTTTTCTAACACTAAACATGTATGTAAAAATGGATGTCCAGACTGTCTCGTGTCTGGCTAAATTGTTTCTCCAATTGCTATTTGATATATCAACGTAGGTTTAAAATGAGGACAATTGCATAACAGAATTCTTCACGAGCTGCTATCAATCTTCAGGACACTCACTATTTTATCTCAAATTGCAAATGAATACACTGCTAAGAAATTATGTGACTTTGACCTTCATTAATGTTGATCTCTTATTTATTATTGCGGGATAAGATAGGAAGCTGAAGGCAGAAGATCAGAAAATGTGCTTAGGAATAGACATATTTTAATGCTATGCAATATAGCCAGAGAAATATTTAAAACTGTTGGTAAGAGAATTTTCTGAGAGGCTAATGAAATGTAAGCTTCAGTGCCTCTAATTTAGACAAGTGCCTTCCAAGACACTGTAACTACCTTTGCATTAACAATTTGATATTTCCTTAAAGAAGACCAAAAGAATTTCATATACTTCTGGTCCCACCAAATCTGCATCCTCCTTTAAAAATAAGATAATACTTCCCAATATTTTCTCCATTCAAAATAAATGAGGTATTTAAAGAATATAATTTTGAATATTTAAGTTACTTACTAACTGACATGTTTATATATTACTGTCTCATACTATCTATATAATATACAAGGAAATGTTTTCAACTCTGTTACATTTTATATGGTAATTTTGTATGACAGTCATTGAGTTTGGAAAAAAACTAGATTTGGGATTTCAATGAAGATGACTCAAGAAATTTGTTTTTACTTGAATGTAATTTTCTCTATAAAGTTTAATATATCAGCATTATTAGTTACATGGCTACATTTTATTTTCCTATGCATTCAAGTCAAGAATTAAATCACGACATTGTGTTATGGGCAAGAAACTCATAGCAGATATAAATTAGAGTACATATAAGCTTCTGTTTACATTATATATGGGTAACAGAATAATTACCTATGTATGCATTTTAGGTTAATTTTCCCATCAGCAGTATTTTTAAAAAGCTATATAAATGTCTGTAATAAGCAAGGGTATGGCCCCTAGTTAGCCATAGTTTATTAGTGCTCTACTCTAGAAAAGACAACTTGCTTAACAGATTTTGGTATTAATTCTTTCTTACTTTTACTATGTTTTCAAATTACTTGGTGTTAAGAATAAATGTTTTGTCTATTTTTGTGTTGTGTAGATTCACAGAAACATGAGTCATAATCTCCCAGAAAGTTCACCAGTTTTCCTTATATTGTGAGACATTGTTCTTCCAGAATACTAAGTAGATATTTTTGCATCATTTTTATCATATTTGAATAGAATCATGATTTATTTGTCTGAGTTTGTATACTATAACTTTCAGGTAGAATCTTTGTATCTATGATTTTTCTGTGTTGGATCTACCACTTCGCTTGCTTTCTTGGAATTACAGCACCTCATCTTCTTTATTATCAAGTGGCTTAACATGCACAGAGGGTGGCTACAATCTCCACATAGTTACCTGCTCCTGTGTGTGCTTTTGCCTATTTGGATCAAGGGTTCATGTATACCCCAAAAACTGCTTGTATGGCTTTATAAATGACACTTAAAATATTTTATTTATTTATTTGAGAGAGACGCAGAGAGAGAATGGGCAAACAAGGGCCTTTAGCCACCGCAAACAGACTCCAGATGTATGTGCCACCTTGTGCATCTGGCTTATGTGGGTTCTGGGGAATCAACGCTGGGTCCTTAGGCTTTGCAGGCAAGTGCCTTAACTGCTGAGCCATCTCTCTAGCCCTAGGTGACACTTTTCAAGAAACTGGTGTAACAGGCATTTGAGAGCTATACTGATGGTCACAGCAATTCCAAAGTGAACATAACTTTTCTCCCTTAGGATACACACTACAGATTTTTAAAGTATGATTTTCAAATGAGTTACGTGATTGGGTAGAAGACCTGCTTGCTAAGTCCCCGTTGCCTCTTACTGAAGGTACTACAAGCATACTTGAAGGCTATGTGGTGGGGAGTCTAATCCAGTCATCTTTTCTGCAGTGGTGACAATATTCTGAGCACCGTATGCGATGTTATTTCACTCAGCATCTTGTGGGGAAATGTGTTAGGGCTGTGGATGTTACAGCTATAATTGGGCTGTGTGTATATTATTCTGTGTGAAGGTAAACCTCGCCTATTCTTACTAATGACCCTTATTAGATGCAGAACCAGAGTATAACTTTCTATTACACTGGGAGTTAAGCAGTTTGGCTCCCTCCTACCTTTGAAGGCTCTTATTTTAAAGAATTTCTGAACTAAACTTTTCCTAGAATTTCCCCTTCATTCTTCTCACTGAATAACTGAATACAATATTATATTAATATGGAAAACTACTTTGGAGAAATAGAAGACATTATTTCTAATGATTTCACATTCATAGTAAATGAAAAAGATTTACATTAAGCTACCATGCATCTTATTTTAGACATTAGCCAATATCACTCTTCATTGATCTAAAAGCAAAATAAGCTATTGATGCCTATAACTATATCTATTTATCATGTATATTTATCTATATAAATGTATGGCTATGATTATTGCACAAACCACTAAAACCCTCCACCAATTTTCAGTAAATCTGATTCTCTCTTTGGGAAATTTGATACCCAGGAATATTCCTTTATGAATTATTATTATTGCTGCTATAAAATCTGGAAATAAACTTGCCATACTTACATCCCTCAAACTGGAGCTCTTCTCCTGATGCTATATATGGTGAGGAAGTAAAATAGCACTTCACTCTCTTAGGATATTTCCTAGACCCCATAACATATGTTGTTTTAAAAACAAATGTTTCAGTATAGACATTGCTGTCAAATTGCTATGTCTCTGTGAATACAGAGAACAACAATAGAGTGTTAGTAATATTGCTCAATGTTTGGGAGCTTTGCAAGCATAAGCATCAGAGGTGTTGTTTTTCCCTGTGCCAAGCAGGTGAACAAACATACCATTGTGCTGTACCAATGCTGCTCTGGCTACCTGTGGTTTTCTAAGAAGCACATGTCAGAAAAGGTGAGGCAAAAGGCGGCCTGGACAGAACTCTCATTAAACTTAATTTGTCTTACGTTTCTGACAAGGATTTAACTCTCTATTCCTTAAAGCCTGGTTCTCATTATAGAGTGAATAACATGGTATGGTGCACTGGTAAAGGGTGTGGATTAGTTATAAATTAAAAACTCATCTTCTGATGAATCTTGCACATCTTTTTATTTAAAATATATCTGATTTACTTTACAAAAAAAAATTCTGTTGTGGAGTTTGTCTAAAACTTTGATTTGGATGTACTAACAGTGATGTTTATTTTTTTCCTTTGGTTAAGGGGTAGAAAGTTCTTAGGTATGCTGCTATGTTAATATATTAAAATAGTAGGTACTGTATATAAAGGTATTTACATTTCATTTCATCCTTTTCATATATTGATACCCTGTATCAATGGGATAGAGTTAGCCCAGCCAGAAAGTGGTGGTCATGTTACTCTTGAGAGTTATGCTGGCAACTATTCCCTTTGATCTGCGCTCAGGTTATAATTTCCAGACCAACTAAACCCTATGTCAGATCTGGCATGTGTTTGTTATGATCCTGTGCCATTCCCCAAATTGCAGGAGAATGTTATATTTGGCCTATTGATCTTAAATTCAGGATGAGTTTGAAAGACACAGCCAAAACAGAACAACACTCCGGCAGTTTCTTTACTCTGTCATTGTGACAATGAAGCCTGCTCCGAGGAATGGTGTGTGTTTTGTGCAAATTTTCCAGGGTGCCTTATATTGTATGCATAATCCTTAAAGGACAAAATTGCTTTTCTGCCTGTATATTCCAACCATATTAGGAGTGTTAAGTGATAGTATAAATGGTGCAAAGGAACTTCCATTTGTGGATTGCATTGTGCTTCTTAGAGTTCCTTGGCACTGGTGTACCCACATGTGAGATGTGAAATAAAGTGGATTCTTCTACAGCTAAATGATTTCCCTCTGGGGAGAGTTGTGGTGCAGCAATTGTATTGCCAGATGGTGTTTATGGGCTATTTGTGTAAGTGGAAAGACACTATGAAATAAACATGCTTTCATCTGATAGATGCTCTTTGGGCATGAGTTTTCATGTGGAATAAATTTTTGTGCAATATGATGTCACTACACTTGCATTGGATTTAATTTCAATTGTGTTGATGTGTATTACACTTGTCTTGCTTCTAGGTGCTTCAGACTTTGTACATCTGTTTTGTACGTATTTTTACTTGAAAGTACTTTAAATGGACATTGAATAAACATTTTATATTTGCATACCACACATCACAATTTACTTTCTTTTTAGTAGAATATAGTCCTTTAAGATTAAGGTTTTGGTTATAATTGTCTATCACTGATTCTGTAAATTTGTTGAAGCATCTCTTATTTGAATTAATTTCCTTCACTGAAAACCAAAATAATGGTGGTGGATTCCATTTTTGAACATCTTTCTCATGCCCACATGCATGTCTCCTCTGCTCTGACTTAGCTAGTGTCTGTTCAATTTATTTTTCTTTTAGAAATTTCAGGTTTATTAGGTACACTGTGAAGGGGGGGAAGAGTTATAAACCATCTTTCAGTAATACCACTTTTTGGTCTTTTTGTTTTGTTTTATTATTTATGTGCACAGTGTACACAGCCATGTTGGTACCATCATTATCCTTCTCCCTGTCCTCCCCCTCTGCCTGGACCCTCCTCATTGGGGAGTGTGGGTCATGCATTGTGGGGTTAGCCATCAGTTATGTTTAATTTTTATCTGTGAGATATTCCCAATTATTTATTTATTTCTGATGAAACCTAAACTTCTTCACATAACACAAAGGATTTTCTACAATCTGCCTTTTTGCTTGACCAGCTTTCCACATTCTCCATAGCCATGCCATTTTTCCAGTAATTCAATGAAGAAAAGGTATCACATTATTATTTATACACTGTAAACTCTCATAAGAATGATGAGAGCCCCACACCAATTCTCATTTACTTTATGAAAAGCAAACTTCTGCCAGCATTCAATACTGCATGAAAAAGTCACCTCTTCCAGAAGGCCTCTCTAAATTGGAATAAGATCTGATTTCTGACCATCATCCAGAAAATTTTTATTTAATATTATTGTAATTTATGGGTTAACACTTTCCTCTGTCCTGATTCACCACCTTTGTCCCTCATGAAATAAGGCAACACTTCTTAAATATTTTCCACATGTGAGTCTTTTCCTCCCGAGAAATTATCACAGAACCCTGGATATATAAGCATATGAAAATAAATATAACAATTTGTATACAAATCAAATATCTGCCACTAAAAATAAATCACAACTTTAATTTAAAATAAGTATTTTTAAAGTATTTTCTTTCTTTCTTTCTTTAGTTACCCACAGAGAAAGAGAGAAAAAAGACAGAGAGAAAAATAGGTGCAATAGGGCCTTTAGTCGCTGCATATGAACTCCAAATGTATGTGCCACTTTGTGCATGTGGCTTTATGTGGGTACTGGGGAATTTAACCATTATATTTTCCAGGCAAGCACTTTAACTGCTGAGCCATCTCTTCATCCTTCAATCCTCTGGAATAGATATCATCTTACAATTTATAAAAGTTGAAATCAAATTCACATACTAATGAGTATTATTGGCTATTTTTCCAGAAAGAATTAAACGTTGGTTGAATATTTGATCTAGAATGTAAGGCATCTCCTATGTTTTTAAAAGTTAATCAATATTTTGTTATTATACTCATCAATGCTGAGGATACCCCATTTACATACTAAATACATAGTACAAAAGTGATAACTAGATGTTTAAGAGCATTTCAGAAATTGTTGGAAATTCTGTCTACTGTCAAATTCCAAGCCCAAATTTAACATTCTTCTGTACCTCAAGTCAGCAATTTTTCCTTCTTGTGTGTGGGCAGTGTGTGTCATCTGATGGTCTCCTGCAGTACCCTATGTCCTCTCCTAACAATGGCTCAAGCAGAACGTTGAGTAGCGGGATGTGCTCGCCTGTGGTGGCCCAAGCAAAAAGTTGTGTGTCCTACTCCATAGATTCAGCCCATTTTCCTTTGGGAGTGGTTTATTGATCCCATGGCCTGCCAGACTCCCATCTTCAAGTCTTGCGTGAGTTTCTGGGCTTTGCCCCCCCCCCACCTTACTGGTGTTACAGGTGCTCAGAGCCACTCCCACATGAATATGTGGGCTCTTAGACTCAGACTCCATCATTCTCATCTCTCATTCTTGAGAGGGAAGCACACTTAACCACTGAGCCATTTCTCTGGACCAAGTCAGCAGTTTTTAAAATCAAACATTCTAAGACAATACAATCCAAACATATATTAATTTTATACTTATAGGTTGAGAAATGATAGTAGGAAAATACTTAAGATCTTGATTCTTAATAATTAAATCATTTTGTTTATATTAGAGCAAGAACTTTGCATGTACAATGAAACCACACAAATTACACAATTTCCAATGTGTGTCAAGTTGTTTAGGTCAGTGTTTGTTGCTGTTGACTGGCATGATGGCTTATAAAGTGTAACATGTATAAGCTGTGTGCTCAAAACTAAGGCTACAGTGAGGTCACAGAATGTGAAATGGTGATCACTGGCCAAAACCTAACAGATTCATTACATGGCTGATTTTCACTCAATTTTTGGTAGTTGTGTATTCAGAAGCCTTTCACTGCTGCTTAATTTTTCCACAGCCTCTATGTTCAGTTATAGGTTTGTGATCCACACCTTGAAAGCTGAGAACAAAGCTTAGAAGGTACCAATTTGTACTTAGTAAACTTATAAAAATGAGTGAATGCAGGGGCGATTTCTTGAGGTGTCTTAGTAATATATTTCTTAGAAGCCATTTTTGCAACCTAGAAAGTTAAGGAAGCCATCACATTCTATGGAGAGAGAAAACCCTTTTACCTTAAGAGCGACATATATAGATCCTAGCTTTCAATGTTTTCATGTATGTAAATAAGAGGTTGTGAGAGTGAGTGTAGGGTATAATTTGAAATAGGAGACCATGAAAGGGGCAAATGACTGAGGGAGAGGATAAGAAGGGAATGTGATATGACAGAGGAAAGGACGCAACGTTGTGGGAAGAATATGAGAGGGAGGGGAGGGCAAAAGAGACAGAAAGAACAGCAGCAGGGACTGGGGAGATACCTTAGAGGGTAAGAGCTCTTGCTTCGCAGGACTTGAACTTGATCCCCAGCACCCACAAATAAAGCTGGCTTGGCCACACATGTACTCCTATAACCTCCATGCTAACAGGGCAGAGATAGAAGATTGCTGCTCTTCACAGGTCAGCCAGTCTAATTGAAAAGCCATTGTGAGATCCAGCTTTAATAAGAGACCTTGTCTCAAGGAAATAAGGCAGAACAAGAGAAGGCACCCAAAGTCCTCCTGTGGCCTCCACATACGTGCACACGTATCTGCACCCACTAAATACACACATATGAACAAAAGCAACCTGACTTGGAAATTTTAATCTAAGTCTGTCTCTTTCTCTCCTTCTGAATATAGGAAGAAATTTTCACTGAACTTATTATGCATTCTTTCTGTGAAAATACATTTAGCTTCCATTTAGGTATCCTGTTGAAATATTGTATCAATACATATTTTTAATAATAGTGTCTGGACAAAATTATTGCCTGAAGTGTAGAAAACCTAAATTTTTGGTGATCCAACCTTACTTTGAAGGAGACATGGGAGGTTAAGTAGCAGTTGTTAAACCTTCACATGTTGTAGGAGACCATTACAAGAGGAATCTGGTAATTGTGAAATCTGTAAAATTTATACAGCTTTAATTTTTTTGAAAATAAATTCAAAATAACAGGCTATGCTGATTTTAAAATAGGTGAAGATGAGTGAACATGCAATGTCTAGTGTTTTACCTGGAAATTTTCATTAGGCTTTTTAAACATGCTGGCTCAGGTACACAGCATTTTGAAAGTGGAATAGATCCAATAATTTGTTCTTGAACTTTTTAGGCTTTATCTAACTTATAAAGGAGACTGGAGATGATTACATATGCTGGGATGGGGTGGGCAGGGCATGGGTGGATAAGTGTACTTTTGCTTTAGCCACCACATGTCCTAAAATTGCATTTGCAGACTCTCTGGAGGCCTGACTTTGAAGGTCAAACCTTCATAACCCTCTTATTATTTTTATGACCTTAAGCTTAAGAACAGCTGGTCACCAGCTGACGCAGGCTAAAACTCTGGTCCAAGAAATGTTTGATGTTTAAAAAATTCACAACTAAAAAAAAGTAATCAGGATTCAGGGTCCTTTACATTTTTTGCTTCTAAGACATTAATCTTTGAAAGGCATGAAACAGGATTTGCTAATGGAGGCTAAACACAAAAATTTGAAATGCCTTCCAGCTACAATAAAATAACTTAATAAATATAAATTACTATAAGCCTAAATAATGTGTTGCAAAACCAGTTATTTTTCTCTTGTTTAAACCTTTCTTAGAAATAAAGGTTGCTAATCTTATGTTTATCATAGTACTTAACATTAAAATTATATAACATGTCCCTAATATCCTGTTTTCCATGTTCTAACACTGTAAAGGCAGTATAAAATTTTCTTTCATGTTTTGCTTTAAAGTTACTGATTTTGAGGTCTTTATTCCCACATTGTCATATTATGTTTGTAAATTTTACTCCATGAATTAAAGTCAAAATTTAGTTTTTGATTTAGGAAAAATCACTAAGCATGTCTCCTACAGTTCAAACATGCAGTGGGTTCCAGAGATAAATGGTTAACAGTTTGGGCATTGCCTCTACTTCATGAGCCTGCCAACTGTTATGAAGAGAACAAGATTTCTTTTCTTAATCATTTGCATGTGTCTTTTCTGATTAGGTTCGGTCTTGGGTGCTGTATGGTGGTCTAACCATGTGGCTATTACAAGGTCTGGGAGATGGGAAAGCTTGAGCTGACACTGGAAGATGCCAGCCTGTCAGCAGGTCAAGAAAGAGTACAGGGAGGAGCATTACTGGCAAAGTGAACTATGCGGCAAGGGCCCTATGCCAGAGAAAGAAAGGCTTGTCTAAGGAAGTCCGCTGGTTCTGTCTGTAAAGCGCATGTCCTGTAAGTATGAGGACCTGGATTTGATTTCAAATATCCATACAAAAGGTGAGGAATGATGGACAGCGTGTCTGGAGAATGAAACCTCTGGTTGTCCTCTGCCCTCCACATGTATACCCCTACACACACATTCGCTAACACACATGACAGGCACATGCATCCTACCACACACATGTGTGTGCATACAAAGAAAAGGTGAAAGCTGATACAACCGGAGTCCTGGAACAAGTAAAAGAATATCACCAACTACTCTATTAGAGTAGCTTCTAGTTTATTTTAGAAATATGCTTCTGGTGCTTGAAGTGTTAAGCCTAAACATTACTTCCAATGTGTATTTTTTTGTACATATAAGATCTCCAAAGAGAAACTACCTAACATGGCTTGTTACCACATCATTTACTTGACTAATGACTTACTATTTTCAGTGCAATACAACCATTCAAAGGGTGTTTTTGATGGTTACTTAGGAATAAAGGGAAAGATTTTGTTGTTATGCATTCCAAAATTCACAGTCAAACATAATTAACTTTTCTAGTAAGAGAACAAGATTTTTGCTTAAGCAATTGCAGAATTAAAGGAAATACTCTTGGGCTGTAGAGATGGCTTAGCAGTTAAGGTGTTTGCTTGTGAAGCTTAAGGACCCAGATTCAATTCCCCAGTACCCACATAAACCTGATGCACAAGGTGGTGAATGCATCTGGGAGTTCGTTTGCAGTGGCTAGAGTCCCTGACATGTCCATTCTCTCTCTCATAAATAAATAAATGAAAAATTCAATATTATAAAAGGAAAAAAAACTCTGAAGTTATTTTAAGAATGTTCTTTCAAAAGTAGGGATTATTTCATACAGCTTTTTAAAACTCAAGTAACAAGTTTCTCTTACCTGAAGCTCCATTATCAGATGTGTTTCTATCACTTATAGTGATATATTGATTTGTTTAAAAAGATAATTTTATGTCATCTAGGTTTACCTAATGATAAGAAAAGGTTAATGCAGGAAGTCTATGATTATTAGTAAAACACTTCATCAGATTAAAGTTCTCAGATTTCAGAGAGAGAGTATTGAATCAAAGGTCTGAAAGGGCAGTAGAAATTGAACAATGGTTCAATTTTATAATGGATGCTATTTATCATTTTTATTAAACTTTGTATTACCAATGTGCCTTGCATCGACTGGGCCACTCCTCGCCACTCTCTATGAATAAGACAGATGACAAGCCTTACTTTCAGTTTTGGATTAAGAAAACGAATACAAAATCACTAAAATGGACTGCCTGGAGCAATAAAGAAAGTCAACAAGGTCAGAGCAGAAATTCTGATCATCAAATGACCCTGAAATCTCAGCCTACTGAGTCAAACCAACTCTTAGGTGAAGGCAGTTTTTTGCTTATAAGCCAATCAGTCATTAAATCTTTTGCAGCTGCTGTATGATCAACAATGAATTTTATGATGTGGGACATAGACCCCAGTTTCTCAGCCCTAGGAGTTCACATTACTTCAGCTTGGGTAATGACAAAGCTGCCATAAACCACAGGAGCACATAACTTACTACAGGGTGTGATTAACTGAGACACCATTGCTACAGCTATAAAAATGACATAAAAGGCTAGGAGATGTTGGGCTCACATCAGTCCTTAAACATTTGGAGGAGTTAGGTAGGAGTAAAGAGGCTGATTTTACATGGTGTGTGTGTGTGTGTGTGTGTGTTACAACTTGAATAGGCCCACAGACTACGAGCATTCTGTGCTGTCACTTTTAAAGAGGTCAGTCTGAATATAATATAATAGGGTCTAACAACTACAGAGGGGTTGGTTAGTGATTGTCTACTCCTGGAAAATCTCTTATCTCAGGAAGAAGAACTTGTTCCAGAGATAGATGCCACTGAAGGACTTTCTGAAGGGCATCAGAGCAAGTTTCTATGGCTACCTTTGCTAGGGAGCTCAGGAGGAAAGCCAGAAATCAGCCATGTCTATTTGGTGGGATTTAGTTTTCAAAATCACAGAAAGACATGGTCAACACTACAATCCAAAAGGGAAGATAGATGATGAAATTGTAATTGCTCACAACAAGGTTTGAAGCCTTAATGAATGGATGAATATATGAGTATGTAACTAGCCCATGTTTTATGGTAAATTTCAGTTCTCTTTCATGCTGTGATTGGATACTGGAGGAAAGTTTTATTTGTGAAGTGCTAAATCTGAGGTGGTGAAAATCCCATCTGAACACATGTCATGATAGAGGACAGCATTTGAGATTTACCTTGATAATGTTCTTAAGCAGGCCTTATATAATACCATTTTTCCTTTTTGAATTATAAATCATTTAAGATGTGTCACAATTGTAAGGCTGATAGGGGGCACACAAGTACCTTATTGTTGACACAGCTAATGAAAGAACGTAACTCAGAGCTTTGGGTAAGCGGACCTTCTATTACTGAATCTAATGTAAAAAGATTCGCCTATCTTATCATAGCCCCTTTCCCATGGATCTGTGACCCTGTAAGACATAAAGCACCCAGTACACAGTGGAATTAATGCTTTTTTGACTCTGGCTCCCAAGAGCAAAAGACATATAAGTACTTTTGCTTAATTTTCTTCCAAATTCATTAGTTACAAAAAAAAATACTATTCTTCAAGAAAGAAGTCAAGAATTGTTCACCTGTATAGCTCCCACTACAGGAAAGTAAACACCACGTTCTATGGAAAAGAGCACTCTCTTCTTTCTATCCCATCACATTTAGAAATGACCCTTGGTTTTAGAACCATGTGTGTGATTCCAGTATAATTCAAGTATGGTACCTAGAAAACATTCTTTATTCAACAAGTAATTTTTGAGTAAATTAGTAAATGAAGTTGCCAGTTGCTGCTGATGTGAACTGATGCCTTCCCATTGGAAAGAGAGAGGAAAGAGAACACACAACTCCATGCATTGAGTTCACATGCTGGAAAACTAAACTGGGGAAAAACCATGGGTTTCTAAGGCACATTGGATTGAAGATGTATGGCTCTTTGATTTTTTTTTTTAGGTAAGAAAAATATTTTATGTCTAGAATATTTTTATTTGCATTCATATTCATATAGTTTAAAACACCAAAGTACTGAGTTAATAAGAAATGCCCATTGTAAACATGAATAATTGGCAGTAGCTGTTATTTAAAGGTAAAAAGATGGATAGCAGGCACAGCCCCACAGTTCTGTAAGCCCAGAACTCCAGAGATAGAGGAAGGAAAATGAGGAGTTTGATGCTAGCTTGGCGTACATGAGACTCTATCTCAAAACAAACAAACAAAAAAAGGAACACGGACTATGGCTTGGACTTAAAAAAAAAAAAAAAACTCTTTATCAAAGTCATGTGCTTTTTTCATTCTTGAATGTCAAGATTCCCTACAAAGTGACAAGGGCCCATCAATTTTACTGATGGAAGGCTTCTAATCTTATTTGGGTTGGATCTTCTGGATGTTTCAAGGCAATTCCATTACGTAGAATCAGCTCAATGTATGGTGGCCAAAAGCAATCATTAATTTTGACATATGGATCATGTGGCACATCAAACATTCTATTTATGAGAATCTAATATTTAATTCAGTGTTATCACCTGTGCTGTTGATTCTTGAATGTTTTTCTGTTTCTTTTTAATATTTCCATGTGGCAGAGGAAAATGGTCTTTTAGAAACTCGCCCAAGGTGATCAAGATTTTCTCCTTGAATTTCTTAATGCTAATTATTTTAGTTTGCAGCTCACTAAGGATTCTTGATTCAGAACATGTCCCAACCTGAGTTTTCAATTCACCATGTAATAAATTAAGAGATTCCATTATTTGTTCCTGTTCATTCAAGCACATTTGCTCCCTTTCCAAGTCTTCCTTTAGCTTTTCATTCTTTGACTGAAGAGTAGTTAGTACCATTTCAAGATCTTGCCTCAATTTTTGGAACTCTTCTTTTCCTAATTTTACCAGAACATCCTCTGTCAGAGGTGTTATTTCAACAGATTTTTTGTGCCATTGACCAAGTTCAGCAGTCAAACATTTCACTTGCATAGTTAGTAAAGAGAGCTGAGCATTTGAATTATTGAGTGTCTCAGTTCCAAAAAGCAATAATTTATTCTGACACTGGAATTCAGTATGTAATCTCAGGGTGGCCTCGAACTCAAGTCAATCCTCCTACTTCTGCCTCCCGAATGCTGGGATTAAACGTGTGCACCACCACGTCCAGCAAGGGGAAGGGATGGGAGTGGATATTTCTCCATGTCGTCCCACATTTCTTCACATTCTTTCATAAGCTCTTCTTCAGTATCTATACTGACTTCCACACCTTCAGCGCTGTCTGGATCGAGATCTTGCTGAACCACTGACATGTCCACTATGATGTTCTTCACCTTACTGGGTCCTCACGAACGTCTTCACATGGGTCTTTTAGAAGATGACAAAATTTGTTGTAGATTAAGAATGTGTCTATTCATGTTATCCTTTATTTCTAGTTTTTTTGTTCAAGTTGGATTGATGGCAAATATCCCAGACTTTTGGTCCAGTGTGTGCTAACTTAAAAGATACCAAAAGGTGTTTTATATCTTCTGAACCGGGAATCAATCAAGGACACTATTTTTAGCTTCTGTTTGGTAAGGTGTAGTCACAGACCAACTCAAGTGGTTAAAGAAACAAAAAGGGGAGATTTTAAGGGTGTGGTTTTATCTTGAATGTGGATTGGCCTTCGAAAGCAGTGCCAATGATGTGGATGTGGCAATCAAGTATGGTTCTCTGTCCATGTCATTCCTCTATGTCTGTGTGACTATATTATACTTCTATTCTCCATGTCCTTCTATCTTGACACAATCCTTTTGGCTATATTTCCAAATCAAGAAAATTATTCGAAGACACAAATGTTCTAGTCATATTTACATTGGAAATCTAACTCTAAATGGAATCCAATAGAGCCTCTAAGACTGTGGCACAAATAGAAGAAAGAATGGCCTTGAAAAAGTGAAAACTTAGATTTTTCTCTGCACTTACATACACACATGCATACACACACATGTATACATATACCACATATAAACATATATTTCGTAAAAATGAACAAATCCAGACATTGGACACAATGCAAAAAGTGAAATTACTCAACAATAAACAAATATAAATAACACGTATTAAATGCACATTTTGTGCTTTTAACATTATTCTGTGTGTTAACTCTATAGTATAATCCTTATATCATTTAATCCTTATATCAATTTATGATGTGTACTCTTTCATGAAGAAACTGAAGCATGCTGGAATGCAGTAGCTTTATCTAAAGGCATACAGAGTATAAACATTTTAGGTACATTTAATAAAAACAACTTAAAATTATTCTTGTTCTCTGATCAGCAAATATTAAATTTTCAGTCTAATTATAAAAATTGGAAAATCTTTGCTTACTAGACAAAAGCAGAAGAAACTCTGTCAATGACAGAACTCACATTTAGTATTTCCTGATTGTTTTGATATTCATTGATTCTACAGTTTGCTATGACAACACCCCATCTAGCTGTGGAAAATATTAAAGATGGGTTTGTAATTTGTGATATTTCCTCAAACCTAAGATGACTGAGGTAAAATTATAGGCTTCATTACTACTAACCTGCCATGAGACCAAAGCTAGTAAAAAGCATATTACTTCTGTTTAACAATCCTGTCTCATGTTTGTTCCTAAGAGAAAATCTGGGTGAGTAGTTGCCAGAACAATATGGAGATTTACATAAATTACCCATTTTGAATAATTTTTAGCACTTACTCAGAAATAGTTTAGATCAAATTGCCAAAATTTGAAAATACAGGGTGGTATATTTATTCATGCAGAAAATTAAAATTTATCCGTAGTAGAATAGATAATTAATATTCAGTTAAAACATAAAGCTGGGGAGATGGCTTAGCAGTTAAGACATTTGCCTGTGAAATCTAAGGACCCCAGTTCAATTCCCCAGGACCCATGTAAGTCATATTCACAAGGTTAAGCATGCATCTGGAGTTAATTTTAAAAATAAAATCAAAAAAAAAAAAGCATAGCTTTAGAAACCATAGAGCATTAAAAAAAATGAGTCTAGGGCTGGAGAGATGGCTAAGCGGTTAAAACATTTGCCTGCAATGCCAAAGGATCCTGGTTCGACTCCCCAGGACTCACGGAAGCAAGGTGCAAGAGGAGCGCATGCATCTGGAGTTTATTTGCAGGAGGCCCTGGTGCTACCATTCTCACTTGCTCTCTCTCTCTGTCTCTCTCTCATTCTCTTAAATAAATAAGTAAATAAATAAATAAATAATATTTTTAAAAGTGCATCTCTTTTGGGATTTAGTATGTATTTTAGTCATTTTTCTTGTTGGTTTAACAAAATTCCTGATAAAAGAAACTGAAGAAAAGTAATTTATTTTGGCTTATAGTTTGAAGGGAAAAAACCTATCATTATGGGGAATGCAGGGGGGCAGAAGCATGATACAACTGGCCACATGTATCCACAGTCAGGAAGCAGAAAGAAATGAAGACTGGTGTTCAAGGCTGGTGAGATGGCTTAGCGGTTAAGGTACATGCCCGAGAAGCGTAAGGACCCAGTTTCAATTCTGAGTACCCATGTAGGCCAGATGGACAATGTGGTTCATGCATCTGCCTCTTTCTCCCCCCCCCCCACCAAATAAATAAATAAATACATAAAATTTTAAAAATACTGGTGGTTAAATCATTTTTATTCAGTAACAGACCTTAGCTCATGAAATGGTGCATTTATATAAGATAGGTAGGTCTTCCTTCCTCCCTTAAAACTTTTTAGAAATATGTTCACAAACACACTCAAAGGCTTATCTCTTAGGTGACTCTAAATCCAGTGAACAATTAAGATTTTCACAGGAAGTATCTAGCAGGCATATTACTACATTGACCTGAAGCCTGATTGAACATTATGTTGGACATTTGACATTGCATTCCAAGATTTGAGCTTCATGGAGACTGTTGTGGTTTGTCCTTCAATGGCACATTCCCAGATGATGGCACTGTTGGAAGGTTATGGAACCTTTAGTAGGAAATGTGTTAGAAGGGATGGTCATTGAGCTTCCTATTTTCTCTTTGCTTCCTAATTCTGGCCACATAGTGACCAGCTCCACCTTCATGCTCCTGTTGTAGCGCCTTCACCACCAAGATGAAAAGTATCCCTTTGAAACTTTAAGGCAAAACAACGACTATTCTTTCTTAAATAGCTTCTGGCTAGGAATTTGGTCACAATAATGAGAAAGTAACAAATGCATAGACTAACAATAATTGAGAAAAGTTAGAAATTTGATACAAAATGGTTGCTTCAAGTTTTGTACATGTGCAAGATTATAAATATATGTTGAAAACCCAAGGGCAAAAGAAGGTTACAGAATAGTTTGGAATCAAAGACAATGGAGAAAAGAGAAAGCCAACATTTTAAGTTACCTTATTGTTGCTGGGATAAAATAGCTGACAAAAATCAGTTTATAGGAGGAAGGGTGTATTTCAGCTTATAGTTCCAGGTTTCATTCCATCATGGCAGGGAGGCACAGTGGCAGGAGCTGAAGACAGAAGTGGTCACATGCAGTCCACACTGAGGAAGCAAAGCCTTTCCCGTTCAGGGAATTTGCTTCTGTTTCCTTGGTTTCTTAAAAAAAAAAAAAAAAAAAAAAAATAGCCCTTCTTACTTTCCAGGTCTATGACCCAATTATCTGCAATGTCCAGGTAGGGTAATTATTTATTTATTTATGAGAAAGAGAGACAATGGGCACACCAGGGCTTCTAGCCACTGCAAATGAGCTCCTGATGCATGCACCACCATGTGTTCTGGGAAGTCAAACCTACATCCTTAGGCTTCACAGACAAGCACCTTAACCACTAAGCAATCCCTCTGGTGCCAGGTAGGGTAATTTTAAACCAATAATTTACTACTAGTTCTATAGTAAATTAAGCAATAAAAGTAAGGCTTAAGATGGTCCCATTAAAATTTTAATGATATAACATAATGGATTTTGCCATGGGAAATCATTGCCAAGTGTCATTGAATTCAAATATGAGTATGGATTTTAAACCACAGCATTATTGTATAAAATATTTTCACCTCATTTACCAAACCTTACTTACTAGAATTGTACAGATGCAATAATAATTTATACTTATGCATTTGGAACTTAACATTGTAGCCCCGATTTGCTTTATACACCATTTCCTGTTATGGAAGGCTTTACCAGAATATAAATGACAGAATGAGTTGTGATGTTTTATAATACATAATAAAGTTTATTTCACTGGTGACATATGGTTCTGTCATTGTTTTCAAATGTTATTTCAATGTACTATTTAAATAATTATTTTCCCTTAGTTAGAAACAAATATTTTATGAGATAGACAATATTATATAATTTAATTAAATAATTTAACTCATGCCACAGATAAAAAGCAACTACTCTAGCCAAGATGGATGTTGTATATATAAAGATAAAGCATGATTTTTCTTATGTAATTATCATTTGGATGAGTAAGAGACTCCAAACACATGTACAACAGTGTTTGAAGGGTCTGTAGAGACCTATATGGACCAGGCAACAGTCACACATTATCTCATCTAAGGAACCAAGCGATAAGGCTCCACAACAAGGCATGAAAGGCTTATCAAGAAAAGGGATATGCGGGCTGGAGAGATGGCTTAGCGGTTAAGCGCTTGCCTGTGAAGCCTAAGGACCCTGGTTCGAGGCTCGCTTCCCCAGGTCCCACGTTAGCCAGATGCACAAGGGGGCGCACGCATCTGGAGTTCGTTTGCAGAGGCTGGAAGCCCTGGCGCGCCCATTCTCTCTCTCTCCCTCTATCTGTCTTTCTCGCTCTGTCTGTCACTCTCAAATAAATAAATAAATAAATAAATAAATAAATAAATAAATAAATAAATAAATACAAAAACTAAAGCTCTTAAAAAAAAAAAAAGAAAAGGGATATGGGAGTATTTGGAGTAGGGAAAATGTTCTAGCTAAGGGATAGACTATGTGTAAAGTCTAGAAGGAATTTAAAAAGCCTTCCAAGCATTGTTTGAGGCAGATAGGAAAGAAATGATTTGATAAAATAGGCAAAAGATCTGTCATAAGGAATGTCTGCTTGATTGTTTTGGGTAGTAAGCAAACAATGGTACTCAGAAAGCCATATACTGAGTTGAAGACAAGATTATTGAGAATCAACATATGGGAAGGATTACTTACAGTAAAGAGAGTGAGGTGGTTGTACTGGGCAATATATGAAATTAATGAAATCAAGGCTATAGTCATAAAGATAAGGGGTGTGTTTCTTTCCTATTGGTACTATAACACACTGCTATGTGGAGTAGTTTAAGGCAATGCAAACTTGTTACCTTATGGTTCTTGAGGTCAGAAGTCTGAAATAGATCCATGCAGTTGAAATTAAGGACTTGGTAGAGCCATTTGTCCTTGCTTTCATTGTCTTTCCCAGCTCTCCTGTGTTTCTTGGCTTGTGGTCTTTTCCTTACATCACTCTGGCTTCTGTTTATGTTGCCATATATCCTTCTTACAAAGAGCCCTGTCTTTATTCTGGTTGGGCTCACCGAGATAACCCAAGAAAGCCTCCTTCTCTTGAGAATTTTATTGTTATCAAACCTGAAAAGTCCCTTTTTCCATACAAGACAGTACCTTAATAGTGTTGGGAGAGGATAATGTGAGCATGTTTGGGAGGAAAGGGTTTATTTTGACTAACAGACAAAACAGGAAACTCCATGATGACAGGGAAAAACGTGGTATGAGCTGAGGCTGGACATTGCCTCCTGCCCAAGCTCAGGTAGGCATCAGCAATAACAGAGTGTGCCCAACCATGGCAAGGGGAAGCTGGGTTTAATACCCATAAGCCTGCGCCCAACAACACACATGCACCAGGATGCTCCAAGTTCCAAATTGTCACCAGATTGGGTCCTAGCTTTTAGAACAGATGAGTTTATGGGTAATACCTAATTCAAACCACCACAACCAGTATTATGTTCATCATAGAACATAAATTGAAATGGCATTTAGACAGTAATTTATAAGTAATTAGTAATTTTAAAAATGTGAAGAATGATTATTCAAAAACATCCTCAAATGTATTTGTTCCTATCATCCACTGACAGCATAAAGAATCACTTAGAACTGGGGGCGATCATAATGGAGACAGTAGATGGATAGGAGGTATCGGGCAGGCATGCGTGTGTTTGTGTGGCTATTACAATGGAGGTTTAGATTTGGAGCAGAGTTGAACCATGTCATTTGAAAACAGAAGACAGAAGTAGCAGGACATTTGACGTTTAAGGTGCTCGAAAGGTATGAAGCCCTTAACATTGACCGAGGCAGACTTGCCAGAGGTGGTAGAGTGTTCTCGAGGCCAAAGCCATAGAGGAATTTTTTTTAACATTGTGTTTCCTAAAGCCTCACTTGGGTTTGCTACTTGGTAGTAACCGAAAGGACTAAGTAACTTCTTATAAGTGTAAGGAAAGCTGTGCTTTCATCTTAGTTACTAGTGTACATTTTTGCAGTATTGTATCTAATTGCAGAGTATTATGATATAAAATAATATTTAAGTTTTAAAACCCTATTAAGCTAAGAATTTCATGGAGAGTGGATGGTGAACACCCTTGGTCACTGGGCTAGAACATGGTGTGACTATAGCCCAAAGGATGCTCTGCTGATGACAGCCCTCCCCTCCTGCATTAGTGGTAAGTGTTATTGTTCCCTGAGCTTCTGCAGAACTTCTCTAGTGCTCTTCAGGGCACTTTTTATGTTCTTGTAGCCTCTGGTTTAACTTCTCTGTATCTCCCTCTAGACTATGAACACATAAAAAAAATCTCTCTAGCCACTTTCATCTTTCTATTGCAAGAGTGAAAAGATAAGAAACATTTTATTCACTAGACTTCCTCTCAAGGAGGAAACTTTCTTCACATGAGACAGACAGAATTCAGCCAACAGCTCAAACAAAGATGCTGACTAAATTGTTAAGAAGGAGTATGAAGGCGAATTATTTTGTTTCTGTGGCGAAAGGAGAAGAAAAGAAAAAATGAATCCAGAACCAATAGAACAAAAAGGATAGCAAAAGAGAAGGAAGGTCTTATGATGAGTTTCTATGGCCACTTCATTGTTGCTAAAGTTTCTACCCTTCCAAATTCATTTCTCTCAAGTAATAAATAGATTTTCTACATTTCTTATTTAGGCTGATATAGGACAAAACAGATAGAGTGTACAGGCAGCATATATTTAAAGAATATCATGAATACCATGAAAATGTAATATCTGGGAGTTTGGACAAATCAAAAACAAGCTCTCAACTTTCATAGGCAAATTCTAAAAATAAAATAAAATAAAATAGAGGTGCCCAGCAAAAATCCAAGGTGATCCATAAAACACAAGCTGAACGTATCATTTTAACTTTTTTAGTAATGAAATTTAAAAAGAAAAAAAATAAATTGATGAAATGAATTTTAGCAACCTTATATTTGACAATCTATCATCCAAAATATCATCTTTATATTTATCAATATAGAAGTTATTCTTCATTTCGTACATTCCTTTTGTATGGTTCTGAGACTCTAGAGTGTATTTTATACATATAGCACATGTCTGTTTGAATTTCCCACATTCCCCTATGTCTGAGCACTGCATGCTGCAGGTGTAGAACAGGATTCCTGTGCGCTCATCTCAGTCTCATTGTCCTGAGCACCCTGCCAGTGCCATGAACTGGTGGCCACCTGTGTGCACAAGCTCATGGACACAGAACACTTCCACAAGGTAATCAAAGCAACTCACAGGTAGGCATCGGAGGACACTGGGAGCCTATGGCTTATGGAAAACACATCTCTTCTAACTCAGGAAAACTGCCTGGGGCAGAGGAAGTCTCATCTCTGTGGATCCATAGCTTATATGGACCTGTTTGGTTTTATATCTAGGATTACTAACATCACCCAGCAAAATCAATATAGATATCCTAGATTTTTTTTGTGGTGAGGGGTAGGTGCAAGCAAAATCAGGGTAATCTATGATCTGTTCTTTGTGTGACGATGTTACAGTTTGAGCATATTCTCCCATTTTGCTGAGGATGGAAAGTATGACCAGGAGCAAGAATCCATTGCCAACTCTCCCTATTGATGTTCTCTCCATTGTGCATGTAACTTTTGTTCAATATTAAGATTTCATTTTTAGATACTTCCCTGTGATGGATGAACTTGGATCAAATACAAAACTTCCTCTTGAGTGACACTTAACCATGGACACATTCTTACCATAACTATCTAATATTCGGATATACTAACCTAGTGGCCATGAATGTTTCTTAATATTAAAAAATCTATTATCCTTTTATATTCTTCCTTGACATGGGAAATATCTTTGAGATAAAACAAAGATGTGTTTCCTTCAATCTTCTTATTAAAAAAAAAACAACAAGTAAATTATAGATCAATTGAGAAACGCAGTGGATGCATTTGGAATTAGATGAGTTTTGGCCTATGGAATACTTTGAGTAGACATTCCGGGCTTACCAATGAATGCTTATGGGGAGCTGTTGATTGTTGAGAATTGAATCTATGGATGTGTGAGAATGGCTCTATAGGCAGTTTCATGAAACTATTTTGGTATGAAATGAGGCTATTTTATGGCTAAGGGGTCCCTTCTGTGTAAGTAGTATTGCTCTAAAGTTCTTGAGGTCACATATATGTTAGTTAGGCCTCTGATGGGAGAAGAAGCCATCAGGAGAACAAGACTCAGAGTCTGGGACTTCTCATTCTCTGCCTGAGACATGGGCTATTTTATGCTCAATCTCATTAGTAATGACTAATATTACATATTAATATGTACATATTAGTAATGTGTTTACTTTGTAAACATATCAGATTTATGCACAATTAGAAAAATGACTTGTTTTTACTAAAAGACTAGAATATTTAATAAGAAGAAAATGAAGTCTGTGTAGACATGTTTGGTGACTTTAATCCAAAGAAGATCTGGATACTAAAATAATGATTAGGACCCAGCAGAGGTTAGTTTCCTTAGAAAGATGCTGTCCTAAATGAAAGTCAAATATACTTTAGAACTTTCAACTTTATGAAATCTAAAAATGTTAAAATTGAGTTCCACTTTTGCATTAGCCCAGACTCCAAATGTTCAACAGCCCATGTGACACATGGCTATTCTGTGGACAGGATGAGTGTGGAACAATCATTCACACCAGTGCAGAAACTTCGAGTGAACAGCCCTGCTCTAGGGGTTCGGGCTATCATTGGGTGCCATGAAGTTGAATGAGCATTTTTGTTTTGAATTAGAATATTCTAATTAAAGGTTACAGAGATGTCAGGTATGAAAGTAATAAAGCAATTTTTATTGCTTGAGAGAGATAAGGGAGTATACAGAAATGGAAGGATGTATAATGAGCAAAGAAACAGAATTAAAGAAATGGAAGATAGCTATACTTCCTGTCAAGAATTCTATTACGGGCACTCAGGTTTTAGCAGCGTTACTGAACTTGAAAATAGGCAGGTGTGTGTGCATGTGTGCATGTGTGTGTGTGTGTGTGTGTGTGTGTGTGTGTGTGTGTGTGTACACATGTTTCAGATGGTACCAAGTTAAACATCGTGTGCAGAATCACAACATTGGTTGGGATAGCTTTACTTTCTTTTTAAGGTTTTCACTGTAGCTCAGGCTGACATGATGCTCTTTCAGTAGTTCTAGGCGGGCTCAAATTCACAGTGATCCTCCTACCTCTGCCTCCCAAGTGCTAGAATTAAAAGTGTGTGCCACCATGCCTGGCAGCTTTGACTTTTTAAATCACTGTACAATTTGTAATTTAAGCCATATAGCCAGGTCTCTAAGAGAAACAGGGAAAATACACTTGGGACTTGGATTATAAGTACTTGACATGGTATCTGACATAAAGTACATCCTTAATAAGATGGAAAAATTAATTCATCCAAACCATATCTGGAACTAGGAATCAAGTCAGAATCATATCCACATAACTATTTGTCTTTCAATGTCAAGCTTCCATGAATCTTGGGCTATAAGAGGGTATATACCCTTTAAATTCTCTCTAAATTAAGAATGATTAACTTCATTCTCTGTTGGAGACTGTGCTTCTCTTTTTCAGATGGGAGCAGAGGCACTGGAGGAGATCAACAACCCAGCACACTTCACCTCCGCCCCAGCTAAAACTGCAGAGGAATTAAGGAAATGAGCAAGAGTGCTGATTTCTCAGTGAACCTGATTTCAGCACAAGAGTGAAGGAGATAGACACTGAGGACATTCAACACATACCAAAGCAGAGATCCAGAGGCTCCTAAGAGCCTATCACTGAAGGAGGCTCAAAATGCACCCAACATGGCTCAAGGCATTTTGTAGAAGAGGGGGAGACTGTTAGAGCCACAAGTCGGGACATTATACAATGAGACATTGTCTTACCCTCAAACTGTCTGCTGCCCCTACAATGCAAGACCCACAGTCCCCATGGGGTTGACCTCTTAGGAAAAGTGGCAGGGATGAGGGAAATGATGGCACCAACTTGTGCTGTTTACATACTAAGTATGTCCATATCTAATATAAATAAGTTTTAAAAAATAATTCATCCAACACCAGTTGAATTTATTAAAGCAGCATTCATTCTCAGACAACTATTACTGAATAGGCTATAAATGAAGCAGGGCTTTATACATGTTTTCATTTTAAAACAGCAGTAAATTTGAAGCAAACACAATTTAGATAGGTCCATCCTTAGAAGCTAAAAGGTAAGTACGCTTGAAAGGGAAACCTCTTAACCTTTAGCAGTTGATAGCAATCATTTGCTCTAGTTATATTTCTGTACTCAAAACTCCTATGAGGGGCTGGAGAGATGGCTTAGTGGTTAAAGCACTTGCCTCTGAAGCCTAAGGATCCAGATACAACTCCAGAAGACATGTAAGCCCAAGGTACAAGGTGATACATACACACAGGTGGTGCATGTGCACAAGGTGGCACATGCATCTGGAGTTCATTTGCAGTGGCTAAGGCCCTGGCACACCAAATCTCTCTCCCTCTCTCTCTCTCTCATAAACAAAACAAAAGAAAAAATCTCCAAGACAGCATTAATGTATAGCACATCTGAATATATACAACAAACTCAGTAAGTTTAAAAGGACCTAGCACTATGAAATTTAAAAAAGCTTGTAAAATATATATGGCTCAAATACATTGACCTTTTAAACTTATCTAACAGAAACAAAAATTCTGTTTTTTTATTTGTTATTTTTTTATTCCCTAAATTTTTAACCCCCTGAAACCAGGCCTGATATCTGAATTAAGTGCCAAAATTGTCTTGTCTGGAAACTGGTCTAGATTCATTGTTGATAAGCTGTATAAAAAAAAGACTTCATTAAGTTGGCACTCTATTTATGTCATCATCACTTCCTTCAATGTTTAAGTGATAATAACATAAGAAATCATTGCTGACAGGCCTAGAATTTGTCTTCTATTATTTATTGTGATACTCCTTTCTCCACCCACCATTACACTCTAACAAGTCAAATACCAGTTAAAGGGATGTTTAAGACCTTGTAATTCACAGCGTGGGCTCTGCTTTGACTACACTTAATGGCAAGCACTTACTCTACATGAGTTAAAGCATATTATTGTGTAAGCATTTATATTCACTACTTTATAGTCTTAGTAAAATATGTTTTCCATTTCTCTCCTGTGTTGCTGTTCTCTTGCAGTTTTAAATCACAGGATGCAAACTGCTAATAAACAGTATTAGTACTGATCCAACTGGGTTGATAAGTATAGGAAATTATCCCTGTACTTACAAACACATACACAGACACCTCTCTCCCTCTCTCTCTCTCTCTCTCTCTCTCTCTCTCTGTGTGTGTGTGTGTGTGTGTGTGTGTGTGTGTATCAATTTCCTGGGCTTGATTTTTGTTCCTGTGCCCCTGTCTATGTGTCCTTTATGTTCAATCTTTCCACTTGCTTTTCTATCCAAAAAAATTGTATTCACATTTACCTTGTTGCTTACTCCAGAAATTTGGCCATTTATCTCAATTACCCCACACTGTCTTGTACATAAATACATCTTGTGAGTTTGGAAGCTAACGGCACAGCAGACATGAAGCATAGGTCTGTCCCTTTACTTTATTTTGTAATTATCTCGATTGTTTGCATGCTAGCAGCAATAGATCCTTTGTTACATACATTTTCTTTTAATTAACAATATGTTCCTCTTTCACAATTTTGCCAGTCATGATCTTCTATATAAAATACTATGCTTTGGGTAGCACTCGGTAGAAAATAATTCCTCCTTTCCCCCTATTCAGGTATGATTTGGGTGTTATATTACCAATTTTTGACATTTGCAGTTCCATCATCCCCATTGAAGGAAAGAGAAAACGTAATGGTTTTATGTGGTATTTACCTAGTTTCAGTTAGCCCCATGCTCCCAAGTATCTTATGGTATTGGATTTAGATTCTTAATATATAATTTGCCTTGTCTGTTAATTGCTATTTTCTTTTTCTTTAAGTTTTTAAGTGTGTATATATCTGCTCTTTTGCCTTTGAATATATTTTCTAATTAAAAACCTCACTTGAGAAATAAAATCTGTATAGTGATAGCATGCTGAGCACATACTCAATAAACAAATGACTGCAGTGATGTGGAAAAAAAAATACTATGCTTAAGTAAAGCTTGACATGGTATCTGACAGAAAGTACATCCTTAATAAAATGGCAAAATTAATTCATCCAAACCATATCTGGAACTAGGAAACAAGTCAGAATCATATCCAGATAACTATTTTGCCTTTCAATGCCAAGCTTCCATGAATCTTGGGCTATAAGAGGGTCTACACCCTTTAAATTCTCTCTAAATTAATAATGGTTATCCAGTTTAACTTCATTCTGTGTTGGAGACTCTACTTCTCTTTTTCAGATGGGAACAGAGGCTTTAGTAGCTTTTACCTCCTGAATAAGAAGTGAATAAAACTGACCTGTGCATATTAAAATACTGGCTTTTGTCATTTTCCTTACATTGTTCATTGATTAACTCTGAACCAAATGTAAAGGAGAACTGAGTTAAGAATCTAAAATTTATCTTCTTATGGACAGAATGTAAGCATTTATGCAGTTAGGTAACCCACAGTGTTATTGCTCAAAAACTATTTTACCATCTGGTCAGTTATGTTATTAATAGTCAGGAAAACTATATTCATAACATATTTGTAGTTGGCTAGTTTTAATTACACAAATCCTGTGTAATTTACTAGAGTAGTTGTCACTAGATATTGACAAAAAATAATAAACAATATGTACTCATGAGAAGCTACAAGCTAATGCTAGAGATGATGCAAAAATATATTTTGTCACTTTATTGACTAGTTTGACATTGTGTGCTTGTAGGATGTGTGACATATTTATACTGTTTGTACATGGGTGTGTATGTGTGTGTGCATGTGAAAATATGTGTGTTCTGTGTGCACACATGCAGAAGCCAAAGCAGGACATAAAGTGTCTGCCTCTACTGTTCTTCTATGTTATTTCCTTGAAATGATCTCTCGCTGGACCCAGGACTGCTGTTTTGTTTTGTTTTTTCTTTCTTTCAGATTGGCTGACCAGCATGCCTCTGTGATTCTCTTGTCTCTGCCCCCCAGCAGGACTGGGGTTACATGTGTGCATGACTATACTGACCTTTTTACATAGGTACTAGGGATTGAACTGAGGTACTCAAGCCAGCACAGCAAGTGATCTTACCACTCAGGAAAAACTGAGTTTTAAAAATTATGTACTAAAAATTTGAATATTAGGATGAAGGTAGTTTTCTTTTTCAGTTTCATTGACAATGGTAATAAGAGACAAAGTAAACACTGGTGGAACAACAAGTAAACATATTTTAGACCATAACTGTTAAAATGATAATTTTGAAAATGCTTAAAACATTAATCAGATAGTGAAAAAATTATTTAAAAAAAGAGAAAATTGTGTGGTGTCCTGATAATTACATTTCAACCCTATGTAGAAAACCAACTCTCTTTTGTAGGTCAGTTCTTAGTGCCATATCTGGCTTTAGAACTTTCTGTTGGTGTCATCTGCTATATGAGCCATTCACTCGTGAAACCCTGAAAGTTGGCTTAACTCCATCAGAACAGGCCATACAACACTGCAGTAGTGAATGACTCAGAAATATTCTTGACTTACGATGACAAACATTTCTCTGTCATGTGCACGTCCTCACTTGTTAGCCCTGGCTCTTTTCTCTGAAAAAGGCCCTGCAGTATTCTCTCAGGGTGATGTGACCATCTGCCTCTGGAACTTTGACCACTGCAGAAAGGAAAGAGACGTGGCAGACCACACAAACACTGTTAAAGCTTCTGCCTCTCAATCATATATTTTCATGCACATCTCATTGATTCAAACAAGTCAAACGACAGCTTGTAACTCAACAGGGCACAGTATAAAATCATCTCTCCATGAGACATGTTATGGGAGGGAAACAATATTTGATTTTAACCAGTTTTATCTCTCAATTTCACCACTGATTTCACATTAAATGATTTCTACCTCTACTCCATTTATTTTCTACTTATAGCCCTTTCCATAAGTTTGTGTAGGTAGGCCACACATGTTGCAACGAGTGTTCAGAAATTATTCTACCACTTTCTATCTTCTTGTACTATGATTTCTGTTTTGGCCTCTCACAGGAGGCCAAATTCTATTTCCTCAAATGTCCTGACTCTTCCGAAGAAGCTATGGAAATACTAAGATTAAAATAAACAACGCAATGCATGACCCACATTCCCCAATGAGGAGGGTCCTTTCAGAGGGGGGAGGATATGGAGGAGGCTAAAGATGGTACCAACATGGCTGTATACACACCGTGTACATAACATATATGTTTATATGATTTGAGGACAGAACGTTCCTGAATAGCACACACTCACATGAATGCACTGGCACAGGGCCAACAAGCTATCCCAGGAGTTGAACCTTTCCCAGCAGTACTCTGCTTGCTGGAGATGTGATGTCGGGTGCTAACACTCTGCAGTAAACATGTGATGTGGCTCCTCAAACTCATTGTTGCATGTTGAAATAAAAAGATGGAAGCTTCGAATGTTTCAAATGGAGTAGAAGGAGGTTAGAGATTTTGCTTCTTGGAGAAAGAAAATCCTCAGCCTTTATTTATCACTGTCTTAGAGCCATATCTTAACCTATTATTAGGTTAATTAGTAAGTTTTCATGCATAAATTTTATGGATGATATTAATAAATTGTAATGGTACAGATTCCCCCAAATCCATATAAATTATCAAATTAATAGTTACACAATGGATAATCAAACACTGCCAGCAGGCAATCATCTGTTACATTAACATAGTTTCTATTATTTGTATTATTTTACAAACAGCTTTTAGGGATATTATGATTTATTGGAGCAATATATCCAGTTTAGTATGTTGGCATCTCTGGCTGTTACATTGTTCCAATTTGAAAATACATCAGATGTTTCTGCTTTAAAAAAATCTAGAGCTAGAGTCAAATTAAAACATTTCTAATATCAAACTTTACCATGCAAAATGTGAGTAAAATTCCCATATATGAAAAGTGAAAGCAATCTTCAAGGTTTCAAGAGGGGGAAAAAGCATTTATATATAAACAAAACGTCTTGCCACCTTAATCTGTTATTAAGGGTGACTATTCATCCTTAGTAATCAGATCAGTTTGTGCTGAAAATTTAGTTCTATATGTGTGAATTGGGAGTGATCTTATTAGTGTTCTAGTACATCAAGTTTGATAAAATCCCCAATCCATTTCGGTTAAGTTCCTATTGATCCACTTAAGAGATCAATTTGGATTTGTTCGATTTTTTTGTCAGGGGATTTCATCTGGCTTGAGTTTAACATTATGAAATAAATGTGATTTAAAAATGTAAGTGGGAATGAAAAGGCAACCAGATGATGGTTGATAATTATTTGAACTCAAGTTTTGGCATTTGAACATTTGATGAGGCATTACCATTTTGAAATGGAAAAACAATAGGACAAAGGGGTCGGAGAGTGCCTTTCAAGATAGCTAGTGGTTATATCTTCCCTTATTTTTCCTAGTGAATATTTTTACATGATATTTAACAATTTGAAGTCAATTTGGTGTTAAAAATGTGGCTTTATGGCTTTTCTTATATTTTATATATTGTCTATATATATTTACATTGAGTATAAGGGAATTCCTCCTTATTTTTCAGTTGTCTAATATTTTCTTCACTTCATGCTAATTTGTCCTAGGGTCAGTTATTGGAGTTCCACTTAACACCGATTCTTTCTGTTTCCTTCTTCTTAGGGACAGTTTTAAAAGTCAACTTAGAGTGAAAACTGCCCATAAATATCTCCCCTTTAATGTTGTTTTCTTATTAATAGATTAAATAATTCCATTTTTGCCAGAAAGTGGTCCTTGGGACTTTGTGTTCTTTGTGGTAAAGAATAAACATATGAGTCATGGGCTGGAGAGGTGGATCAGTGGTTGAGGCACTTGCTTGCAAAGTCTCATGATCTGAGTTTGATACCCTAGTTCCCATGTAAAGCCAGATGCACTAAGGGGCACATGTGCCTGGAGTTTGTTTGCAGTGGTAGAAGTCTGTGGAGTCCCTATTCTCTCTCTCTCTCTCTCTCTCTCTCTCTCTCTCTCTCTCTCTCTCTCAACTAAACAAATAAAAATTTAAAAAATATGAGTCAACAGAAATTTTACATTTGTTCAGTATATCATAAAAGTTGTAGAAGTTGGAATTAGGTGTCCCCCATGGACCCATGTGTTCTGAATGCTTGGGCCCCAACTGATAGTAGTTTGGAGGTGTGTTTCTGGTGACAGTTTTGGGGTGTTAGGACTGCCACCCCCTTTGCTAGAATCCAGCTCACTGTTTTGCTGCTGTATTCTACATGCTGTGGCAGACATGTTTCTCCTGTCATCATGAAGCTTCCCTTCAAAACCGTAAGACAAAATAAAAGCATTTTCTTTCATCAGCTGCATTTTGTTGGCTGCTTTATCCTGGTAACTATAAGGTTACTACAACAAAATTTCAAGAAGGGACAAGTGTGGTGGTGCACACCTTTAATCCCAGCACTTGGGAGGCAGAGGTAGGAGGATCACCATGAGATTGAGGCCACCCTGAGACTATATAGCGAATTCCATGTCAGCCTGAACTAGAGCTAGACCCTACCTTGAAATCAAACAAACAAAAACGGAATTGATGTTATGAAAAGGCACTGTGCTTACCACTTTTTCAGGTAAAAGAGCCACGATAAAGTCCATAGTAATAAGGGATTTATTAGTACTTACGAAGGAAATCAGGCTGTAAGTAAATGTGGGGTTATTGCTAAGGAAGTCAATTTCTGTAAAGATGCTGGATGACCATTGGGCATTGCTAAGACATCACAGAAGTATTGGTGACAGAAGGCAAACTGGCTTTGGTGGAAAAACACAAGAGGCCAACTGTGTCTGGGATTTGAGGTGGGTATGTGCACTTACATGCATGGACTCACATGTTCTTACAACATTAAAAAGTCAGGGAAAATTAAGACCCTAATTAAAAAATAAAACTCTCCATTTTCAACAGTTTAATTATTATCATCATTAAATAACTGCTGAAATCTAACCTTAAATATTTTTGTTGTATATGTCATACTTATTGGGTTTCTTGTTGAAAAGGGGTATATTAGCTTTACTAGACTAAAGGCAATAAGCTAGAAAATACAATTCAATTTAGATTTTAGGGATTTTATTTCATTTTATAGATGTATAAATTGACTACTATAAACTTATGAGATTCATCCAATTATGAGACACAGTATGACATCAGGTAGAATTCTAACATCTGACTCTCATGTCAGTTTTTTTCCCTCCTTTTTCCTTGAGAGGCAGGTTGACCTCAACTGCTGGAAAGATCCTACACTTTTAAAATGCCTCAATTGTACACATGGGCTTATTGACATTTAATTTACCAAGTATCGTTTTCACGATGTTATCCTGAGAAGTTAGATAGCATTTTGCTTCCCTAGCAAACATGTTATATGAGAAAGATGACAAAAATGTAGTTTCCTGTGAACTTAAGACAGAAAAATATTCAGTTTCCTCAACTGTACCAAGAAATTCCGAAAAGGTAGCACTTCCATGTACTGAATCAGGCAGTGTGAGGAAGGGTGGTGGAGACCCGGGATTGGTGCTTTACTTTAGGTGACTTTACTTATCCACTCTGTTTTCTTATGTCACATTCTACTAGCTTCATGTCAACTTTGTAATATTTGAAAACTACTTGCTAAGGACAACAGATTGAACATTCAGCTTAGATTTATTTCAGTAAGCAGAAAAAAGTTCAATAAAAGGAGAAAAATATAGTATTATTTTCTCAACCAATCATAAGATAGGGAAAAAATTATAGCAATTACCAGCCATATTTTCTCATAACAAACTTCTAAGTCTTTTAAAATTGGAACATGTTATGAGCTGAGGTCTGTATTAAATTTTTTACAATCTTAAATCAAATTCTGCAAGTGCCATAATAATAAAAATGAGAATACCTAGATTTCAGTACCACATAGTACTAGATT